>NC_037669.1:97609745-97909745 GCF_003255815.1 Theropithecus gelada
AAAAAAAAAAAAAAAAAAAAAAAAAGAAAGAAAAATTTCCATCCAGATAGTTTAAATAAAACATTGGGTTAAAAAAAAAAAAAAGACACTGCTAAGAGTTCCAGCAGGCAGTTTTCATGGTTGCTGTAGTTCTTCAAGCCACAGAGATGAACATTTGGAAATTACAGTGGTCACTGCTAGGAAAGAGAGCCCAAGGCCCCTCAGCTGTCATAAAACCAAGGCCCAAGCTGACGAATCTGGGAGAGGCGGATCCTGAATTAGGATGCTGTGGCTCTCCTGCCACGCTGGGCTTGTCTTCTGGGAGTAAGGTGGTTTCCTCTTTATTCTGAGTGAAGATGGATTAGCTGTGATGCCAATCTCTGAGCACAGCAGAGGGTCCACACCCAGGAAGTGTCTGGGAGGCGTGGAGCCTGCCGCTCTCTCCAGATGCTTCACCTGTACGGTAAGGCATGCACCCATGTGTGTGTGCAACACTGTGCAAAAAGCTCAGTCCCAAAGTTAAGCTGCCAGGATTCAAATCCAGGTTCCACCTTTATTAACCAGATAGCCCAAGTAGAGGACTTACCTTCCACTAGCCTCTATTTTGCATCTATAAGGGGCTTACAAGAGAACCTACCTCACAGGGGTTTATGAGGATTAAATGAGTTACTCCATGTCAAACACTTAGCACAGTGCCTGGCACAGACTTGGATAAATGGGGGCTATGATTCCTGTTCCCATGTAGACAATAAATGACTACTTTCTCTCCTGTCCTTCCCACCCAGCCAGAGACCCCAGAGGTGAAGGCCCTGCAGGACAGGCTGGCAGCCACCAACTTGAAGATGAGTGACCTCCGCAACCAGATCCAGTCTGTGAAGCAGGAGCTGCGGATGGCACAGAAGGTCTTTCAGAGCCAGGGCTTGGGGCTTCTTGTGTGGCTGGGGCTGGACTTGGGAAGAGCACGGCTGGCACAGTGGATTCCATTCTGGAGCTGTGAGTGCTCAGCCCCATGAGCACACTGCTTGCTCTGGGTCAGGCTCCAGATCCAGTCCTTCCTCCCGCCAGTCCTTGGTCCATACCCGTTTGGTGGGCAGAGTCGCTGACTACCTGAGCCTGCCACCCCCACCCCCGCAGCATAGATGCCCTTGTGGTGCCTGCCCAGCTCTAGACTGAGGAGGACAGTGCTATCCACCCAGGGAGAGTCCATTAAGCCTTCGCTGCACAACTTGTGCCCCAGTAGATCCTGGGTCTCCCCTTAATGTCACCCTTACTTAACTTGGAAGCCTGCCAGCACCTGCCTTCTGCTTTGCTGTCTGTAACAGAAAATGAAGAGGTTCTTTGTGTATTGAAGGACCCTTTCAAAGGAAAATGCTCAGACTTGGGACACAGGCCCAGCTGGTTCGTTATTTATTTTTATTTACATAGCAAATTCTCTGGCATTTGTCTTCCCTGCTGGAACCACTCAGACTGGCCAAGATTTCCAAAACAGTGTTCTATTGTGGAAACAAGCGCCAGAGACTTGGTACGCTGGATCAGGTTTCTGTGACAGGCTTCAGAGGGGCCCAGGTCACAAGCTGGAGTGTATTGTTTCTGCCTCAAAGCCTTGACGTTGGGCCTGAGCGCTGCACTTCAATAATCACAAAGCTGGGCCCTTCTTGGACCACAGTGCCCCAACTGACATTCAGTAGCCCACCTTTGCTGTACTCAGCAGTCCACTTGTCTGTGGCTTTTCACAGAGGCCCGGGTCCTGTGGCGATGTATTTCCTATAGCCAGAATTAGCTCAGCTCTAGGTGACAGGTGAATGGGTTAAGGAAGCAGGTGTTGGTCAGCTTTGTGGTTCAGTCATCCCAGAATATGTCAAGAGCAAGGGGCCCTATCTGGGAATTGCCGGCAGTTTCTTGGCGGCTCTAAGCATTGCCAAGAAATGCCAGGGATGATGGGTTTACCACTTTCCCAGGGAGAGCTGCCCTTGGGACATGGTAAACTGACCTTTGAGGGCTATGCTCTGAGATGGGAAGAAGATTGTGTAGGTGAAGGCTGCTTCTGAATATGCCTCTAAATATGCAGCAGCATCAGGGTCTGGTGGAGCCCTCTCTTTTGGCCACACTGAAGGCCCTGCCTTATTTCAGGTTTTGGCCAGCGAGGTTGGGGAAGACGTCAATCTCCAGCAACTCCTATCCTCACCAGGGACCTGGAGGGGTCGGGCTCAACAAATTCTTGTTTTGCAGAGCAAGGTGGGTGAGTCACCAGACTTCTCCTGGCCTGAACAAAGGATTTAAAATGCCCCAGAAAGACCTGCCCTGACCCCCATAGAGACTTAAGCACACAGTACCCAAAAAAGACCTTTAGGTCTCACAGTGCACTCGTGCAGGGCTGTTGTTTTACCTTCTCGCCAACTAGCCTGATTCTAATTTGTTATTTAATGAACAAGCTCTTATATAACACTTACCACATGCCAGGCACTGGAGCTTAACAAATGCCAACGCCTTTGGTTTGATTTATTTAACTCCAGGCATCTTTTTTCCCCTAGTTTATGTAAATTTGCGTGACTGTTGTAATTGTAAGCTTTTTCCAGTTTTGTCCAGATGCTTGTAGTCTTTTGAAAGTTTTAATTACCCAATAAAAACTTAGCCTTGTCTCCCTCTTTATTGTCTGAATATTTTGGAGCATACCAAAAGAGGCTAACAGCAAGGGCTCTGGAGCCACACTGCTCAAATTCAAATCCCAGCTCTCCACTCATCAGCTGTGTGACCTCAAGCAAGTTCCTTTAGCTCTGTGCCTCAGTTTCCTCATCTGTATAATGGGGATAATAACGATGCCTACCCCACAGGATTGTTGGGTGAATTGAGTCAATACTTGTAAAGTGCTTAGCACAGGGCCTGGCATGGAGGAAGCACTGTATAAAAGTTAGGTGTGGTTCTTTTCCCTTTGTGCCTTCAAACTGAGAAACATGTGAGAAGGTGTGTGATTGCCACTATTTGCCAAGCATATCACTCTTGTTCCCAGGGACTTAAAGTGTCACAGTGGCTTTTATCCTCAGTGTCTCCCATGAGATCCTTGAAGCCAACATAAAGGGGGAAAAACTCCAAGAAGCTAATAGATGATAGTGCATGGCCTTGGGGTTCGAGAGACCTGAGTTTACGTTTGGCCACTGGTGTGCCAACTCTGTGACCTTGGGCAAACCCCTTCATCTTCCTATGTCTTCGTCTTCACACCTGTGAAATGGGGTGACATAAAATAACATTTCTAAAGCACCTAGGACAGTGCCTGACCATAATAAGCACAAAACAACTTCCTTATTATTGTCATTAAGTTGTATGTCAAATTCTTTTTTTTTTTTTTTGAGACGGAGTCTTGCTCTGTCTCCCAGGCTGGAGCGCAGTGGCACAATCTCAGCTCACTGCAAGCTCCGCCTCGCAGGTTCACACCATTCTCCTGCCTCAGCCTCTGGAGTAGCTGAGACTACAGGGTTCACACCATTCTCCTGCCTCAGCCTCCCGAGTAGCTGAGACTACAGGCGCCCGCCACCACACCCGGCTAATTTTTTGTATTGTTAGTAGAGATGGGGTTTCACTGTGTTAGCCACGATGGTCTCGATCTCCTGACTTCGTGATCCGCCCGTCTCGGCCTCACAAAGGGCTGGGATTACAGATGTGAGCCACCGTGCCTAGCCCTGTATGTCAAATTCTTAAAGGTAACAGTGTTCTTTAATGATTAAATGGAATTGCCTCACAGCGCCACACGAGGGCACTGATGGGTGCCTTCAAAGCTGTGCTCCTGCCCTTTGCCAGGGAGCCTAGCGAATTGTGCTTCCTTTCCTGGCTCAAGTTTACCAACGTTGTTTTGTCATTTGGTTGTGTTGACATGGAAACCAGGGTCAGAAGGATCCTAGGAGTTGTCTGCTTCTACCCTAGTGTTATAAGGGTGATAAGGACGTTGTTCTGTGGGATGACATCTACCTGCCACTTGCTGAGGGCCCACGTGTGCCAGGCTGTATTGACACCTTCACCTAGACCATCTTGGGATTTTGCAAAGTTACCTAATCCTAAAAATCACCTGTAGCATTTAAAATGCAGATTCTAAGTCCCTTCCCCTAGAGCTCTAGTTTTTTGATCTGAAGTAACCACCAAGATTTGTCAGTCCAAGAAGAACCTCAGAGGATTCCCAGGCTCAGACAACTTCATGATACTGAATCCTCATAACAGTGTTATGCAGGGTGTACTCTTAGTCCCATCTTACAGATGAGGAAACTGAGATTCAGAGTTACCTGTGCGCAGTCACACAGTCTGTGAGGCTTTGAGCCAGTCTCTCTGCTTCCAAACCCTGCCTTCCCCTCTGCAATATCTCCTGTAAGTGACCGCCATCTTCCGAGGAGCCCACCCAGTCTTAGGTGGTCTGTCTGTTAGAAAGTTCCTCCTTGCCCAGCACTTTGGGAGGCTGAGGTGGGCAGATCGCTTGAGCCCAGGAGTTCAAGACCAGCCTGGGCAACATGGTGAAACCCCGTCTCATTTTGTGTGTGTGTGTATATATATATACACTGCTTAGGCAGCTGAACTGGGAGGATTGCTTGAGCCCGGGAGGCAGAGGTTACAGTGAGCCATGATTGCACCACTGCACTCCAGTCTGGGCGACAGAGCAAGACCTTGTCTCTAAATAAATAAATACCTAAAATAAGGAAGTTCTTTCTTGAACTGAGACCTGCCATCCTATCCCTCCCTGGTTCCTGGGGCCACAGGTCTGCTTCCTAGCCTCAAACAGCCCCTCAGATATAGGGTGATTTTTGTCATTCACCTTTTTTCTAAGCTGAACTTCCCTGGTGTCTTCCAATGTGTTGCTCAAGATGCCAGCTCAGATCGTCCCCCACCCGTTGTCCTCCTCAGATGGGGCTACCACAGCCATCTAGAGAGGTGGTTCCACCTTCAGTCCATGGGGTCTCCTATCACACTCTGAGTAGTAGAGGCTGACTGCAGACCCATTGTGGAACAATGAGTTTTACCATCCTCAGGTTCGCGAGCTTGAGAAGCAACTGGGCCAGTCCCGGAGCCAGTCTGTGGGAACAGGCAGTGATGAGTTGTCTGTCTATCCAGACCCAAGGAAGCTGTCGGCACAGGAGAAAAACCTGCTGAGGATCCGCAGCCTGGAAAGGGAAAAACAGGAAGGCTTGGAGGTAACGCATGCCCAGTGAGGAGGTCAACCAGGTATGTAGGAAGGAGAGATCATGATGGTGCCTGCAAGGGCTCTGAGGCACATGTGGTCGGAAGTCTGAGCCACCCCTTCTAGGCAGTGGACCTGAGTCACCTCTGCATGTTCCTCACGTCCTGTCAAACCAACCTGAGCTGCCTGACTGGGACCTCACTGTGAGCCCATTTAATGAACTTTTCGTGGTCCCATCCTGGCTGTTTTGGAGGTGCTGTACCTGAAATTCTCATTGTAAAAGGGAGAAGGGGAGGGCCACGGCCCCAAAAGTATGATAGGGTTAGATGGGGCTTGAAGAAGGAAAGTTCCAGGCTGATGAAAGAAGTGGGCAGGCTGGACTCAGCACCAGGGGCCGCATCTCACTGGCTGCATTAGGAGTGTCAGAACTCTAACTCTACCAGGTTTAAGCAACAAAGAGAAGTTATTGGCCCATGTAAATGAACAATCCAGAGGTGGCCTAGCTTCAGGTGCAGATTGGGGCCTTACTCTCAGCAACTTCTCCTGGGTTGGCTTCACTCTTTTCCACAGGGACCCTGGGTGGTCCCAGCTGCACTTCTCCAATACAGCCTCTACAGACAAAGAGTTTCTCTTTCACAATAGTTCCATCAAATTCCCAGAATTGAGTGTCTTTGGGCTAGCCAGGTTATGTGGCCATCCTTGAACTCATCACTGTGGCCAAGAGTACAGGGTGTTTTGATTGGTCAAGCTTCAGATACCTGCCTCAAGGTTTGAGGGGATGAGTTAGCCTCCCCAAACTTGCAATGAGAGTGAGGAGTAGGGCCCACTTTAAAGAAGGTAGCAGAAGCAGCATGAAGAGGTGCAGGCAGGCCATACAACAGGCCCACTTAGTGGCCCTGGCAGTGAGCTACCTAACAGTGAGGCCTTGCCTTTTCATCTGGAGACTTTTGCCTGTGAGCACCAACTCTGGGTTAGGCCCCATGTTAGGAATGCTGTGACCATGACCACATTGCACCTCCCAGCGCTCTAGACCATCAGCTGTGAGGAGGGAAACAGTGAGACCACAGAGGTGGGCAGGGCCTGCTGGGCTTTGTATGCCAGCGAGGACTTTTGGCCTGTATCTTGAAGGCTGTAGAGAACCACCAAAGGGTTTTTGGTTTTTTAGATGGAGTCTCGCTCTGTTGCCCAGGCTGGAGTACAATGGCGTGATCTCAGCTCACTGCAACCTCCGCCTCTGGGGTTCAAGAGATTCTCCTGCCATAGCCTCCCAAATAGCTGGGATTACAGGCACAAGCCACCACGCCTGGCTAATTTTTTTTTTTTTTTTTTTTTTTTTTTTTTGAGACGGAGTCTCGCTCTGTCGCCCGGGCTGGAGTGCAGTGGCCGGATCTCAGCTCACTGCAAGCTCCGCCTCCCGGGTTCCCGCCATTCTCCTGCCTCAGCCTCCCGAGTAGCTGGGACTACAGGCGCCTGCCACCTCGCCCGGCTAATTTTTTATTTTTATTTTTTAGTAGAGACGGGGTTTCACCGTGTTAGCCAGGATGGTCTCGATCTCCTGACCTCGTGATCCGCCCGTCTCGGCCTCCCAAAGTGCTGGGATTACAGGCTTGAGCCACCGCGCCCGGCCTGCTAATTTTTATATTTTTAGTAGAGATGGGGTTTCACCATGTTGATCAGGCTGGTTTTGAATTCCTAACCTCAGGTGATCCACCTGCCTTGGCCTCCCAAAGTGCTGGGATTATAGGCGTGAGCCACTCACCCAGCCCACCAAAGGGTTTTAAGTTGTGGAGGGAGGTGGTCAACTGTGCATTTTGAAAAGGTCACATGGTTGGAGCAAGAGGAGGAATGGGTTGGAAGAGGAATGGAAGGCAGAATAGTGATCCTGGAGACATGACCAAGGATCTTTGCCAAGACAGTGGACTGTCATGGAAGGGCCAGACACCTGGGACAGTGAGGACAGACTTTCTAGGGCTCAAGGACAGATTGGACTTGGAAGAGAGATGAGGAGGAAGAGTTATAAAGGACTGCTAGGGAGTATAGTGGGTGGGTAAGGGAGACAGGGTGGGTTCAAGAGGAGAAAGGGAGTTGAGATTTGGAAATGTTGGGTTTGAAATTCACCTAGCTTGGACTTACATGTTAGTGCAGAACAGATTATGTTGAACAGTTGGGCTGACCATAAGCTGCAATGGTGGGTGGAAGGAAACAGCTTCCTGCATGCATTCCCTCTGCCAGGCATCTATGAGAGCCTGGAGTGTGTAGGCAGGAGAGCTACAGGTGAGTAATGGCTGCCTCCCTGAAAAGGGTTCATGTTTTACTTGTTTTACATTTCTATAATTCACTTCATCAAGGATATGAAAACACTTTTCCAGCAACAGTTCACCCTCAGGCTCAAGCAGGTGATGTCACCCACTGCCCAAGCTCCTCCTCAATGTCTGCATCTTGTCTTTATGGGTTTGACTAATCTAGCCTCTGCCCCTTAACTCACTGTGCTTCAGCCACACACCTTCTACCCCAGGGCCTTTGCTCTTCCCCTCGTCTCCTTCAATCTCTGCTCAGATGCCACCTTTTCAGAGAGGCCTTCCCTGACCATATCCTTCTCACTATTCCTGTTTCCTACTTTCAAGTATTTGTCCCTATTTGACATTATCTGTCTCCTCCATTAGGATTATCAGCTCCTTGAGGACAAGGACTGTTTTGCTTTTTGCTGTCCCCCAGCACCTATAACAACACTAAGCCCAGAGTAGGCCCTCAGGAAACACTTGAGAATGAAGGGATGAGTGAATGAGAGACTCTGAAGATGTGCACTGCATGTGAGTTTCCAGTTGGTAGCTGGCAAAGCAAGGTGCTGTCAAGGGTTGTGCCAAATGATCATGGAGGAAGTGGGAGGACAACCCTCCTTTCTCATTCTAGCTCCTGGTGGTGCAAGGTGCTGCAGTTGGAACCTAGCCTAGCACTCTTTCTAAAGTATGGCTTTTCTCTTTTCCCCTGCTCAGGGTGGGGTTTAGGGGTAGGACTGGCTGTTCTCTCTGGAGGACACATGCAGTTGGCCGGCGGCTTTCCTCTCATGTGCTAGGAAGCCTGTGTCTCAGGCTGAGGTGGGGAGTGCTGTCATCCGTTAGTGCTGTCATGTGCCAGGGCAAGAGTGGGAGGCTGCTGGCCACCTGATATCCCTGAGAGGCCTGGGCTGGGAGTCAGGGCCCTGGCTCTAGTGACTTGCTCTGTGGCATTCAACAAGCACCCCCACCCCCAGCCCCAGGCCTTGCCATTGAGTAGGAGCCAGGAAGCAGATGTGGCCAAGGTCCCACACAGCCCTGCTGCCCATGCCCTCACTTTCTAATTACAGAAACTTGCCAGTGAGCGGGATGGCCTCCAGAGAGAGCTTGAAGAGCTAAAAAAGAAGTTTGAGGGCATGAGGTCTCGGAACAAGCTGCTGTCGAGTGAGGTGAAGACCCTCAAGAATCAGATGGGGACCCTGGTGGAGAAGGGCCGGCATGATGACGAGCTCATCGATGCCCTCATGGTATGGCCCCACCACTCAGGCAGGGCAAGAGCCAGGGCTGGTTCCCCAAAGGATGGGCTGCAGCCATGGCCAGAGTGAGCCCTCACTCACCCCTCAATGCCACCTGTGTAACCCCAAAGCCCATTGCCTCCAGATGGCCCCCAGCACCAAAGCCCTGCCCCAGGGACAGGAGCAGCTCAGGGAGGCTGCCTGAGGGCAGTGATGGAGCAGTACCAGGCACAAGGCACTTAGGCCTATGGACCCCAAAAGAGACAGAAATGTATTGGGGGAAGGAGGTGGGATTATACCCTGGGTTATTTTTCAGCAAGGAATGAAAGGGACAAGAGGAGCCAGTACCAGTTCTTGTCTCTGTGGTGGCACAGAACCCTTCCCCTTCTGGGCATGTTATAATGCTTAGTCCCCAAGATACCTTCTAGGATTATATATTTTAATCCCACTTCGCAGATGGGGAAACTAAGAGTCAAATTCATTAGATAACTCATCTAAGACCATACAACTGAGTTCAAAGCAGGTTTATCTGACTATAAAAACTTTCTTGATTAAACATATCTCAAAATAATAAGAGCTATTTATGACAAACCCACAGCCAATATCATACTGAATGGGCAAAAACTGGAAGCATTCCCTTTGAAAACCAGCACAAGACAAGGATGCCCTCTCTCGCCACTCCTATTCAAGATAGTGTTGGAAGTTCTGGCCAGGGCACTGAGGCAGGAGAAAGAAATAAAGGGTATTCAATTAGGAAAAGAGGAAGTCGGCCGGGCGCGGTGGCTCAAGCCTGTAATCCCAGCACTTTGGGAGGCCGAGACGGGCAGATCACGAGGTCAGGAGATCGAGACCATCCTGGCTAATATGGTGAAACCCCGTCTCTACTGAAAAAAAATACAAAAAACTAGCCGGGCGAGGTGGCGGGCGCCTGTAGTCCCAGCTACTCGGGAGGCTGAGGCAGGAGAATGGCGTAAACCCGGGAGGCGGAGCTTGCAGTGAGCTGAGATCCGGCCACTGCACTCCAGCCTAGGTGGCAGAGCGAGACTCCGTCTCAAAAAAAAAAAAAAAAGAGGAGGTCAAATTGTCCCTGTTTGCAGATGACATGATTGTATATTTAGAAAACCCCATCATCTCAGCCCAAAATCTCCTTAAGCTGATAAGCAACTTGAGCAGTCTCAGGATACAAAATCAATGTGCAAAAATCCCAAGCATTCCTATACACCATTAACAGACAAACAGAGAGCCAAATCATGAGTGAATTCCCATTCATAATTGCTGCAAAGAGAATAAAATACCTAGGAATCCAACTTAAAAGGGATGTGAAGGACCTCTTCAAGGAGAACTACAAACCACAGCTCAATGAAATAAAAGAGGACACAAACAAATGGAAGAATATTCCATGCTCATGGATAGGAAGAGTTAATATCATGAAAATGGCCATACTGCCCAAAGTAATTTATAGATTCAATACCATCCCCATCAAGCTACCAATGACTTTCTTCACAGAATTGGAAAAAACTACTTTAAAGTTCATATGGAACCAAAAAGGAGCCCGCATTGCCAAGACAATCCCAAGCAAAAAGAACAAAGCTGGAGGCATCATGCTACCTGACTTCAAACTATACTACAAGGCTACAGTAACCAAAACAGCATGGTAGTGGTATCAAAACAGAGATATAGACCAATGGAACAGAACAGAGGCCTCAGAAATAACACCACACATCTACAACCATCTGATCTTTGACAAACCTGATGAAAACAAGAAAGGGGGAAGGATTCCCTATTTAATAAATGGTGCTGGGAAAACTGGCTAGCCATATGTAGAAAGCTGAAACTGGATCCCTTCCTTACACCTTGTACAAAAATTAATTCAAGATGGATTAAAGACTTAAATGTTAGACCTAAAAACCATAAAAACCCTAGAAGAAAAGCTAGGCAATACCATTCAGGACATAGGCATGGGCAAGGACTTCATGACTAAAACAGCAAAAGCAATGGCAACAAAAGTCAAAATAGACAAGTGGGATCTAATTAAACTAAAGAGCTTCTGCATGGCAAAAGAAACTACCATCAGAGTGAACAGGCAATGTAAAGAATGGGAGAAAATTTTTGCAATCTACCCATCTGACAAAGGGCTAATATCCAGAGTCTACAAAGAACTCAAACAAATTTCCAAGAAAAAAACAACCCCATCAAAAAGTGGGCATAGGATATGAACAGACACTTCTCAAAAGAAGACATCTATACAGCCAACAGACCCATGAAAAAATGCTCATCATCACTGGTCATATCAGAGAAATGCAAATCAAAACCACAATGAGATACCATCTCATACCAGTTAGAATGGTGATCATTAAAAAGTCAGGAAACAACAGATGCTGGAGAGGATGTGGAGAAACAGGAACGCTTTTACACTGTTGGCTGGAGTGTAAATTAGTTCAATCATTGTGGAAGACAGTGTAGCAATTCCTCAAGGATCTAGAACTAGAAATACCATTTGACCCAGCCATCCCATTACTGGGTATATACCCAAAGGATTATAAATCATGCTGCTATAAAGACACATGCACACGTATGTTTATTGCAGCACTATTCACAATAGCAAAGACTTGGAACCAACCCAAATGTCCATCAATAATAGACTGGATTAAGAAAATGTGGCACATATATACCATGGAATACTATGCAGCCATAAAAAGATGAGTTCATGTCCTTTGCAGGGACATGGATGCAGCTGGAAACCATCATTCTCTGCAAACTATCACAAGGACAGAAAACCAAACACCGCATGTTCTCACTCATAGGTGGGAATTGAACAATAAGACCACTTGGACACAGGGCGGGGAACATCACACACCAGGGCCTGTCAGGGGGTGGGGGACTGGGGGAGCGATAGCATTAGGGGAAATACCTAATGTAAATGATGAGTTGATGGGTGCAGCAAACCAACATGGCACATGTATACCTATGTATCAAACCTGCACGTTGTGCACATGTACCCTAGAACTTAAGTATAAAACAACAACAACAAAAAAAACTTCCTTGACTAATAAGGCCATACTGCTTTCCTAACCCTACAGCTTGGACCTTTCTCTGTGGGACCTGAGGCACCAAAGTTTGGTGTCAGATTCCAAGTTGTGCCTGCAGGCCCCGGAGGGTGATCGTGTCTGGCTTGGCTGGGGTGTTTGGGGGGTGCTGGCTCAGGCACCTACCTTAGTTCATGATCACTTTACATGACAGGGTGGTGGGCGGGGCACAGAAGACCTGAAATCTAGGCCTGCCTCTGTCAGTACCTCACTGTGTGACCATAGACCAGTTGCATCCCCTCTCTGAGGCTCAGCAGCCAGTTTTAAAAATAAGTTGCAGGGCTGGATGTCCTCTGGGGTCCCTGAATGTCACCATTCTTTGTCATTGAAGGTGGCATGATGAGAGCTGCAAACTAGCCCCAGTCATGCTATTCACCAGCAATATGCCCTTGGACTCTCTGGGCCTCAGTTTCCTCCACTCTGAGGTGAAGAAAACAGCCCCCACCTGTTCCAAATCACTGACATTGTCCTTTCTGTTGGCCCCAGGCAGGAAGCCTTTGCCCAGGAGTCTCCTTGAGGGCATTTCCTTGAGATGGGGCTTCAGTCAGGTGATAACGGATCCCTGGCAGGGGTCCAGGTACTGCCTCCAAGGGCAGTCTCCCAGCCAAGCGGGATCAGGCTTTCCTTTTAGCTAAATATCTCTCCCACCGGGTGAGGTGTCACCATCTGATCTGCTTTCTGTTGTCTGAGAGCCCCTTGGATCTTCTTGACCCCAAACTCAGAGAAGGAAGTTGAGGATAGGAAAAGTACATGGTCCCTGCCTGCCTGGTTCGACACCCCCTGATGGCAGGCAAGGAAGGTGTTCCTGCCTCTTGAGGGAACAGGATCCCACTATTAGGTTCCTGCAGGCTACTTTGGGGTGAGGGAGGCAGTCTGTTTTTGTCCTCCTCTGCCCAGTGGGCCATGACTGACTCCACCTGCCCTCCTGCCTGGCCCCCCAGGACCAGCTGAAGCAGCTACAGGAGATCCTAGGCAGCCTGAGTCTGCAGGAGGAGAAGACGCGAGTATCCCAGCACCACCTGGACCAGCAACTGAACAGCGAGGCTCAGCGGAGCAACAGCCTAGTCGCCCAGCTGCGGGCCATGGTGGCTGAGCGGGAGGCCAAAGTGCGGCAGCTGGAGATGGAGATCGGACAACTCAATGTGCACGTGAGTAGGGCGCTGGCACAGCCCCCAAACCCATTTTCAAGCTGGGCAAGTCCATCCAGCTCCTTCCACTTCTTTCCACTTGCCTTAGCTCAGGCCAGACTTCATCCTCCTGGCTCCACTTTGGCCACCTTCTTCTATCTGGCTCCCCAACCCATTCTGCACACAAACCTGATTATGTCCTTGCTCCACTTAAAATCTGTTCATAGCTTACTATCACCCTCGACCTCACCTGGTTCTCAAGGACCCAGCCACCTTCCAGTTTACCCTCTCCCATCTCCAGCTGTGGCTTTATCCTCAGGATTCAAGATGGTGGCAGTAGCTCCAGCGGCAGGATGAGAGAAGGAAAACCATACTTCATTCAGCTTCCACGCACCACGTGACTAGCTCTTGCTGTCACCCATCCTGCATCTTCTCTTCACCCTTCCCCTTTCTCCACACTCTGGCTACACAGGCACCATTCAGCTCCTCACATAGCACCGCTTGCTCTGCGCTCCAGGGCTGTGTGCAGCGTGAAGCACACTCCCTCCTCTCCTCCCGCACAGCCTCAGTCTGGCCAGCTGCCCCTCAGCCTTTAGGTCTTACCAATCAGGAGCTCCTCCAGGAAGCCCTGGGACCCCTGTTCTGTGTTGTGTGCCCCTCCTAGCACTCTTCTAACTCCCTATGCAGCCCCAAGCCAAATTTCTCTCACACTGTGTAGTCATTTTCCTGTTTTCTCCCCTGCACTCCCTGTGAGGGAGCATAGACCATGGTACCTCCGTGCCTGGCACTGGAGCAAGCACACAGTAGATGCTCAATAAATGTTTGTCTAAGGCATGAACTTGTAAAGATATTTTGTCTTGGCAGATGCCTTGAGGGCACAGCTTGGGGCTGCTAGGAGTCAGCCACCTTCACCCCCCTGGGGTGGTGGTGGGGCTGGGTGGGCCTTGGGGAGAATTTTTTGACAGGCATGCAAGTCTCCCAGTGACAAAGGAGCCTTGCAGCCTCTGGCCCACAGGGAAATTGACTGGCTCAGCCAAAGGCATGTTGCAAAGCAGCCCTGCTCTTTGTTTCTGGGGATCTGTGGTTTGTTCAGAGGTAAGAGCTCAAGAGCCCCTAAGCCCGGCCTCAGGCTGGCATTGGCTGACTAGCCTGGTTTGTCCTGTAGCCTCTATCCCCACAGGCCCGGGCATCCTGGGGCCCCAGACTGGCTATGACAAAGTGCTGTAAGGTTGAAGGGGAGCCTGGGGGCATGAGGAAGTCTGGGAACAGAGCACATATGTCAGTGAGTGGGGACTCGCCCTGCTCCCCATTCTGGCTCACTGGGGAGGGAAGTCTGAAGGGGTACACAGGAACATTCCAGCATCTTCACCTCACCACTGTCCTTTCTCCAGGCACACAGGAGAAGACTGTTCCTACCTCTGAGGTCACCAGCTGAATGGGGGCCAAGCATTACCCACCAGACAAGTTGGCACATGTTTCAAGTTTTCTCAGAATGGGTGGGAGTGGTGGACAAGCCAGGTTGTTAGGGGCTTACACCACTTGTCCACTCTGGTGGCCTGACCTCCTGCTGGGGGTCTCTAATGTTCCTGTCCAGTCCAGCCCCAGCAGGTATCCAGAAGAGGAAGGGGTTGAGGGAGGGGTGGGGGCCTGGCAAGCTCAGCCTCCACCCAAGGCTGCCTGCCCTCACTGAATCCCTGCCAGCCTTTCTGGCTGCAGGTGTCTGGAAAGTCCAGGTGTTCCAGCTGAGGAAGGCAGCTGGCCTCAAGTCACACCTGGTGTTCAGCCACATGTGGGTGGGGCTGCCTGGAGAAGTGGACCCACTCGGAGACGTCAGTCTCTGACCTGCCCCGCTTGTGAGGCCATGCACCTCCCTCTGGAACCTGAATGTAGAACAGCTTCCTGGCCCAGTCACCGTCCTCACACCATGTAGCTTTCTTTCTGAAGAGAGGCATTATTAGATGTCATTATCATGCAAGTAGTGCCTTCACCAAACAGGCCTCGCTTTTCACTCCTGAAAAGAAGCCTCTTTCATATCCTCTGAAAGCCCCGAAATCAAGCCAAGGTCCCCTCCTGCCTTCTCTAGGCCTCTGAGCCAAAGCCCTGAGGATGGAACCCACATCTGTTCCTACAGTATCTTCGGAATAAAGGAGTGGGTGAGGGGTCCAGTGGTCGTGAGGTCAGCCCTGCCTACACCCAGTTCCTGGAGAACCCAGGCCTGACCAAGTCCCCGGCCTCAGCAGACGATCACATTGGCAGGCTTGGATCTTCTCGGTAAGAAAACAATGGGATAGAGGGGTTGGAAAGTGAACGTTAATTATTCAGAAGAAAGGTTGTTTCTTGCCACCTCTGATGGGAAGCCATGGGTGCAATTTTAAGGTAACTATGCTGCTGTTCTTCCAATACGTGGGCCTCTCCTATGCCATCAGCTCTGCATCTGCAATAATGAGCCAGTTAGGCCCAGATTTTATCACTTCAAGAGCATGCTGGTTGCAGCTCCCTGTAAGATCCTCTTTGAGCTGGTCTCAAAAGTTTTCTGCCCCTGGGCCCTCAGACAGACCTGTGTTGGGTTGTTCAAGGCTCTGGTGTCTCCTGTTCTTTCTCATTTTGAGCAAGCAAGAGTTCTGGAAAGAAGGGCAGCAAATCCACAGGACTGCTGCAAGGGTTTACTGGACCCCTGCTGGCCACTGCTCTACCTCACATGCAGAGGTGAGGCCCAGCAGGGCCTGGTCTGCCTTCCCAGGCTGATGGGCCCCTTCTGCCTTTACACAGCTCTGTGACCAGCCTGGGCCACACTCTGGTGGAATCTGCTCTCACGAGGCCTTCCCTGCCCAGTCCCCACAGGACCTCACCTAGGTATGGACCCCCGACCTGTGGACTTTCACAGTTTTTCCCATTCTTGATTGCTCAACCAGTATTGCCATCCCATTAAAAGGAGGGGAAACTGAGGCCAAGCAAAGTCCAGGGACTCTTCCAAGGTTACATAAGGACAGGGAGGATCAGGGAAGTCCAGTGTCCTGTCCAAGATGATAGAGTAAGCAGCTTCAGAACTAGTATCTTGGCCTCTGACTCCCAGGCTAGGTTTCCTACTGGCTATCCGAGAATTAACATGAGGAATCTTCCTGGGCCTGGCTTCCAGCACCTTCCCTCACCTTCTCTTGCTCATTGAGAATCAGCCTCTAAGGGGAGAATTTCACATGATATGGGTTCCCACTGATATCCCCTCAGCCTTCGGGCCCCCCTTTGTTGATAGAATCAAGCCAGAGGGTGTAAATGGGCCCTTTGTTCCTATTGCCAGCCCATAGACAAAGGACAGCATTGTCCTGCCTCTAAGCCCTGTCCCGAGCCCTGCCCACTGTCCACTGGAGCCATGCTCCTGCTGTCAGCACTCCCCGCCCTGACCCCTCAGGCAGGTCAGCTCAGGTTCCAGGCAAGGCCTCCTAGTGGCCCCAGTCCCTCATCTCTGTGGCTCCAGGCAAACTGGTCCTTCTCTGGGCTGCTATCCCCCAAAAGTGGGGGACAGCATGCCGCTGACACTTGACAGCATAGCATCTGTGGGCCAAAGCTGCCCCACCCATCAGACTGGGGTCACAAAGGCACTTGGGGAGAGTGGGCTGACATTGAGCCACAGGCATGTGCCACACTCCTGAGGGTGGGAGGCCTTGTCACAGCACAGGGAGAATGGGCAGGCTCTGTCTCTCTGAGGTTTTAGTCACAGTAATGAGAGCAGGAAGATGGACAAGATGACCCTTTAGAGTCCCTTCCAGGCCTGTGTGGCTGTGACCTCTGCGCCACACAGAGATACAGGAGCTGCTGTGTGCCTTGGCTGCCCAGACTGCTGGTTCTCAGGCTTGTTTCTTCCACAACACACAAATACTTACTGAACCCGACCATGCGTGGGCCCTACCCTCATGGAGCTTACAGTCCCCTACCACAGGTGACAGGAACAGAAATTCACAGGCAGGAATTCACAGAATGTCCTGGCTCCAGCCAGCAGAGTGATCCCAGAGAGTATGTCTATTCGGGCTGGCATGGTTTGAACCCACTCCCTTCAGGTGACTCTGGTGTGGTGCCTGGGATGAGGGCAGAGTGAAGAATCGGCCCTTTGCTCCTGCTCCTCCTCTGCCCACATTGTAGAACTGGGGAGATGAATGGGGCTTTCCAAACTGCAGTGCACACACAGAGCCCCTGCGGATCAGCCAGGTCAAGTGCGGGTTCTGATTCAGCAGGTCTGGGGTACAGCCTGGGATTCTGCATTTCTAACAAGCTGCTAGGAGATGCCAGAGCCACCGATTCAGAGACCACTTGTAGTAGCAAGGCCTTAGAGCATATTTAGGAGTCACGGAGGGGTCTGCAGTTCTCGGAGCCCATCTCAACCACCCCTCTCAATGTTTAGTGGGGGAACTGGGACCAAGAGAGAGGAAGAGACCTGCCCGAGACCACAGAGGAGTCAGCCCTCAGGATCACATGCCCCAGCCCAGTTCTCAGTACACTGCCCAGCTCTGCAACCTTCCCTATGCCCTGTACTGCTAGAAAAGTAAGCTCAGGGTCTCACTGGGAAAAGTGAGGGCACAGCAGAGAGCAACTTGGAACGCACATGTGGGCTCTGGGGGGTTGAAGTCGGGGGGCAGAGTTTACCTTCTGTCCTGGCTCCAGCCAGCAGGTAAGGGGTTGGTAGGCAGGCCCAGTGGTAAGAGGGAAGCAGTGATGGGTTGACTTAGGGCTGGAGACAACTGAACAAGCTGCAAAGCCAAATGCCCAGGCTCCAGGAAAGTGGGCTGGGCTTGGGGATCAAGCCAGAAGATGCAGGAGGGCTGGGAGAGACTGGCAGGGACACAGAGACTGGGCACACCTGACACTGGGTAGGGCAGCCAGGCCCCAAAGGCCACACAGGTCCCCAAGAGCCACCTGCCATAGCACAAGACTAATTCCAGGCCCCCAGAGGTCTTAGATGGACAGAGGTACCAGTGTAACTCTAGTTTTGGTAGGTGCAGCTTTGGAGTCTAGGGACTTCAGTAGGACCAGGAATGGCGGGCAAAGAAGCCAGCAGAGGAGGACCTAGAGGGACTGGGCTTGCTTCCATTGCTCTGGCTGACATTCGCCCTGAATGTCCTTCTAGTCTCTCCCACCATCACAGGGATAAGTGTTATTTCTAGGCCTCGGATGACCTCTGTCCTCTGCCTTCCACCCTGGTCTCAGGTTCTCGGACTCCCCAGAACAAAAAGGCTGGCAGGCACAAGTGACAGAGATCAAGGCCCTCTGGCAGGCTGCCGAGGTGGAGCGTGACCGGCTCACCGAGTTTGTCACTGTCCTGCAGAAACGGTAACACATGGCACCCAGGGATCTCTCCCATGGGCCTGCATGGGGTGGGGACTGGGGCCAGGCCTCATTTATGACTGGGTCCCCTTCACCTGAGAGCTCAGCTCCCAGTGTTGGTCCAGGGCATTCCCAGCCACAACTCATGTGCCCATCCAAATACCACACAACCTTGGGGCCCTGTCATCACACTGTGTTTTGCCCTTAGGAACATCCCCCATTCTACACGCACCCAATGGGACTGTTGTATGGCACGTGGACATTGGTGGGAATCTCGGGAGAGAAACACCCAGGAGTAAATCAGTCAACTCAATCCATCAATAATTAAAATCTGTGATGAGCCTGGCACTGTGCTTGGTGCTGCTAGAGGGTTTGGTGGGAAGAAAACATAAGCTAGACTGACATCTGGAATCGCAAAGAGCAAGAGAGGCGTTGATAGCTGGGGAGGCAGGGAGGGAAGCACGAGGCCTGGGGCACCGGACCAGGAGATACGGTTTTCTCTAAAGGGTTGTTGACAGACTTCCATTCAGATAAATCAGTGCTCCTCGCTCAAATGATCCTTTTGGCAAGAATTGCAGGTGTCCAGGCCAACACATGGCTCAACCATGTGACCTCCACACTGAAAAATATTAAGCACACCAGTGAGTTTCTGCCCTAACAGGCCATATCATGTATCAGTCAGGGCTCTTTGATGACAGGCAATGGAAAGTAATTCTGGCTGAATTCAGTGAAAGGCAGATTTTTGGAAATTACTAGCAGACTCCAATGCAGAGAGCAGGAGAGGAGTCTGGGAAGGTGCAGGCATCTTGAGTAGCAGGAAACCCTGGGCAGTTCCCTGGGCCACGGAAATGGCACGGCCAAATGACTTTTAGCTCTTGTGCCTGTGGGTTCTGGGAGAGAAGGTTGAACTGGCCAATGCTGTGCCGGTGTCCACCCCACACGTGAGGGCACTCTGACTGAAGTTCCTCCGGGTGCTCACAGAATGCAGGAAGGGTAGTTTGCCAAAGGGAAAATGGGGGTACTGAGAGCAAAAGAAGGAGCTAGGGGTGCAGGGAAGGACAAAACAAAGGATGCCTGCTACTTAAATAGTGAGTAGTCAGCTTTGCTTTCCTGTAGTACAGGGAAGATGTGAATTTCAGACATACTCAAGTATATGAGGAAAGCAACATTCATTCTTTTTCTATAATTGGAATATAATGGATAGTACAAGTCTTTAGTCTATCAAATAGTAGAAACATACTCAGTGCAGGCTTTCTCTCTCATTTCTCTTGAGTTACATCTGAGTTTGGGGGTGTGTGAAAAAGGTGACTCAGTTAGCTATTGCTGCATAACAAACCATCCCAAACCTAGTGGCTTCAAACACAATGGTTTGTGCTTTCTCACGATTCTGTGGCTTGGCTGGGTAATTCTGCTCCACATAATGTCAACTGGGGGTCACTCACTGGTCTCATGCAGCTGGTACTTCAGCAGGGATGCCTCAGTTCTCCTCCATGTGGCTTCTGTCTCCATGTGAGATCTCATTTCCAGGGCCTCTTCACGCAGGGCTGGGATTGGGGTGAGGCAAGCAAGGCACCTGGGTATGAATTGTAAAGAGGTACTCATGCCCAGTCACGTACATGCAACTCTCTGTCTGAGAATATGCTGGCCCTTTTTGGGTCCTTGGGTTCCTCCTGGACTCTGTGTCATTCTGGGGTGTTGGGGGCTCTGTGAGGCTGTGCCAGGCCCATCAACCAAGACCTGTCGCCTTTTTTCGTTGAGGTTATTGCTAACTCCCTGGGCTGTAAGAAGAAAAGGGAACCCAAGCACGTTCTGCACTCAATTCTCTCAAATCTCTTTGGTTTAAAACTAAATGTTTTAAACTAAAACCATTTAGTTATAACTAAATTGGTCAAAACTGATGATTGGCCAATTAAACCAAATTAACCATTTTAAATTAAAACTAAATGTTTTAACTAATGTTTTAAATATCCCAAAGTACAGGGCCTTCCTTTCTCAGAGATTCTCAATATCTACTCCTTTCTTTATCTACAGCGTCTGTCCCAGTCTTGCACCAGGGAGGTCTTTCTCTGCCTGGCTTCCCTTCTCCTCTACTCTGCCCTACAATTTCCAGCTGCCTCAGTTCCCCTCCCCCACCCAGTTCCCTAATCCTGTGTGCTCATCCCAGCAAGACTGCGGTGCCCTGCCTGCCTGCCCCCACCCCACACTGCAGTGGAAAGTGCCTCAGGCAGAAAGCCAGGGCTGTGGGAGATCTCAAGTCCTTCTTTTCCTCAAGTCTTGTATCCAGTGTGTGTCTGCTCAAATCTTGTATCCAGTGTGTGTCTCCCTGTTGTCCATTGTCTGAAAACAAGTTCGTTCTTACATTTTATCCATTTTTCTAGTTACTTACAATAGGAGTTGCTAGTCTGGTTAGTTCACCATGACAAAAGTCACTAAATAGGTCTCTTATTTAAAAAGCACGTAGTCGGCTTGGTTCTTAAATTTAATCTGGAAGTTTCTGTGTTTGAACAGTATCGTTTAACCCATTTTGATTTTGGTAATATTTAATCACCTTAATTAATATTTTCTATTTGCCATGATTTTTCTCTGTTCCTTTTTTCTCCTTTCTTTCCTTATTGGACTGATCAAGTTTTATTTCTCTGACTTCTTTACAAGTTTGGAAGTTAGACATTCTATCTCTGTTCTTTTAGTGGCCACCCTTAACTTTTAACATAAAACCCACCAATCTAAAGTTAGTTGGTTTTGCTACTATCACTTTAAGCAAAATAATCCATTTAGAATGTTTTAACTTTGACTTCTCCGTTTGTGCCTTTCATGTTACTGTTTCCTAATATTTCTCTTCCACATTCTTTTTTTAAACCCTGAAATTAAACCCTCCGAAGTAAGTCTTGAATATTGAATAGTCAATATTCGTTTCCTTTTGCCAACATGTTTGAAAATGTCTTCACTCACTGTTACTTCTTGTATCTCAGTCTTCCTTCTAGGTTCGCTTTCCTTCTTACTGAGATGCCCTTTAGTTCAGTGAGGCCATGTAAATAGTAAACTCTTTTTATTTTATTTATTTATTTTTCTTTTCTTTTTCTGAGACCGAGTCTTTCTCTCTCACCCAGGCTGGAGTGCAGTGACATGATCTCAGCTTACTGCAACCTCCGTCTCCCAGGTTCAAGTGATTCTAGTGCCTCAGCCTCCTGAGTAGCTGGGATTATAGGTGTGAGCCACCATGCCCAGCTAATTTTTGTATTTTTAGTAGAGATGGGGTTTCGCCATGTTGGCCAGGCTGGTTTTGAACTCCTAACCTCAGGTGATCCGCCTGCCTCAGCCTCTCAAAGTGCTGAGATTACAGGTGTGAGCCACCATGCCTGGACTGTTTATTGTTAAATGTCTTTATTTTGCCTATCTTGAATGACAATTTAAGATAAATTTGGGCATAGAATTCTAAATAGATGGATATTTTTTCTCAGCACTTTGAGGCTATCCCATTGTTTTTTATCATCTACTATTGCGAAAAAGAAATCTGCTATCAGTTTTATTGTCATTCCTTAATAGATTTGTCCTTTCTCTCCGATGCTTGTTAGAGCGTCTTTGACGCTCTGAAATTTCACTGTGATGTGTCTAGGTGTGTGTGTATATATACATGTATATGTAATATGCCCATATATTTACATATATGTATATATGTGTGACTTTACATATATGTAAATATGTGTGTGTAATTTTGTATATATGTATGTGTAAAGTATACATATGTAAATATATGTAAATATGTAATATGTAATTTTTTTCTACTCAGAAGTTAGTGTTCTTTTTCAATCCAAGGACTTTATAAGGACTGCTATCCATATATTGCCTCTTCCCCATTCTCCCTATTCTTTTAATCTAAAATTCCTAGTCAGTATATGTTAGACTTTCTTATTCTTTCCTCCACAGCTCTTTACCCTTACTATTTTGGGCTGAATTCTGGGTGACTTCTTCAAATTAGTCTTCTAGATCACTAAATATCTTCGGTTGTGCTTCATCTACCATGAAACCTATTTTGATAACTGTATTTTTCGGTAAAAGCTCCTGTTCTCGGCCGGGTGCAGTGGCTCATGCCTGTAATCCCAGCACTTTGGGAGGCCGAGTTGGGTGGATCACCTGAGGTCAGGAGTTCAAGACCACCCTGGCCAACATGGTGAAACCCCATCTCTACTAAAAATCCAAAAATTAGCAGACGTGGTGGCAGGCACCTGTAATCCCAGCTACTCGGGAGGCTGAAGCAGAATTGCTTGAACCCAGGAGGTGGAGGTTGCAGTGAGCCGAGATCACACTATTGCATTCCAGCCTGGGTAAAAAGAGCAAAACACCTCTGTCTCAAAAACAAAACAACAACACAAAAAAACCCTCCTGTTCTCTTTCTTATAGCATTTGTTCTTTCATTACGATTTTTGCCTTTCTCCTTTTAATAATTTTGAACTTATTCCCTTAGAGTTTTTTACTATCTTCATTACTTAGGATCCTAAGTAGTGTCCGTCGGCTCTCCCCTTGTAGGAAATTATTTCCTTGTGTGGTTTCGATTTTTGTGATTTTTATGAGCTTATCTTCGGTGGGGCTTTTTTTCTTGTAGGAGTTCTTAGGTTATGACAATGTTTCTGTGGAGGTGTTCTGCATTTGTTTCTGTGAAGCTTTTAGGGTTTCAGTGGTCTCTGATTGGTACTTTATGCTAATTTATTGGTGTAGATTTCCTGAACACATGAATGCTGCCCTTGTGTTTCAGTTTCACATGATTGGTGCTTCCTCCCCTCCTCCCCATTTCCCAAGGCCCTGATAGACTACAGGCTTCCTTACTACTTTCCTGAACTTGTAGATGGATATTATCTTAGTCCTTTATTTTTGAGACAGGGTCTCACTCTGTCACCCAGGCTGGAGTGCAGTAGTGTGATCACAGCGCACTGCAGCCTCGACTTCTTGTTCTCCAGTGATCCTCCCACCTCAGCCTCTGGAGTAGCTGGGATCACAGGCACATGCCAACATGCCCGGCTAATTTTTGTATTTGTATAGACTCACATTAAATGCATCTTTACATTTTTATGGGAGTATATCTGTATCACAAATTCCTAAAAATGAAATGGCTGAATCAAAGAATATGCACATTTAAAATGTTCACAAATCATGACAAATTGACTTTTAAAAGAATCAATTTACATTCTTAGCAGTAATGTGAACTATTTTTCCCCATACCCTCACAGTTACTAAGTTTTATTAATCTTTAACATTTTTTGCCAAGCTAACAAAGGAGTGCTAAGATCTCCTTGTTTTGATCTGCTTTGCTATGACCAAAAGTGAGAATAAGTATACTCTCTTTTTCACATAACTTTTACGTTTTTTTCTTTTAACTACCTATTCATGCTGTTGCACGTGTTTTAGAGTTGTTTATATTTTTATTTGACTTATGAAAGAACACTTTAGTATTATATAAATGGTATTATGTATATAATGTGTAATATTATGTATGTTTGTCTTCATGAAGATTTTGTGTCACTGTGCTAAATTCATTCTTAGGATTCTTAGGTAGGGGGAAACCTCCTTATCCGAGTATTTTTTACCAGCATCCCCACAGTTACAGACCCCATGAAAGCAAAATTTTTAACATAAAAACACTCATCATTTGACTATTTAATATTCTTCACTTCACATTGGCATTGGGTCACTTTGGTCAGACTCTTGAAATACAATGAAAATCAATTATGAAGCAAAAAGGTAAATCTTTCAAAATACTTGGAATTTCATGAGATTGATGCACATGAGTTTGGAGAACTATTAGAATCGTAGTCAGAGACATTGACAAATTAGGATCTAGCTGAGTTAGGCCCATTAACAATTGAAGAAAATCAGTGAGACCAGCGACTAGTCAAAAGAGAATAATCAGAATACTGAAGGGTCCTAGAGGTCTTGAAGCTGACAGACATCTGTAGATCCCAGGCAGGAGGAGCAGCCTCAAGTCTGGAGAGGGGTGGAGGACGAAGAAAGAGCTGGTTTTGGTGCATATTTGCAGGAAAAGCTGTAGAGCCTGCTGATAGATTGGAAGCTGAAGATGAGGAAGAAAGAGAAGGCAAGAGTGACCCCCAGGTATCTGGGCTGAGCAACTGCATGAGCGAGGATCACATTTATTGAGATATGGAAGGCACATTATGGGGGAGAAGGACAGAAATCAAGAGACTGCTTATTCCTAAAATTTCGTGGGAATTCACAATGCGATTTGCTATTTTATATGATGTTTTGCTGTTGGTTTATTATTTCCCCTATTATAAATGGAGTTAAACAAAATGTATACATTACTGAAATTCATAACAGAAAAGTGAAACCCCTCCCCCACAGTTGAGTCAATAGCTGCTGCATATTCCTTTTTGTTTTCAGTCCAGTGGCTGAATTATATTATCCTTATATTTATTTGTTTTTAAATGTTTAATTTGTTATAAATGTTTAAATTAGATTATATATTATGCATAATCTTCTGCTACTTATTTTACTTAGTATATTGCATTCTCATGTCAGTACATATTCCTTTTATGGTTACAGAATATTTTATTGTATAATCCACTATTATTTATTTGCCATTCTTCTATTGATGGGTTATTAGTTTCTGATTTTAAAATACTTTATTGTGTTGTTTCCTTCTATTCTCATTTTACTTTGAGTTTTTAAAATCAGGAATAGCTACTGATTTTACCAATGCTTCTTCAGTATCTATCGGAAGGATTACATGATTTTCTCCTTTAACCTAATTCCGATGTTGAATCTTACAGCGCTAGTGTTCTTGGAACTATGTTGTGTTACTCTCTTACAATACCATTGAATTTAATTTTCTTTCTTTTTTCCTCTATTTTTACTGTGGTAGGCAGAATTCTAACATTCCCACCCCCGATATACATGCTTTATAAACTTCTCATCCCTTGAGCGTGGGCAGAACCTGTGAATATGGTAGGATATTATTGCCACAATTATGTTAACTTACATGGCAAAGGGGATTTTGCAGAGCTATGTAAGGTTACTCATCAGATGACTTTGAGTTAATCAAACAGGAGACTCTCTGAGTGGGCCTGACCTAATCATATGAGTCCTTTTAGTCTGAGTCTAGCAGTCAGAGACAGAGGAAGCCAGAGTGGAAGCATCATTTTCTTACTGGCCTTGAAGACATTCTCCTGCAAACTGTTACAGGAAAGGGGGTTTTGATCCAGACCCCAAGAGAGGGTTCTTGGATCTCATTCAAGAAAGAATTCAGGGCAAGTCCACAGCACAAAGCAAAAGCAAGTTTATTAAGAAAGTAAAGGAATAGGCCGGGTGCGGTGGCTCATGCCTGTAATCCCAGCACTTTGGGAGGCCAAGACGGGCGAATCACAAGGTCAGGAGATCGAGACCATCCTGGCTAACTCGGTGAAACCCCGTCTCTACTAAAAATACAAAAAAATTAGCCAGGCGTAGTGGCGGGCGCCTGTAGGCCCAGCTACTCAGGAGGCTGAGGCAGGAGAATGGCATGAACCCGGGAGGTGGAGCTTGCAGTGAGCTGAGATCCCGCCACTGCACTCCAGCCTGGGTGACAGAGTGAGACGCCGTCTCAAAAAAAAAAAAAAAAAAAAAAAAAAAAGAAAGTAAAGGAATAAAAGAATGGCTACTCCACAGGCACAGCAGTCCCCAGGGCTGCTGGTTGTCCATTTTTATGGTTATGCTAAACAAGAGGTGGATTATTCACGCCTCCCCTTTCTAGACCATATAGGGTAACTTCCTGACGTTGCCATGGCATCTGTAAACTGTCATGGTGCTGGTGGGAGTGTAGCAGTGAGGACAACCAAAGGTCAGTCTCATTGCCATCTTGGTTTTGGTGGGTTTTGGCCAGCTTCTTTACTGCAAACTGTTTTATCAGCAGGGTCTTTATGACCTGTATCTTGTGCCAACTTCCTATCTCATCCTGTGACTTAGAATGCCTTAACCCTCTGGGAATGCAGCCCAGCAGGTTTCAGCCTTATTTTATCCAGCTCCTCTTTAAGATGGAGTTGCTCTGGTTCAAATGCCTCTGACATTTTCCCCCATCCCTTTTATAGGAGAATCATTAATCCTTAGGGTTGCAGAGGGATGAAGATCCATCTTTTGTAACTTCTCCAGGCTGAATGGGGCGATGATATTCCTCCCTCTTGTGTTCAGGGTAGTGAGGAGCTCAGTCAGAAAGCATCAGTATGGTGAGGGCCATTCATAACTCTTGAGTCCAACAAAATGTGGTATCTGGAAGATTAATAAGTGTTCAATTTAAGAAAACATTCAGTAAGCTCATCCTGCATTCCTCTACAAAGAGTACAACAGCAATATATTCCACAACAGTAAAGCAAGATAAGTAAAATTATCTCAAGTAAACTAAAGTAGAATGCTTTCCATGAACTGGCCAACTGTTGGAACCAAGCTGATATGGGGTTGCTAGCCAATTCCAATACATGCCCAGAATTAGAATACTGATCCAGATTTTTACATGACCCATCTCTCGTGTTTCTTCTGAGCAGCAGTCAGAGATCACTGGTTGGTTCACAGGAATAAACAAGGTCAGTTGCCCAAGGGGTTTTTATTGGCTCTATGAGTCAAATTTGATTCCTTAAAGGAAAGCACACCATTCCAATCAAAGTTTTGGTAAAATAACCAATTTCTCCAATTGTGTCCTCTTGCAAAAGAAAACAGATTCATATTGCACTTATGCAAATAACTGCATTGCCAAAAGTTAAGAATACTCACACATAGTTTCCAAATTCTGGAGAAATCAGGTAGATAGAAACAAATATGTTCCAAATTTTGTTCACAGGAGTATACTTTACTCAATTGTTAAAAGCTGTAAACAGCTGAAAAGTTTCCTTGACTCTGAAAAACAAAGCAAAGGATCAGCAACATTTTAAACAAAATTAAAAAGATAACTTTAGACTTCTACAGTTTAGTACATGCAGTTAACTTCTGTTTGATATTCAGGAACATTTCAGCTCTCCACAAGTCCTGAAAGATTTTTCCTCTATTCTAATGTTGCAATTTCCAAAGTTATCAGAAACTTGCATTTAAGAACATCTGTCAAAATCCTGTAGTTGATTATAAACCACCTTCTAAAGATGATTAAAACAAGAAAACAATTGTAGATGATAAAAAGTCTTAGGACAGCGACTATTAAACGCACAATTGACTAGGAAATTTTGGTTACCTCTGTGGCACACATGATTTTATGTAATAATTATCAATAACATACATTAAGTCCTATCAGAATTATAGGAGTTTTAAAAATAATTTTGGGACATATACCTGTAACACATTTATACAAATATTGTCCAAAGAAAGCCAAGCACTATTTCATATTTGACAATGCTTTCTATATGATTTTTATACCATATAAGCCAAATCTTACTGTTGCATTAGTGCATTATTGATGTCAAATCCAATTCTTAATAAAACCTTATAGATAAATTTATTTAATCTTAATCAGTTTCACCATAAGGTAAGATTCTTACAAACTTTGTATAACCCTTTACAAGTTTTTGTTAAAGAGATCATAGGCAGGTTTTTGCTCTGAGAAAAAACCTGTTGTGCTTTTATTCCAATGTTTAATTGATGGAAAAACTGAATAATACTCCTTTAACTTTAGTCAATATGTTCACACACAGAATTTCTTTTACAATTAACTTTTCACAAACCTTCCACCATTTGCTTAAACCTTTAGTTTTATTCTAACTTAAAACAATCCTTTAACCTTTAATCTAGGCAAGAAAAATCCACATTCCCATGACTTCTTATAATTTTTCACCAAGAACACATTTCACTTTCTTTACACACCTTGCATGTAAAACTGTTTCTTCAGTAGTCTCAGTTACATGTTACAGTGGCAACTCTTAGCAACTTTTACTTTTGGTGAAAACCTTGGTAAGTTTGGGATTTTAATTATGTACTAGTATGGAGCCTAGGATAGCAAACAGAAGTGCAGATAAGGTCTGACTCTTTCTAGCGTCTAACTTCTAATGTGTCCCAGGCCTTAACCTACCTGTAAAGCAGGTAAGTCATACAGTTAGGAGTCATAATGGCATTTTACGAAGCATTTAGGAGGCCTAACAAGCTTCAAATTATACAACATTTCTTGCATAAATTTCCTTTTTTTTTTTTTTTTGAGACGGAGTCTCGCTGTGTCGCCCAGGCTGTACTGCAGTGGCCGGATCTCAGCTCACTGCAAGCTCTGCCTCCCGGGTTTTTACGCCATTCTCCTGCCTCAGCCTCCCGAGTAGCCGGGACTACAGGCGCCCGCCACCTCGCCCGGCTAGTTTTTTGTATTTTTTAGTAGAGACGGGGTTTCACCGTGTTAGCCAGGATGGTCTCGAACTCCTGACCTCGTGATCCGCCCGTCTCGGCCTCCCAAAGTGCTGGGATTACAGGCTTGAGCCACCGCGCCTGGCCAAATTTCCTTTTTTTAAGCAAGTAGTCATTTTACTTTAAGACAAGAATTTACCATGCAACATCCTTTCTTACATAAAATCTCTTTTCTTTATAACCATCTTTGCATAGCTAGGGGGCATGGCTAATTCCACATGTCCCCAGGCCTTATGTAGAATCTAATGCTCCAAAGTAGGTAAATTGAACAATTTTCAAAAGTCAAAGAAGCAATTTATGATCCTAAAGAATTTAGTAAATGTAATATCTGACCTGCATAATTTAGACTAAATGTTTACATTTTTGAAGATATTTTTATTTTACCAATAATCTTTAAAATTTTTTATTTCCCCAAAATTACTTAAGTCATATGAAGTAAAAGACATTATGTTTTTTACTTTTCTGATAAAATATTTAAGCTCTTATTATTTTCAAACCAATTAGTTAAAGCTCTTTCATGTATAAACATCACACAAACAATACATATAAATACAGACAGAAGATAAAGGACTCATCCCCTGAGCTGGAAATTGAACCCTGAACCCAGGCTGCCATTGTGAAAAGAGAAAGCATAGCCACATGGTCACAAGGTCAAGCTCCCAAGGATTTACGAGACAAGAAGGAAACCTCATCCAGTTTTTTCAGGGATCTGCAGCAAAGTTTGTAACTGACCAGTTTGCTGGGCCGTCTTGAAAAGCAGGTTTATGGGTGTCCTAAGCCTGTGTTCCATCATACGGTACCCCTCCTTATGACGGAACAATACAGAAAAACACGTAAAGCACACCAGATTCGCTGCAGCTTAAGACTAGCCTCACAAATCCTTTTTCCGATTAATTAAAACTTTACAGGAGATAAACAATGACTTTTACCAATCTGCACAGAGAGAGAAAGAGGAAAGCATTGCCTGAGGCAGAGTGGGGAAGAGAGGCCAGAGAAAGACCCACCCATTGCAGCGACACTGAAAAGTTCAGGCGGCTGCTTGTCAGTAGTGAAGGGCTCTTTTCCAGCAGTCCCATCAGCTCTTAGCTTTCCCTTTTAGGGAAGAAAAAGCTCCCCATGTCCCACAGTCCTGTACGTGCCTAATCTTGTCACCCACAGCCATCTGCAAAGAGTGCAAGACAGATTAATCCAAAGAGAATAGCAGTTAACATCCCATAGTGCCAAACTCATTTTTAGCTGAAAGGGACTTTACCCAGAGGAACTTTACTGAGAGGGGCCGCTAACCCCCTACAGCTTAGAAGGGACTCTAACCCTCCTAAGTTGGGCCTCTAACCCAAGGTCAGTCAAGCGTCTTTGTTTTTTTACTAAGAGGGGCCTCTAACCCACTTTGTCTTAGGAGAGACTCTTAACTCCCCTAAGTTGGGCCTCTAACCCAATCCCATCCTTTACCCAGGTTAATGCACCCCACTTACCCAAAGTCGTCCAATCAATGCTGAAGTCTATTTCCTTTGGGTTGGGGGTTCTCCTCAGTGTTCTCCCTTCTGTGGTTCACCAGAAAGATGTTACTGGATCCCACCACTTACCTAAAGTTAGCCTTTGGGTCAGGAGTTTCCTCACTATAGTCGCTTCCGTAGTCACCAGGAAGATGTTACAGGAACCCAACACTTACCCAAAGTTAACCTTTGAGGTGGCGATTTCCTCACTTTAGTCCCTTCAGTGGCCACCAGAAAGATGTTACAGGAAAGGGATCCTGATCCAGACCAAAGAGAGGGTTCTCGGATCTTGTGCAAGAAAGAATTCAGGGCGAGTCCACAGCGCAAAGCAAAGGCAAGTTTATTAAGGAAGTAAAGGAATAAAAGAATGGCTACTCAACAGGCACAGCAGTCCCCAGGCCTGCTGGTTACCCGTTTTTATGGTTATTTCTTGATGATTTGCTAAACAAGGGGTGGATTATTTATGCTTCCCCTTTCTAGGCCATACAGGGTAAATTCCTGACATTGCCATGGCACCTGTCAACTGTCATGGCACTGGTGGGAGTGTAGCAGTGAGGACAGCCAGAGGTCACTTTCATCATCATCTTGGTTTTGGTGGGTTTGGACCAACTTTTTTACTGTAACCTGTTTTATCAGCAGGGTCTTTATGACCTGTATCTTGTGCTGACCTCCTATCTCAATCCTGTGACTTAGAATGCCTTAACCCTCTGGGAATGCAGCCCAGTAGGTTTCAGCCTTATTTCACCCAGCTCCTCTTTAAGATGGAGTTGCTCTGGTTCTAACGCCTCTGACAAAACCACTATGCTTTGGAGAGAACAACATGGCGGTGGATGATTGTGGTATTATGTCATAGCAACACAAAATGGACGAAGACACACCCTTAGGCCCAGCCGGGTAACATACCTGAACTCTAGAATAAGGAGAAAAATCTAGGAGCTGACAGCCACCCAAGTCATTAGCCAGCAAGAAAATGGAGACCACAGTCCTACAAATATAGGGGACTAACTTCTGCTAACAACCTGATTGAGCTTGGAAAATGATCCCATGCCTCAGATCAGATAGCTACTCCTTCTGACACCTTGACTTCAGCAACGTAAGACACTGACAAATTAGCTAAGCCAACCTTGCACTTCTAACCTACAGAAACTGTGAAATAATAAATCTGTGTGGTGTATGTATGTTTTAATTGTGGTAAACTATATACACCAAACATTTGTCATTTTAACCATTAAAAATGTACAATTCAGTGGCATGAATTACATTAACAATACTGTGCAACCATTATCACTATTTCCAAACTTTTCATAACCACAAACAGAAACTCTATTACTATTAAGCAATAGCTCCTCATATCGCACCCCGCAAGCCCAGCATCTAGTAACCTCTTTACTTTTTTTTTTGAGACAGAGTCTCGCTCTGTCACCCCGTCTAGAGTGCAACGGCGTGATCTTGGCTCACTGCAAGCTCCACCTCCCGGATTCAAGCAATTCTCCTGTCTCAGCCTCACAAGTAGCTAGGACTCCAGGCGCCCACCACCACGCCCAGCTAATTTTTGTATTTTTGGAAGAGATGGGGTTTTGCCATGTTGGCCAGGCTGGTCTTGAACTCCTGACCTCAGGTGATCCACCTGCCTCAGCCTCCCAAAGTGCCAGGATTACATGCATGAGACACCACAACCTCTTTTCTATGAATTTGCCTAGTCTAGATATTTTGTATAAGTGAAGTCATACAATATTTACCCTTTTGTGTCTGGCTTATTTCACTTGGCACAGTGTTTCCAAGGTTCATTCATATGGTAGCATATGTCAGAACTTCATTCCTTTTTATGGCTGAATAATATTTTATTGTGTGTATATACCACGTTTTGTCTATCCATTCTTCTGTTGATGGACACTTGAATTGTTTCCACCTTTTTGGCTATTGTGAATAATGCTACAAGAACATTGCTGTACAAGTACCTGTTTGAGTCCTCGTTTTCAATTCTAGAAGTGGAATTGTTTGATCATATGGTAATTTTATGGTTAGCTTTTTTTTTTTTTCCTTTTTTTTTTTTTTTTTTTTTTGAGACAGAGTCTCACTCAGTCGCCCAGGCTGGAGTGCAGTGGCGCGATCTCGGCTCACTGCAAGCTCCGCCTCCCGGATTCACGCCATTCTCCTGCCTCAGCCTCCCAAGTAGCTGGGACTACAGGCGCCCGATGCCACACCCGGCTAATTTTTTGCATTTTTAGTAGAGACGGGGTTTCACCGTGTTAGCCAGGATGGTCTCGATCTCCTGACTTCGTGATCCGCCTGCCTCAGCCTCCCAAAGTGCTTGGATTACAGGCGTGAGCCACTGCGCCCGGCGTATGGTTAGCTTTTTGAGGAGCCACCAAACTTTTCCACAAAACTCTTCCACTTTATGGTCCCACCAGCAGTGTACAAGGGTTCTAATTTCTCTACACCCTCACCAACACTTATTATTTTCCTTTCTTTCAATTATAGCCATCCTAGTAGGTTTGAAATAATACCTCTTTGTGATTTGGATTTGCTTTTACCTAATGGCTAATGATGTTGAGCATCTATTTGTGTGCTTATTGGCCATTTGTATATTTTCTTTGGAGAAACACAAGTCTTTTGCCTACTTTTTAATTGGGTTGTTTGTCCTGTTGTTGAGTTGTAGGAGCTCTTTATGTTTTTTGGAAAATTTGTGTTGTTTTATGTCACCGTTTGTGGTAACTTGTTATGCAGCAGTACTAATACATTTACCCTATTATTAACTGTGAAATCAAGTTTTTTAAACTTATAGGAAGCCATCTATTTTTTCTATATTGTGGAATTGTCAGAATAGCAAGAATGATTGGTTCCTTGGAGGTTAGATAAAACTTTCTTGAGAACCTGGCTTGACCTGATTTTTTGTGTTTTTTTGGAGGTAGATCTTTGACAACCTTTTTTCAAATTTAGATTTTCTGTCTTCTTGAAGTAATATTAGTACATCTCTTGGTTACTTACAGAATTAAACGTAATAATGCTGATGCAGTGCCTTAACACAGTAGTCAGTACGTGGAAAGCACTCAAAAAAAGTGTTAGCTGTGCTGTTGTTATAAGATTTTTCTCCTTATCTTGGAGTTCAGGTATGTTACCCAGCTGTGTCTAAGGATGTGTCTTAGTCCATTTTGTGTTTCTACAACAGAATACCACAGACTGAGTAATTTATAAAGAAAATAAAAGTATTTCTCACAGCTCTGGAGGCTGGACAGCCCATTATCAAGATGCCAGCATCTGACAAGGGCCTTCTTGCAGCATCCCGTGGTGGAAGGCAGAAGGGAAATGACATGGGGAGATTTGAAGTGGGGACAAAGTTATCCTTCATCAGAAACCCACTCTCACGATAACTAACACACTCCACTACTGACCAGTGGAGCTTTCTGTGATGATGGAGTTGTTCAGTATCTGTACTGACCAATACAGCTGCCATTAGCCACTTGTGGCTTTTAAGAACCTGAAATATCACTAGTGTGACTGAGGAACTGAATTTTTATACAATTTTCATGAACTTTTTTTTTCTTTGTGTCGAGACAGAGCCTCACTCTGTTGCCCAGGCCAGAGTACAGTGGTGCGATCTTGGCTCACTGCAACCTCTGCCTCCCAGGCTCAAGTGATCCTCCTACCTCAGCCTTCCAAGTAACTGGGACTACAAGCACGTGCCACCATGCCAGGCTTATTTTTGTACTTTTTTGCAGAGATGGGGTTTTGCCATGTTGTCTAAACTGGTCTTGAACTCCTGGGCTCAAGTGATCCACCCACCTCTGCCTCCCAAAGCACAGGAGTGAGCCATCATGCATGGCATGAACTTTTAATTTTTTTTTTTTTTTTTTTTTTAGATAGAGTTTCGCTCTTGTTGCCCAGCTGGAGTACAATGGCACAATCTCAGCTCACTGCAACCGGCACCTCCCTGGTTCAAGCAATTCTCCTGCCTCACCCTCCCAAAGTAGCTGGGATTACAGGAGCATGCCACCACACCCAGCTAATTTTTTTTATTTTATTTTAATTTTTAGTAGAGATGGGGTTTCACCATGTTGGCCAGGCTGGTCTCGAACTTCTGACCTCAGGTGATCCACCCACCTCGGCCTCCCAGAGTGCTGGGATTACAGATGTGGGCCCCCGCGCCCAGCCCCTGAACTTTAATTGTAATAGCTACATGTGGACATGAACCTGGCAATCGCTGTGTCGGGCAGCACAGTTCTATCATATTCTATCACGTTCTATAGTATGAATATGTTACCATTTATTTGTTTGTCCCCTGATGATGGGCCTTTAGGTTGTTTTGGGTTTTTGCTTTTGCAAATAAAATCTCAAGGGATATGCTTAAATATGTGTTAGTAGCTGTGTACTGTGTTACTATACAGCTTTTTATTAGTAGTTGTATACTGTTCAGAATTGTTGCCATTCTGTTCCTTTTGACCCTTCACCAAGGTGGAAAGATCACTTCCTCCAGTTTCAAGGCTGTCCCTCTAATTTGCAGGTGTGCATGTAACTCTTGGCTTGGGCTAGATCTCAGGGAGTTCCGGCTTCCTCACTGAACCTTTAGTATCATAGAAGTCTGAAATGGCACACCTAGCCACAGGAAGGACCTAAGCTCAAGCTCCAGTGGGATTAGACAAGTGCTTCATGTGAAATAACCTTTATAACAGGCATGTAGAAAACAAAACGATAAGCTTAAGATAATCACTAACTCCAAGAAAAGCAAACAATTAAATGAGAAAGGACATGTGACACTGTGCATCACGGCTCTGACTAATTGTCCTAATGTAGACAGGCTTTTGGTGTCTATGCCCTTGGCTCCCTGCTGTTATGCCTGTGAGTGCTTTATGTTACATGAAAAAGAGATTGTGCAGATATGATTATTGTTATGGACCCTAAAATGGGAAGATTATCCTGGATTATCTGGTGGGCTCAATCTAATCTTTTGAGCCCTTAAAAGCAGAGAAATATCTCCATCTGGGATTATTCAGAGAGATGCTGTGGAGGAAGTCAGAGAGGGTAGAGATTCAAAGCGTGATAAGGGTATCTAGCTGGCTTTAAAGATGGAGGGGGCAAGGTAGCTCCTAGAAGCTGAAATTGACCAACAGCCTGCAGGGAACAGGGACCTCAGTCCTTCAGCTATCTGGAACTGGATTCTCTCAGCACTCTGAATGGGCCTGAAAGTGGATTTTCCCCTGGAACCTCCAGATAAGAGCCCAGGTCAGCCAACCCCTTGATTTTGGCTTTTGAAACCAGAAGCAGAGAAACCCATTGAGCTTGCCAGACTTCCGACTCACATAACTGTGAGATAATAAATTTGTGTTGTTTTAAGCTGCTAAATTTATGGTAATTTCTTATAGCTGTGATAGAAAACTGATACACCACCTAATATCAGTTCATCCAAAAATGTGTAGAGGTGATTCTGTTTGGTAGGGGGAGAGTACTAAAATAAAACTAAATTCTCATTTTCCATGACAGGAAGTCAAAAGATTATATTTAAACCTTTAAAAAATAGCAACATAAGCGTCTGTAGAAATATGGCAGTAAATGTTAAAAGAAACAGCTAGAAGTTTTATAAGTGATTGCTTTTGGAGAGCAGGAATTGGGAATGATGGGGCTGGGAGTGGGCTGATAATTTTTAAATTTTAACCTTGGAGAGAACCGTATGGTGTTTAAATGCATGTTCCTGTGTTACTGCAATGAAAATGAAGAGGTCCCATCACTACCAATGTAAGATGTGCCCATCTCTCTAAGGGCCTGAGCAAGTGGGGTGGGGGCTGCCTCTGCCTACCAGGTCATGTGGCATCCCCTCCTCTCTAATCACCAGGGTGGAGGAGAGCAACAGCAAGCTCCTGGAGTCAGAGAGGAAGCTGCAGGAGGAGCGACACCGCACCGTGGTGCTGGAGCAACATCTGGAGAAGATACGCCTGGAGCCAGGGAAGGCATCGGCCTCCCAGAGGGCAGCCCCCAGGACGAAAACTGGTAGGGGCCAGGGCAGGAGTCTCAGTGCAGCGGGTGGGGCAGTGTTGCTGCTAACAGAGGAGCCAGGCAGCTGCACTGTTCAGCCCGTCAGCAAGTGTGTGAGCGTGTGGGAGGCAGAGCCTCCATCAGGGTGGAGCTCTGCCTGCCCCTGCTGTGGGGTGTCCTTTTCCCTGGGCCTCCCGTTCAGAAGCAGGAGCCCCAGAGCTCCACTGGCTCATGTGGCCTTGGCCTTCCCACCTGTAAGCCCTCAGCATGAGGTGGCAGTGCTGAATGCCCCCAGCCACCACCTCCTCTGGACCCCCACCCCCAGCCCTCAGCCCTCTATCCTGAGCTGAATTCATTAAAAGTGATCATGAGGCACAGCTGGTCTACTGGGGCAGCCCAAGCCCCAGTGGCTGAAGCAGGGGAGGAGTCCCTTTCTGCCTCCTGCAGCGGTCAAGTTGATATAAGCAGGAAGTAGCCTCGCCAGAGGTTTGGGGACCCACGCTCCCTCTATTTTGTGGCTCCACTGTTCTCAACATGCAGCTTCCATCTCCTGGTCTACAATGACTGCCTGAGCTTTCCCATCAGCAGCAGGAAGGGGAGAAGGGAAGGACACAAACTTCTCCTTACCTTTTACGGTTGCATGTGTCACTTCTGCTCTCATCCCACCAGCCAGATCCCAGACAGTTGGGCATAGCCAGGTGCAGAGGGAAGCTGGGAAATGCTGTCCTTAACTGAAAGGTCTATCACTCTAACACAGTGGTTCTCAAGGTGCAGTGTTCAGACCAGCAGCAACAGCATCTTGTGGGGCTGGGGCAAGCTGGAGGATGCCAGAGCCAGAAGCCACTTCTGGGACGGCTGACTCCCAGGGAGGAAGGGTCTCCAGTGCGGAGGGGCTGGGCCTGCCTCCCTTGGACCTCCCATCCCACCCATCCCAGCACCCTCCAGGCTCTGGAGTGGAGGTGCTGCTGCCCCCACTGCACCCCCTCTCAACATCCCAGTAGCCCCCCAACCCCTTCCCAGCCAAGGATGGTCAGACCCTTGGTCTCAGTGCTCAGCCCAGATGAGGTCAGAATGTTTCCGAAGGGTATGCCAGAAGTAGGGCACAAAGAGTGGGTTGAGGCCACCTGCTTTCTCTTCCTCCACCAGCGGGGCCAGGAGCTTCTGCGAATCCAGGCTGAGAAGGAAGAGTCCCTGGGGCTTAGCCTTGCTGACCCTCCTAGACTCTCAGGAATATGTTCCCTAGGAGTGTGGCTTCTCCAGGCTGGGGCTTACCTCCTGCAGGGCAGCAGGACTTCCAACCAGGGAGAGCTAAGCCACAGCAGGCAAGTCACTTTGTTCTGTGCTGGACAGTGAGGGCAGCTGCCTGAGGGAAAATGTCCAGGTGGCCTCTGCTGCCTACTGGCCTGTAACATGAGCAAAATCCTGCCCCTCTGGTGAGCAGAGCGCCACCTCCCCGCCTCCCCCTGGCCCATCTGTAAAACGAGGAGGCTGGATTTACAATTCAGTCCCCCATGGCAGTCTCGCTCCAGTTTCGGGGAGCTAGACATCTGAGCAGAGATGGAGGAACGGGGAGGGGATGTGGCCTGCAGATCCCCGAGGGAAGAACAAGTGTTGGTGCATGGAAACTTAGCTGGAGGCTTGGAGGAAGAGCCGGAGACAGGGAGGCTGGAGTGGTCCGATCACACAGGGTCTTGAGGGCCAAATAGAATTCACTGAGGCTGCCAAGGCTCTAGAGGCAGAAACGATTATCCCTTTTTTTCAGCTAAGGAAACCAGCTCAGAGAGGGTGATTGTTTGCCCGAGGCCTCTCAGCAGAGGGCGAAAGCCAGGTCTGCTGATGCCAACTGATTTACTGTGGTCACGCCACCTCTGAGGGCCTTTTCAGCACCAAGGTTTTCTGATGCTGTGATTTTGATTTTGCCCAAGTTTGCCACCAGTTGAGCTTTGTCTCTCTTTTTTTTTTTTTTTTTTTTTTTTTTGAGACAGAGTCTTGCTCTGTCCCTCAGGCTGGAATGCAATGGCGCGATCTCAGATCACTGCAACCTCCACCTCCCTGGTTCAAACAATTCCCCTGCCTCAGCCTCCTAAGTAGCTAGGATTACAGGGGTTCGCCACCACACCCTGCTCATTTAGGTATTTTTAGTAGTGATGGTGTTTCACCATGTTGGCCAGGCTGGTCTTGAACTCCTGACCTCAAATAATCCGCCCCCCTCGACCTCCCAAAGTGCTGGGATTACAGGCATGAGCCACCGCACCTGGCCGAGGCTCTGTTTTTGATTCCCTGTGTCACAGGGCTTAGAAAATCCCATCAGGCTGAACAAGCAGTTTCCTATCTAGGGCAGCCCTAGTTGGGGATGTGGAGGTGCTCAATGGTCGGAATAAGCCAAGGACAGCTTAGCAGTGTCCCCTGGAGCCAGGAAAGGCCCTGAAGAATATTCAGTCTAGCCCCTGTAGAAGGCAGAGCCACTCTGCTGCCTCCCCAGCAACGAGACAGGTTTACACAAGACTAGTCTTGAGGTGCACGCCACCATGCCTGGCTAACTTTTTGGTGTTTGTAGTAGAGACAGGGTTTCACCATGTTGGCCAGACTGGTCTCAAACTCCTGATCTCAGGCAATCTGCCCCCACTTGGCCTCCCAGAGTGCTGGGACTACCCGCCTCCCCCAGCCGCTTTGTCTCCTTTTTGTGAGCCTTCTGTACCCCTCAACTCCAGTGCCCTGGATCCCCTGCTTCCTAGTATGAAGCTGATGGCCTGGATGGGGACCACTGGTATGAAGGCATCAGGTACAGTGACAACCTAGACTCGGGCTCAGCCTGCAGGCCAGACCTCAGACTCAGCTGCCTTCTCTTTTTGAAAACAAATTACCAGGCTGGGCATGGTGGTTTACGCCTGTAATCCTGGCACTTTGGGAGGCCAAGGTGGACGGATCACTTGAGGCCAAGAGTTTGAGACAGGCTGGCCAACATGACAAAACCCTGTCTCTGCAAAAAATACAATAATTAGCTGGGCAGGTGGCAGGCACCTGTTGTCCCAGGTACTTGGGAGGCTGAGACACGAGAATCACTTGAACCTGGGAGGCGCAGATTGCTGTGAACCGAAATTTTGCTACTGCACTCCAGCCTGGCAACAGAGCAAGACTCTGTCTCAGAAAAAAAAAAAAAAGAAAAAGAAAAAAAGAAATGAAAAGAAAAAAAGAAAACAAATTACCAGAAACTTGTAAAGTATAGAGATGGAGACAGGGTGGTGAGGAACCACCTTGATACAGAGCGGGCAGAGTCAGGGCTGTAGCAGAGGCCAAAGCCAGGGGCAGAGGCATGCAGAGGAGGCATCAGGGAGGGCTTCGGAGGGAGGCAGAGCTCAGAGTTGTCCTGCACCCCAAAGGCGGTGTAGCGTTTCACCATGTGGAAGAGCAGGCAGTGGGCAATGCGGGGAGGAGAAGCAGGGTGCTAGCACAGGGCTGTGGCCTCCTTACAGAAAGTGGTTGCTACTGCCCCACAGGTCTGCCCACCTCTAACACCAGGCAAAACCCAACCGGGAGTGAGAAGAAGGACCCACCCTTTGCCCAGCTCTCCGATGTGCCCGTGGAATCCCAAATGGAAGAGCTGACAACCAGGTGCTCCCCTGCCCCACCTTCCTGAAAGGGTAGGGTTGTCTGGGTGGAGGTGCCTCCATGGGCGGAGGGACTGTGTCCCTCCCCTTGCACTTTTGACTCAGTTGGCCAGAAGCTGGTCCTGCTTGGTCATGGGTTCTAGGCCTGCAATTCAGGGACTGGCCTTCAGAGGACAGAGGGCCCAGCCCAAACTCCAATGACCCATAGTCCAATATAAATTTTATCAAGCATGGATCACTGAACCCAGTTGCTCACTAAGTTAAACCTGTTAAGATCCCATGCAGCCATGGGAAGGGAAAGATGGGAACCTCTACAAATTAGAACTCAATTTGTAAGGGGCCTTGAGGTAGCTTACACTGCAGGGAGCCAGGCCCATAGAGAGGAATCCACAGTATCCCCAAGAGTCAGTGAGAGGAGGGGATGGGTCAGAGGGAAGCCTGAACCTGAAGAGCAGCCACGTTGGCAGCCACCCAGGGCCCTCTGTCACCCACGCACACCTGCATGCAGCTCCAGCCACACTGAGTGCTGTCTCCTGTGGTCCAGGCTGGCCGTCCAGGTGGAGGAGAATGAAATGCTAAAGGCTGCCCTGGGCAGTGCCCTGCGGGGAAAGGAGGAAGACTTCCGGATGTACCATGAGATCCTGGGCCAGGTGAAAAGCGTCTTCCTGCAGGCCCTGCGGCAGCAGAAGACAGATAAGCAATAGGATGACAGCCCAGTGTCGGCCTGGCCGGGTGGGCAGCCTCAGGTCTTGAGAGGACAAGACTCTGTCTGAGAACTCCATCTGCTCCGGGAAGCCAGCCCAGGGCAGCCAGCTCAACCACTTCTACCAGAAGAGGCTCCTTAAGGATGACCAAAACCAATGTCTCAGGCCAGGAAGGCAGAAGAGAAGCCCTAGTGGGACACTGCAGGAGACCCTGAGCCGGCTGGGTTACAGCAGCGGGGAGTCCCAGTGGCCCACTGACAGAGGCAAGAGCTCTGGGGCAGCAAGCCGGCTGTGAATGGGCAGTCCCTCGGGCAGGTGCTCATTGCCTTCGTCCTAGGTACTAGCCCTGGATGTCCCCATGGCTTCACACACAGGAGAGCCCTTCGTTACCCTAACTGGGCATATCCCCCATGCCACTCAGCCCCACGCTATCCCCTCACCCCCATCCCAGCTCCATCTATAGCCAGTCCACACCCGACATAGACTTGGGGCACTATGCTCTCAGCCAGTTTGTCAGCCCGTTCCTCAGGACACTTCCTCAGGTGCGGACCCTTGGACTTGTAATAATAATAAGTGTTTTCATAATCACTGCAGCTCCCAGTGAGTGAGCATCTACTGTGGCAACCTGACCCCATTCAGTCCTCTAATAACCCAGGGGATTGTTGTCCTGTTTGACGGATGAAGAAACTGAGGTTCACAGAAAGAAGCTGAGCTAATATTTAACTGCAGTCTGCCTGACCCCAAAACCAGGGTCTTGCCATTCAGAGATCACCCAGGGCAGGCGCACCCACTCACCACTGGACAACCCCACCCCTAGGCAGCCACTCCAAGAGGCACCTTCGTTTGCTCACCAAGACTGCAGCTGATGGATGCTGGTGGCAGAGGGCCAAGGTGGGGCTCGGCTGGAGCTTTGGGCAGAAGGGTTTTGAGGTAGTGGCTCCAGTCGAAGGTACGGTGCACCTCCCTCACCATGGTGAACCGGGAGGGCTGCTGCAGAGGGACCGTAAGATCCGCAGGCCTCTACGTGACTGTCACAGTGTTGCCCTTTCTCAGCTGTAACTGTGCAATTATAGCTACAGGAAGGAGTGGTCCCAAGGAAGGTCACTCATAGCCATGCACCCCAACCCCAGACACTCTGGCCACACGTGCACCCACAGCCCCACACAAAGATGCAGATACACACAAATACCTCAATTCAGGAGCATGCAGCTGTTCGTGCACACAGGCACCTCCATGTGTGCACACTCATGGACACACAGGTGCAGATGAGCACACACATGTGAATGTGGTCACACATTCCCACATGTGAAGACATAGCCACTTGTGTGTTGCTTGTGCAGTGATGCACAAATGCAGGTGCACATACTGTGAAAACACCCCCTTCCCCAGGAAAAGCCACTGGGGCTCCTGGGACCCTGTCTTCTCAGTCCCTTCCTTGGAAAAGCCAGTGGGGCTCCTGGGACCCTGTCTTCTCAGTCCCTTCCTTGGGGATGGAGCTATGGAGGGACCCTAGCTGGCCCCCACTCCTCAGGGAGCCCCTGACCCTGCATGGGGTCACACGGATCTAGAGATCCCACAGCAAGTTAGAGCAAAGGCCACCAGGATGAACTGGTGCTTCTGATGGGGTCCTAAGGGTCTCTGGGAAGGAGGAGTTTTTCTCTGGTTCCTTGTGAAGGAAAATGGCCAGGCAGAGAGCCAGGAGAGAGAGGATCTGTGCTGGGAGGGGACAGTGTGTGACAGCGAGGGGCGGGCCAGATGCAGTCTGAACACAAACGAGTCAGCACCTTCTCCTGCAGGTACTGAGGAGCTCCAGAGGGTGATCTGAGTATGTGGGGTACAGGCTCTGGCCTCAGCGCAGTTCCAGGGAGTGAGAAGCAGGCATAGGATCAGCCATCCTTCCTCAAGGTCACCTCAGGGAAGTGCAGAGATGGCGTGACCCACACTCCAGCCACTTCAGGGTGGTTCTGCTGCCCTTCCTCGGCTAGGCCTGAGACAGGAAGGAGCATCAGGTCATGGAGTCTGGACAGGTGGGGCTGCCTGGGGCATACTTCTCTCCCCACTTACCAGCTGTGTGGCCTTGGGCAAGTTATTTAACCTCTCTGATCCTGCACATTCTCATCTATAAAATACAAACAATAATAGAATCCTCTGTCAGGGGGCTGCTACTAATATATATGTCAAAGAATAACCCAAAGACTTTTCGCTAATTATTAGCTCTCTGTTTATTTTTGTACGAGGAACCTGTATCTATAGATTGATTTCAACAAGAGTTATATGAGAGAGGAGAGAAAAACTGCAGACAGGCAGGCACGGGATATCTTGTTTGCACATTTTTGGGTGAACTGATTTGCTAGTGTCTTGCTTTGGCCAACTCTGGGTATAAAGATGAGTGTTTCAGTTTTCAGATTCCACAGGCAACCTTGACAGCATTGCTGTGGTGCCATGTGCAGGAGTCCCTGTCATGTCTTCTGGCACCTGCCACCAGGCACCTCCCCACGCCCAGCTTGATTAGCAGGTCTGCTCCATTCCCTCATTGGAACCCTCTGCAGGGTTCATTGAGATAAAAAGTGTCCAATGGTTACAGCAGCTGCTCGCACACAGTAAGTGCTCAATAATTATTCACTCTTAGTGTTCCCTCTATTCATTCAACCAGAACTTGTTGAGCAGTTCCTCTACCCCAGGCACAGAGGTGCTGAGGTGAGGCAAACACAGTCCCTGGCCTCCAGGAACTCTCAGGTCAGCTGAGGAGAGAGACAGACTGGTCACAGGTCACCATTCCATCCAGCCAGTCTGCCATCAGGCAGTCAGTGAGTGCCAACAGTATGCCAGCCTCTCCAGGCCCGGGAGGGACCTACAGGTGAATCTGACTTTCTTCCTCCTTTCAGGGAGTTTCCAGTCCAATCAGAGGCGTGGGAAAAGCCATGATGGAGCTGGGTGGGGAAGGATGCAAGACCGGGCTGCAGCACCGCAGGGCTGCCCCCACCATCCCCACCCCATCCCTGTGGCAGTTCCCAAGTTCCCAGCCTCCTTGATCAGATCTGGGTGGAGAGGGGGCTGTCAGGGAGTCCTGTGTCCTTCACATCTCCCTAAGGCAAAGGAGCAAGGAGGGGCAAAGGGAAGGTGGGGAGAGCCTGGGAGAAGGATTTTCAAGGGAAGGAGGTTGTCAAAGGGGTCAAAGATAGGGACCCTGAGAAACCTAACCCAGGTGGGCCAGGTACAGAGCCAGGCAGCTGGTCTGTCCAGGTGCGTACCAGTGCCACTCCTAGGTAGCACTGTCTGTCCTAGGCACCCACCCTGAGGATGACCTCCCTATCCCTCAGGCAGGTGGGCAACAGGTGTGCTGGATAAGACACTAAGGGCCCCGGCCAGAGCCACGAGGAAGCAGCTGGAGGGGAGAGTGCTGGTGCCCTGGTGGGTTGAGGGGCAGGGGCAAGTAAAGAGTTAAGCGGTGGAGTTGCCTCACGTGAGGGCTTTCCCTGCCACACACCAGGCAGGTGCTGCGGGTCTTGGTGCTCAGGTTCCAGCACTGATAGGTGAGGCCTGGCTGAGCTGTGGATGTAGTTTGGCCACTGTCCCCATGGGGGCCTCTGGGGCACCACAGCTGAGCTGGGCAGGGTTGCAGCCTGGCTCAGGCTTAAACACACTACACTGTCACTGGGCCCCTCCCCTGCTCCCAGGAGCCCAGGGCAGGGTGACCTCCAGTGGGTGTGCTCCTCTGGACCCCCACATCCAGGGGCCAGAAGAAGCTTCTCCTCCCCACCCCCAGCCAGCCCACAGCCAGCCCTAAGCACAAAGAAGTCTGCCTACCCACCTTCTCCCCACAGGTGTGCCTTTACCTACACTGTCTCTCTTATATCCCTGAGCCTTGCACACACACAACACACATATACACACATATGTACGATACATGTGCACACACAAGCAATACACAGGATACACATACACAGCAAACACATGCCATGAACAACCTACAACACAAAACGTACACGCAGACTCTACACACAACTAATAGAAAACACAATTGCACATATACATGCAAACACACAGGATACTTTCCTCGCATTTTTACTTTGAGCAACAAACAACCAAAGAAAATTTAAAAATTGAAATGGGACTCAGATTTGAGAGAATTGTTCCCACTCCCCGCCATATCTTTCCCAGTTGCCCTTGTGGCATTTGGGACGGCCCCAGGGCCAAGTGCTGGTCTTAGCTCAGTCAGCTTCCTGTCCGTGGTGTGGGCTGGCCTCGCCAGGTGCCCTCCCCCGCCACCCGCCTCAGACGCAGTGGAACTGGCCTCAGGCTGTCCAGTCACAGATCCACAGGACTTCCCTAGCCCTCCACCCCTCTTGCCATTTCCACACACCACACTCCCTGCAGACCCTGCTGGTTGTGGGTCACCCGGGGAAGGCCTCACTGCTGAGTGTGAATCCAGCCTCTCTGGGCCTCTGGGGGTCAGGGTGTCTGTGGCTCTCTAATAGCCTCTGTTTATGAGCAAGGCCCTTGTCATGGAGTGAGTCACCGGATGCCCCCTGCCACCCTGGTGAGGGCCAGGGCCAGCGGTATGCCCATTTTACAACTGAGGATCTGAGACCCTAAGAAGTGGGGCACACCAGCTCAGGCTCAAGTAAATTGGCTGAACCTGTGTTCTTAACTCTGGGGTCAAACCACCGTGTCTGCTCCCTCGAGCCATTTTCTTTGAGCCTCGTGAGGGCCCCACTGTGGGTGCACGGGGTTGTCGCCCCTGCAGGGCAGTCAGTGCCAGGAGCTTACAGGGCTGGTCCAATTACTTGGCTTCCTCATGTGCCAGGTTCTTCTTCCCCCAACTGCGGACAATGGCAACATCTTCCCTATGGGCTGTGGTGAAATTAAAAGGTTAATCCATGTACGTCCTGGCTACTATGATTAACTTACTCCTAACAACCATTGACCCCCCGCCCCCCAAGGAAGCCCTCCTTAACCCTGAAGTCTGGCTCAGGTATCCTTTCCTCCCTGATGCTGGCCTCTCTAGTGCCCATTACCCACCACAGCCCTAACCCAGCACCCACACTGTGCACTAGTCACCATTCATGCTTCTCAGGGTCCGGGACCACAGACACGGGCCTCTGCATCCTGTGTGGAGTGTGTATGTTGGGGGTCTCCTTTCTGTCCTCCAGGCCAGCATGTCTGCATGCTCAGGAGGCAGCTCACTGCCTAAGTGCAATCTCTCCCCTTCCTGGGCCCTAGTGGGTGGGGAGCAGCACCTCCCTCCTGCCTCCTCAGCTGAGCCTGAAGCTGGGGTCACAGGATCAGTAGGGGCTCCAGGAGCTGTCCTGTGACTGATCACAGTCACAAAACTCCTTCTACCCCCTAGAGCCTCCCCACAAGCACACACGTAAACAGGCCTCCATAAATAGCACAGACTCGGCCTCATCTGAGGGGGGCACTGTCAGAGATTCTTAATCTCAGGGGCACCTTCAGGATACCCCTTCCCTCAGGTATCCAGGGCTGAGACCTTGGATGCTCCCTTCCAGAATGAGGGCCCTGTCCTACCAGGACCCCTAGTTGGTTAGGAATACACCTGTCTTCCTGTCTGCCTCCACTCTGCCATCGAGAGGATACCAGCCATTCCAAGTACCCACAAGCCTTGCCAAGTGACCCTGCTAGCACCCCTCCAGTCGGGACCCTCCCTATGGGACAGAGCTGGCTTATGGGGACCCCTCTCAGCCACATGTCCCATGCTAGTTCCAGTCCCATCAGGCAAGTCAGCCCTCCCTGATGCACTGATGCATGACCAACCAGGACTCATGGCATAATGAAAAGGACCAGGTCAGGGGGTGAGATGAGTCTGCCCTGGGATAGCCCTTAGGAGGTCATATGTAAAGGTAGGAGCTGGAGTCCCTGGAGTCCAAGTGTGAAAGTGTGTGCATGTTGTGAATGTGTGTGGCTGTGGTGGGGGTAGGGCTTACAAGCCTGGAGAGGCTGATGGGGCCACCAGGAAACTTCCTGGAAGAGGGAAGTCCTGGGTAGCAGTGAGAGAGAGAGGCACAGGCTCTCTAGGAGCCAGGGGAGGCAGGCTGAAGAGAGGCCCAGGTGTCCCTGTCTGAGCCTATGCTACTGGACACCCTCCCCCCCCAGCACCCGCCCCCCTTCAAGGATCCTCCCTGCGGCTCCCTGTGGCCAGCAGCTCTGCAGCACTCGGCTCTGCTCCACTCTGCTCAGCTCCGCTCCAGGAAGGCCACCTCCTCCTCCCCCTCCTCCTCCCGCTGTCACCACTCACCGCTCATAACCTCGAGGGGGTGGGGACCCCAGGGCTGGACACACCCCACCGTAGCCCCAGAGCTCAGCCGGTCGGACGGACGGACAGTTGGACGCAGGACCCCAGAGCCTGAGGTGGGCAGTGTGCCAGGGTCCCTTGCGGCCTCCTCAAGGTCAGTGCCAGCTGGGGATGCAGCTACTCTGGGGCTCTTGAGACTTGTGGGGCACACCCCCGGCCCTCATCCCAAATCACGGGCCACAAAAGGGGCTTTACCCCAGGGGCATCTGGGGCAGGCAGGACCAGGGGAAAAGGGATGCCCCTGTGTCCACAGGCCAGCCCTGGTCCGGGGGTCTACAGGAGAGGCCTCAGGCTGGGGGCCAGCTCCTTGCAGAGGCCTCTCTGGGGACACCCCGCACCGGCCATGGGGAGCTAAAATTGGAAAGTGGCGAGTGGGAGGCAGCTGACAAAGCTATTTCGCGGGCTCTTCACCGTGCTCCGGTTTCAAGCTCCTGCTCCATTAACCTGATCCCCAGGGCCTCTCCACCCCCACCCAGCTGATGAGGAGGTGCCTCCACCCTCAGGCCGGCAGCACAGCCATCAGGCTGGCAGCCTCTGCTGTGGGGAGAGGCAGTGGTGGTCTTCTCTTACCCCAGATTCCAGAGGGTGTCACTGAGAAACCCGATCCTGAGGGGAGGCAGGCAGAAGTCTGTCCCAGGTCTGCTGTGTGACCTTGAGAGGTCCCTGCTCCTATCTGGCCCATGCCCCCTCCATCTGTACGAGGAGACTGCGGGCGGGGGTGGGGGTTGGCAGGGGAGATGGCTGTAGGGCTGGGGATGAAGATTTGGGGGAGGATCAAGGGTGGGCAAAAGGGCCACATCAGCCACCTCTGCCCTATCAGCCCAAGGGGTGCCTGGACATGTTCCTCCCTTTAATTTGGGCCCTATGTCTGTACCCATGGGTCCTTGGGAAGCCCCTGGGCCAGGCTGAAGCAGGGTAGGAAGGGCAAAGGTGCTAACTGAGCTGCAGGACAGCCCAGCAGTTCTCCAGGGTACAAGCTAGGCCCCTGCTGGAGGGAGTGGTGAGACTCAACCAGGGCCTGATTCTGGTCAGTACCTTGGACAGCAGCCAGTGCCCTCCCTGGCCCCGCCTGGCCCCACATCCGCTACTCCAGGGCACCTCCTCAAATAGCACAGCCTCCAGCCGGTGCCCAGGGCCTGAATACACAGAGCACTGAGAGAGTGGGGCAGTGTGGTTACGGACACAGGCAGGGACTGGGGTGTGGCAGGCTGGAGCTTGGGGACTTGTTGGGGGAATGGAGGTCAGTGATAGGCTGGAGGCTTAATGCGAGGGATGGAGGCTTGGCTCTAGGGGCAGCACCTGGGTTGGTCATGGGATCTCAGGGAGGGGAGTGGGAGTCAGAGAAAGGGTCTTAGAGAGGCTGGGGCTTTGTGAGGAGCTGAGGGAGACTTGTTGATCAGGGTAGGGACCCTGCAGGCAGAAACCTGACTGTAGTGATAAAGGTGGGGTTTCTCCGAACGAAGGTCATGGGGGCCTTGGCAGGAGCGGTTTTAGCAGAGGGTGGGGCGGGTGTGTCTGGAAGGTATGAAGATGTAAATAAAGGTGAGGGAGGCAGGCTGCGAGTGAGGGCTCTGACAGCAAGAGCCTTGATGAGTGGGTGGGGACAAGAGCAGCAGCTGGGATGGGGCACTGGTGTTCGGTGGCCTGTGAGCAGTGGGGGGCACGGGGTGGGCAGAGTGATGGTACAAGGTCCCCAAGGGGCTGGTGGGACAATCTCTCTTCAGAGTGGGGTCCCCACTGGGGTGGCAGGACCATGAGGTGGGGCTAAGCTGGGCTGGAGACTGTAATTCCCTCACCCAACCTGTCTCCCCAGCCCTGTCCAGGCTATGGGCATCAAGACAGCATTGCCGACGGCTGAGCTGGGCCTCTACTCTCTGGTGCTGAGTGGGGCCCTGGCCTATGCTGGCCGGGGCCTCCTTGAGGCTTCACAAGGTAATGGCTGTGCCTCGGGGCAAGTGGACAGGACCCTTCTTCCCCTGGGGGCTTCAGGGTTCCAACCAGCAAAGCCAGAAACTTACAGCCTCCAAACCCAGGGTATTCCTTCTAGAACAAGGCTGGATCTCCCTTTTCAGCCTGGGGCTCCCATCTCAGATAGGCACTGGAGGCTGGTGGAGCCAGGTTCAGTCACAGGAACACAGCGATGCAGAGAAACTGACAGAGAAATGGACACAGAGTCACACACATAGACACACACACACACCGCAAACACACAGGCCTGGACCCAGGCACACACACACAGACCTAGACCCAGACACACACACACACTGCGACACACACACACACACACACACAGACCTGGACTGAGACACACACAAACACACACATACACACACAGACACGCAAACACACAGACATATACACCCCACCCCACCCCACACACACACAGTCAGAGGCCTGGACCCAGATACACAGCAAGACCCAGACCTGCGCCCCGCTCCTGATGCCCTCGCTCCGCAGGATGGGGGCAGCCTTGTCCACGGGGGAAGGAGGGGCAGGGGATGTGAAGGCCCCTCTCCCTGAGGCCACACTCTGTTCTCAGATGGGGCCCACAGGAAGGCCTTCCGGGAGTCTGTGCGACCTGGCTGGGAGTACATTGGCCGGAAGATGGTAGGTCCCCCACACCCGAGGGTCCCTCCCATCCCGAACCCTTCTCCCCTCTCCGCTGTTCCAGATGTTGTCAAGTAACAGAGAGCTTCTCACAGCTCGGGAGCCTCTGGCTTGAGCTTCAGTGCCTTCAGCTTCTCCACTGGCTCCTCCTGTATCCTTCCGGGACATCAAGTTTGCCCGGGCCCTGCTCACTTGGGAAATGGGTCACATTAGCGGAGTGTGCTTCAGCGGAACCTCCAGCACCTCCCTTCTCAGAAACAAAGCAGTAAGGGGGGAATGGCAGGCAACGTGCGGAGGAGAGGGCGAGCTTCGAGGGACCCAGCAGCCCCTATGGTGCCCTTCACTCCTCTCTACCCTCCTGCCTGAGTACTTCCTTCAGAGAGGAGTGTGGAGACCTGCAGGCACTTGTGTTTGTGTAAAGAGGACACATTGGGTTTGGCTAGTGGTAAAAAATAATAATTATTAAATTTAAAAATGATAATAATAAAAGAAGAACATGAAGGCTGGGAAGGTGCTGGGGCTCTGACCAGTCTAGGTTCCAGCTCGTCCTGCCCCCTCTCCCACCCTCACCTGCCCCACCTCCTCCTGCTCCGGACTGCCCCAGGATGTGGCTGACTTCGAGTGGGTGATGTGGTTCACCTCCTTTCGCAACGTCATCATCTTCGCCCTCTCCGGACATGTGCTGTTTGCTAAACTCTGCACGATGGTTGCCCCACAGGTGAGCTGGACCTGGGCCACCCAGCTTCCCCCTGCCAGCTCCTCTTTCACCACAAGGGTTGTGGGAACCCCCTCCTGGGGTCACACCCCCATTTGTATGGCAAAACTGAAGCCTTCTCCCTGTCCACAGCTCCGCTCCTGGATGTATGCTGCGTACGGGGCCCTGGCTGTGATGGGCACGATGGGCCCTTGGTACCTCCTGCTGCTGCTTGGTCACTGTGTGGGGCTCTATGTGGCCTCACTCTTGGGCCAGCCCTGGCTCTGTCTTGGCCTTGGCTTGGCCAGCCTGGCCTCCTTCAAGATGGACCCCCTAATCTCTTGGCAGGTGTGAACTGGTGCAAGGGTAGAGGGTGTAGGGATAAGATCCCAAACCTCTCACTTCATCCAAAGTTCTTGCACCCCAAGTATCCCCAAGTATTCCCTTCACATTTCCACCTGTCTTCAAGCCTTTGGGTATGCCCTGGCCACACGGTCACCACCTGCATCACAGGAGGAACTGCCAGCTCATCCCCTGCTCCTCGAATTGCTGGGACAGAGCAGTGGCCAAAGTTAACTGCTCTGGAAAAGAGGAAGGGACAGGACCAGGCTGGGCCCCTATAGGAAGCTAGGGAGTGGGGAGTAGGTTTTCCAGAGACAGGAGGCACCCTAGTGAGCTGGTGGCCTGTTCTTTCCCCCTCCAGAGCGGATTTGTAACAGGCACTTTTGATCTTCAAGAGGTGCTGTTTCATGGGGGCAGCAGCTTCACAGTGCTGCGCTGCACCAGCTTTGCACTGGAGAGCTGTGCCCACCCTGACCGCCACTACTCCCTAGCTGACCTGCTCAAGTACAACTTCTATCTGCCCTTCTTCTTCTTCGGGCCCATCATGACCTTTGATCGCTTCCATGCCCAGGTGAGGGGACACCCTGTGGGCTTCTAGAACAGGGCTGAATCTCCCTTTTCAGATTGGGGTTTCCATCTCAGATAGAATTCCCGAAGCAGGCTGTATCCCCATCCTCAGGCATGATTCCAGGATGAAGCCATGTCTCCCCTTCCTCCTCAGACCCCAGGATGGGGCCACCTTTCCCCTCCAGCAGGGACCCCAGGGTGGAGATATGTCTCTTTTCTCAGACAGGACTCCCAGGCCATGAATGTTCTCCTCCCTCACAAATGGGGCTCCCAGGACAGAACTGGGTCTCCTGTGGCTGGCTGTGAATCCTCCTCAGACTCCAGGGTGACCTGTGTCTCCACCCTTAGGCAGGACTCCTGGATAAAGCCATGTCTCCTCCTGCCCCAAGTAGTTGGTGAACCCCCCTCAGACAGGGCTTCCTGGGCAGGGCTTGCCTCTTCCCTCAGACCCTTTGCATCCTCTCAGGTGAGCCAGGTGGAGCCAGTGAGACGCGAGGGTGAGCTGTGGCACATCCGAGCCCAGGCAGGCCTGAGCGTGGTGGCCATCATGGCCGTCGATATCTTCTTTCACTTCTTCTACATCCTCACCATCCCCAGTGACCTCAAGTTCGCCAACCGCCTCCCAGACAGTGCCCTTGGTGGGTCCTCAGAAGAGAGATGGGGGCAGGGCTGCCACCCCAGGAAAACAGACCCTCTGCACACCCACAGTGCCACAGTCGGGGAAGCTGAGGCCCGCAGGGCACAGCACCTAAGGGCATGGGAGCAGGGGCTTATTCTTTCTAATGCATGGGTCTTGGCATTAGCTTCATCCTGTAGGGCCAGAGCAGTATCCCACAGAGCCCACCAGGCATGGCTGATTTCCACAATATGGGGGTTTTCCGTGGGGCAGGCAGAGCCTGGTGTCTCCACAAGGAAATGGTGGGACAGGGTCTCCATGGGGACAGGCCCCAGGCGATGAACCCCAGGCAGTGATGGTGCCCTGTCCCCAGCTGGCCTAGCCTATTCAAACCTGGTGTATGACTGGGTGAAGGCGGCCGTCCTCTTTGGCGTTGTCAACACTGTGGCGTGCCTCGACCACCTGGACCCACCTCAGCCTCCCAAGTGCATCACCGCGCTCTACGTCTTCGCAGAAACGTGAGTGCCGGGCCAGGGCGGGGGAGGTTCACCCCCTCAAACCACATCTTCCCCTAGCCTCTTCCCCCATGCCCAGGGAGCGCTGCACCTGATGGGCACATGGCTCTCTGCTTTTCTTTTACAGGCACTTTGACCGTGGCATCAATGACTGGCTTTGCAAGTGAGTAGGGGTCGGGTGGGGGTGGTCACAGCCATCCTGCCAGGTGTCTGAGCAGGGCAGTGCCAAGATGGGTCCACATTTTAAAAGATCACCCCGGGCCAGGGGAAGCAAAGAGGGCAGTGAGGAGGTCTTGGCAGAGGTCTAGGTGAAAGATATAGAAGTTAGGACTTGTGTGAGGGCCCCAGAAGTGCAGAGAGGTGGTGGGAGGAAGGTCACACAGACAGCAGCCTGGCTAGGATGTGGCCATGAAGTGTGGGTGTCGGGAAGGAGAGGGAGATGACGCTGAAATTCCTATGTGCAGCCTGGGAAATTAGAGGGTAGTTTCCAGAGAGGGCTTCAGTTTAAGAAATGTCTAGTTGCAATCTAGGAGATATCCTTGTGGAGGTTCAGGGAGGTGGTTGGGTCTGAGGGTCTGGGGTTCTGAGGGTCTGGAGGACTGATGGAACTCAGAGCGTCCTGAGTATAGGCAGGTGGTTTTTAGGCTTTGGGAGTGGGTAAGTCCTCAGGAGAGGGAGTGGCGTGAGAAGAGGAGAGATGGGGATGGCTGAGATTTGGCTTGCAAGAGCTCTGCTTGGAAGGAAAAGGAAGAGCCAGTGGAAAGGACTGGAAAGAATGGTTGGAGGGGCAGGAGAAGAATCAGAGTCATGGGCCACTCTGAAAGCCAAGGGAAGACCATCCAGGCATGGTGGGGGCAGCTGGGTCAGTTGCCACTGAGCCTCAAAGAAGCTGGAGACCAAAGATTAGTGCTGGTGACATGGAGGTTTTCAGCCTTTCACTGGCAAGGCAGGGGCAGGTAAGGAGGGAAAGTCAACTGAGGAGTAGAGGAGTGTATAATGACTCCTGGAAAAGCCTGGGACTGCAGGGGGAAGACAGGGGTGGCTGAGGGAGATGAAGGATGTGTTAAAGATAGGAGAGAATGGGACATGCTAAGAAGAACTATTCAACAGAGAAGTTGGTGATTCAGGATATAGGGGTGATTGATTTAATCACCTCAGGAATGAGGTCCCTAAGGAGGAAGGAGGTGATGGTGTCTAGTTCCAGGCAGAGGCGTGGCTTCAGTGGGAGGAGGAGGAAGAGAAGCCAGTGTAGATGCGGATGAAGGCAGGTTAGTGTAGACACGTAAGAGATTCCACCTGAAGGCTTCAGCCTTCTCCAGGAAGCAGGAGGCACGGCCATCAGCTGAGAAAGCCAGGACTGGGGACATGGAGAGAGGAAACATATATGCCTACCCCCGCAACCCAGCCTGGATCCCCCACTCATACTATCTCTCCACTCATACTTGTGGGGAGATAAGGACACAGTGGCCCTTGCAGAGCACGGGAGAAGCAGCTAACCAGAGAAACCTTGGCACTGAGCACCCAGGTTGTATTGGAGGTGGCGGGCTTATGAACTCCAGCATGTGAAGATGTGAGATTTCCCCCATGGGGCTTAGCTGCCTGGATGTAGCTGAGGAGAAAGTAGGTGATTGGGCTCTCACAGATGAGTGAGAAGGAAGAAGTCAGGAATAAGGGTTTTTAGATTATTTATAGTGGTGACTCATTGGATATAAGCCTGCTAAGGACGGTGGTGAAGATGGGAGGGTCACAAGATCAATGGGATTGAAGAACGGAAGCTGGGGGGCCAGGAGGTCAAGAGGGGCTGGGCAAAGAGTGGGAATTAGAAAGGAGTGAACTTTCAAGTGGTGACAAAGCTGGGGCATGGCCATGGGTGTGGGTGGCTGAGGTGGAGTGGAGAAAAAAGCCATTGGAAATGAGGAGGTCGAGGAATGGAAAGGCTGGTTATTCATGGGTCTTCCACTGAATTTATTTAACAAATATTTACTGAGCACCTGCTGCATGCGAGGCCTGTTCTAGGCACTGGGGATACAGCAGTGAACATGGCAAAGACCCTGACCTCATGGAGTTTACAGTCTAGTGGGGTGAAACAGACCATAAACAGGTAAACAAACATAACTAAGATAATTTTGGAGAGTGGTAAGTGTTTTGAAGAAAATAAAATGTGCAATGGGATAAAAGTTGGCAACACAGTAGAGGCTTCTTTAGTTGGGGTCTGGGTGGGCTTCTCTGAGGAGATGATATTTGAATTGAGATTTGAGTGATAAGGAGATGTGGAGCAGAGAATACCAGGTAGAGGGTACAACAAGGGCAAAGGCCTTGAGACACAAACCAACTGTGTGGGTATGAAGGTCAGAAAGGCCAATGAGGCCAGCATAGTGAGCAGGGGGAGCATGGTGACTGATGAGATCAGGGAGGGAACAGAAACCAGACCACTTGGGATCTTCTAGCCAGAGTAAAGAGACTGAGTTTATTCCAGTTGTAATGGGGAGCTATTCAGAGGGGTTAATCATGGAAGTGATGTGACCTGAGCTACACTCTCAAAAGATGCCTCTGGCTGCTGTGTGTAGAATGAACTGTGGGGGCAAAAGCAGAAATGAGAAGACCACTTAAGAGGCTCTTGCAATAATTTATGTGAAAAGAGAGATCATCTTGACTAAGGTGGTGGTTATAGAGGAGGTGAGCAGTAGTCAGGACTGAGAGGAGTCAACAGAATTTGCTGGCTTGCTTGGATGTTGGTGATGAGGCAAATTGAGAATCCAAGAAGGCACCAAGGCTTATACCCTGAGCAACTGAATGGATGGTGGTGCCATTCACTGAGATAAGGACGGAGCAGGGTTTGAGCAGGGATAGGGGAATTTGTCAATCAAGTGACATGGCTAGTAGCAATTGGATATACAAATCAGGAGAGACTGGCCTAAAGACACAGATTTAGGGGTCATTGGCATAGAGACACGACTTGGAATCTTGGGTCTGGATGAGATCACTTGGGGAGTAAATGAACAGAGCTAGAGAAGCTATAATGTCCCAGGCTGAGCCTGCCACAATTTGAAGTTGGTTAGAGGAGGAACCACTACTTGAGGTCAGGAATGTTGAATGCACCCAGGGTGACAGTGTTGAGGAGGTCACCTGTTGTGTGTCCTCTCCCATCTCATCCCTGCCCTTTCCCATACTCCCAGTGGCCCTTCTCCCATTTTTCCTGCAGATATGTGTATGATCACATTGGTGGGGAGCATTCCGCTGTGATCCCAGAGCTGGCGGCCACAGTGGCCACATTTGCCATCACCACTCTGTGGCTTGGGCCTTGTGACATTGTCTACCTGTGGTCATTCCTTAACTGCTTTGGCCTCAACTTTGAGCTTTGGGTGCAAAAACTGGCAGAGTGGGGGCCCCTAGCACGAATTGAGGTGAGCAGGGAAGACCTGGGGCTGGGACTGTCTGGGTTATGGAGGGCAGGGGGGCACTTCCTCTTTCTGGAGTTGTCCAACCACCTGGCCCCCAAACCAGAACTTTCTCACCACCACCCTCCTGGTTGTCAGGGCAATGGCTCACTCTGTGGGAATCTGACCATCCCTCCCTTCTATGGGGAATGGAGCACCTGGGCCTTGCCATGTTGGTCAGGCCTTGCCCTCTCTCTGGAACTGTTTCCCCATGTTTAACAAGGAGGGAGAGCTGACCTGGGGCTCCCCAAGACCCAGACATAGCCCTAAGACCTTACTGGCCATGTGGGTAAGGATGCTGACCCACCACGTCCTCTTTCCTTTGGCCTCTTGTCCCGCTGCCCATGCTTTCCTGGACCGAATAGGCCTCTGTGTCAGTGCAGATGTCCCGCAGGATCCGGGCCCTGTTTGGAGCCATGAACTTCTGGGCCATCATCATGTACAACCTTGTGAGTCTGAACAGCCTCGAGTTCACACAGCTGGTTGCCCGACGCCTGCTACTCACAGGTAAGGGACAAGGGTGTGGGGATGCAGAAGGTGCCAGGCATCAGCCTCAAGGACTGGGACCTTCCAAAATGCCTCCTACCCTCTCATCACCCCGGGACTCAGCAGGGAGGGCCCATCCAGCGGGGAGAGGGGTGGGAAGAGAAAACTCGCCGAGGATGCGGTGCTGCTCCCAAGCATCTATGACTCCCTCCCCACACAGGGTTCCCCCAGACCACGCTGGTCATCCTGTTTGTCACCTACTGTGGTGTCCAGCTAGTAAAGGAGCGTGAGCGAAACTTGGCACTGGAGGAGGAGCAGAAGCAGGACAAAGAGAAGCTGGAGTAGGAGGGAGCGGGTAGAGGGACGGGCTCTGCTCAGCTATTCTTGGGCCAGATGGGGCCTGACTGATAGAATAAAAGACTTTTCTACAACAGCTTGGCTGCTCACTGCCCCTTCTTCCCACAGTCCCCTGGCTCCACGTCCATGGTGGCTGAAGAGCTGGAGGCTCTAGGCCTCAGGCAGGGGAGGGTTCCCACCCATAGGGAGGAGGGGACACCAGATGGAGGGCAGAGCCCATCGACCTTGGCAGCCCAACAGCGGAACATTGAAGCCCCAAGTCTTCGAAACACCTGCTCACTGACTGGTGGAGTACTGATGCAGACCCTGAGCTGCTTGCTCAGACAGCGCTTTATTCTTCCTAAAGAAGGAGACATGTCTGCACTGTACACTGCACTTGATGCGGATGCTCCCATCTGACAGACAGGAAGACTGAGTCCTGTGGGGAACTTTGCCAGCACACTCAGCCAAGCTGGGGCAGGGCCAGGACATGGCCTGGGATACCACCCTGTGGTTCTGGTTCATGGATCAAGACAACCTAGGGAGATATGGCAACACTGGAGAAGCCTCTAGTTTCTCATCCTTGCCCAAAAGTCCAGGACTAAGCAGCACTTCCCTTTCCTTGGCTGACACAGCCCCTGGGGCACCATAATTGGATCCAGGTAGGCTCTGGCCTAGCTTCTTCCCTGGTGCCCCCACAAGGCCAGGCCAATGAGTGTCACAGGATAGGAGGGGTCCTTAGTTCAGTCTCCCTGAGCTGATCACATCTTGGTCAGGCGCAGCACATTGAGCCGCACTGGTAGGAAGGTGGCACCTGCCGCGTAGGCGATCTCCCGCAGGACACCCTCCCACTTCTTCTCCTCCTCGTTATACCTGGGGGTGAGAGAGTGGGGACAAGGATGGGGAGCTCGGTCAACTGAGTCCAGAGTGGAACGCAGCAGAGATGGGTGGCTGAGCGCGCTCGGCCCATCTCTAGGGAGATCTGCTCCTGAAAATCCCCAGGCTCTGGGAAAGGAGACCTCCACAAGATCCAACTCAAGGAACACCCGCCCCACACTCCAGGAAGGGTCTTCCTCCCCAGGAAAGATCACTTCTCAAGAGGTGTTTCCATATTCCTCAAAGTTCCCCTCCAAGAAAGTCTACACTCCTCACACCATCCCATCAATGTTCTCTCCTTGAGAACTTCCACGCTGTATTTCTACTAAGTCTCAAGTCCCACCCTCCGGCAGCACTGCTCCCCAGGGGCTGCCTGCAGCAGTGGGGATGGCTGCAGATTCAGGAAGGAGATGCCCCAGAGGCTAAAGCTTCCTTCCCCCACCCCCACAAAGGACCAGCCATAGAGAGCAATGGTTCTGAAAGGCCAGGGCTCCAGCTGCTTCCCAGTCCTAGTGGCAGCCCTCCTTCCACACCAAGCACCTGGAAGGCAGGAGAGAGGAAATCCGGCTGCTACTTGGGCCCTGTTTCTGTGGGTCTGTGACCTAAGCTTGGGTCTGCTCCCGTCTGCAACATTGTTGCTGCTCCACAGTGGGGCATGGTGCCATCTGTGCAAGCCCAGACTTTCCCAACAAACTGGTGAGAAACAGCCGAGCAGGGTATATGGGCTGTTCCTCCCTACAGGACTCCCTAGAAGAGGGATCCGCTTTGCCCCCAAAGGAGCTTGCCCAGTGCCTTGGTACCCCACCATGGTGCTATGGAGTGTCAGCCTTGCTCATGATGCCCCCTGGCCTCCCTGGGGCCGGACTCACCTCCAGATGTCATTGAGCTCTGTGGGAACCAGCTCTCCAGACTCAGTCTCCAGTGTGGCAAAGCCACCGATGGCATAGAGAGTACCCACCAGGCTGACCAGGCTGAGTGAGCTACGCTCCTGTGGGAAGGCTTCGAAGGGTGCCCACCTGGGGTTGTGTGAGAAGGTGCATCATTGGGGTGCCTCGGCAAGCCCAGGGACTGTCCCTGCCACACAGCACCCACAGCTCCAACTGCAACCCTTTGCAATCCAAGTCCCAAGCACCCATGCCCCCAACCCTGTTCCCCTTCCTGTCCCTCTGGTCTTCCCTTCCTTCCCCATTCTCTTGCTCCTCCCCTTTCCTTTCCTTGTCCTCTTGCCATTCTATCCAACCTGTCCAGCAAAGTCCACCGTGGATCTCCCCACTGCCCCTCCTCCTCTCCTGAACTAACTCCACTCTCCAACTCATGACCCCAGTCCCTAGCAGGCCCCCAGCCTTGCCCTGGATGCAGTCCTCTTGCCCCTCAGCGGCAGCCCCGCCCCCTTGCACACCTGCTCCGTCCTTCTCCTTTCACAGTCCAGTTGTTCTCAGTGTATCTTCACTGCTCTGGCTCCTGCCTTGGGCCTTAGTCTCATCCTCCAAAACTGCCCTCCCTGAGGTCCCCAGCCACTGCACACGCACTGAGGTCCTACAGCACACAGCCCTGCTGACGTGACTTTCCTCACCTCCTATCTCTCCGGCCTCACCTTCGTGGCCTCCTTCCTGGATAACGCAGCTGCCCCCACCATCAGGGCTTGGACCTCAGCTCCTCCCATTTACACCCTCTCTCCTGAGGGAGCTTGGCCCCTCCATGTGCTATTGACCCCCAGATCTCTCCCTCCAGCTCAGCCCTCTCTCTCCCAGGTGGGGTCCTTTTGGACACCCCCAGGCACTTCAAGTCCACATGTCCTAACTGGACCCTCACTTTCCCTACCCAGTCCCAATGATTATCCAGTAAGTGGCCTCCCACCCTCACTCAGAAGCGTGTACTTCTCCCCCCTCACCCCCACATCCAATCAATAGCTAAGCCCTGTTTCGTCCACCTCCTAGACTCTTGCTACTCAAAATGTGGTTCACAGCCCAGCAGCATCAGCATCTCCTGGGGGTGTTAGAAATGCAGACTTACAGGCTCTCAGCCCTCCGCATACCGAGAATCAGAATCTGCACTTTAACATGATCCCCGGGAGATTCGCATGCCCATCACAGTGTAAGAAGCCCTGGCCTGTCTTTGTCCAATGCATCCCCTCAGCCTCATCCCCGCTGTGCCCCCAGCTCCAGGCCTTCATCACCCCTGACCTTCCCGTCCCCTGGGAAATCCCTAATCTGCTCTCTATATCAGCTGCCATGAAGTACTTTAGTAGAACACAGATGAGATACAGTCCCTCTCCTGCTGGCCCCCGCTCCAGCCCCAGCGCCGCCATCCCATCTCCATGACCCACCCGCCTCCACCCAGCCGGAGCAGCGCCTTCCCTCCTGTGGGCCTTGCGTTTTTTCTCCTAACTGCCTCCGCACCACATTTCCTTGGTCTGGGACAACCTCCTCCCACCACCCTCACCGTTTTTGCCAGCTGAGTACAACTATCTCTCAGTTCAGTTTTCTCTTTTCTGGTGTCCCAGGCAGGGCAGCTTCTGTCTTGTTCACTGCTACATCCCTTGCACCACGCCATTGCCTGTTATGAGTCCCTGAATGAGCAACCTGGCATCCCCTCCCCCAGCCCTCTGCTCACTGCTGATCAGGAGAGAAGGTCTGTTTCTATGCTGATGTCCCAGCTCAACACTGGAGACCCAAGACAGGGACTGCGGCTCCTGCTGAGGCTGACAGAAGCCCAAAGCCACACAGTTGTCCTTGGTGGAAGAGACAAGCTTTCGTACTTGTTGTCTGTGATGCTGTACACTTCGGCAGAACTGGTCAGCCCTGTGTCGGTGACCCCAGCTGCCACAATAATGCGGCCATCATGGACAGTGGCCCCAAAGAGTGAGCGGGCGGTCTGCATGGGTGCCAGCTCCTTCCACTCGAACTTCTTGGGGTCATAGACGCACATCTTGTTCAGGCACTTCCTGTGGGGTGGAGGGTGGGAACGGTGGAGAGAAGCAGGAGCCCGGCCATGCCTCCCTACAATCGCCTGCCAGGGCAGCCAGGACAAACCGCTGACAGCCTCTGGGAGATTCTACCTATGCTCCACAGATTTGCTCCAGGCCCAGTCTCACCTGTCACTGCCTTTGCCGCCAATGACGTAGACAAGGTCCATGTGAGACAGCACTGTGTGGCCATACACCGCGTAAGGCAGCGGGTCCGATTCACCCCATTTGAATGACCTGGAGGAGATGGGAGTGGGGGTGGGGGTGGGCACCCACCCAGGCTCGGCTCAGTCCCTGTTTCTGCACCCATGCACCCATCCACCTAACACATATTCGAGGTGCATCAGATCCATTGCTGGAACTTCCCAGGCCTCTCAGTTCTTTGCTCCCACCCTGCCCTCCAACCTCCCTGCCCTTACCCAAGCCCACCTCCACTCTGAGCCCAAGGCTCTAGCTCCAAATCCCACCCCAGGCCCTAGACCGGCTGCGGCCTCCATGCCCCACCCACCCCCAGGGTGCTCAGCCCCACCCCAGCCACGCTCACAGCCTGTCGTAGCACATGACCGAGTCCAGGCAGCGCTCGCCGTCCTTGATCTCTCTGCCACCAACCACGTAGATGGAGTTGAGAGCCTCTCCCAGGCCAAAGAGGCAGCGGGGCGAGGGCAGTGGTGGCATCCCCAGCCACTCTGAGTCCAGGTGGTCAAACTGCAGGCCAGGTGTCCAGTCAGCAACTGCCCCCTACTCCCCCAGCCCCAGCCCAGCCCCACTCAGTCCCGCTGCCCCAGATCGCAGAAGAGGTCGGGAACCCAGGTAGGGCCAATGCAGCCCGGAGGCGCCCTGAGAGACAGTGCCCCTCCTGCCATCAGGCTGAGAGCAGATGAGTGTCCCCCACGCCCAGGCAGGCTCCCGGCAACTACCGTTATAGCAGGCGGTAGGGCACCACAGCACAGAAATGATGGGGAGCTCTGCAAGGAGGTCCAGCTATGGCCTTGCTTTCCCAGGCTGAACGGCTCCCAACTGAGGCCTGCCTGCCCCCTGCTCTCCACCCCATCCCACTGTTCAGGAAACTTCCAAATACAGTCCTGCCTTTCGCCCTGTAAAAGCTACAGTCCATGGCCTTGTTCACCTCCACAGCCTTGTAATAAAGATATGAATACTAAGGGCTCATCTTTTTGGAAAGTTTTCTGAGGGCTGAGCACTGTGCTGATGAGCACTTTGTAAGCATCATTTAATTTTCCAACGACTTTATCATGCAGGAAGAATAGTATCCCCACTTACAAACAGAGGCCTAGAGAGAATAAACAATGTGTCCACACTGCTGAGCTAGTAGCTGGTGAAGCTGCCCTCATCCCCAGTGCAACTGTAAGGCCTGTGAGCTTAACCCTGGCACCAAATGCCTGTCAACTCTCTCGCTGGTCAGGCCTCCCTGAGCATGCTGCTCACCAGGCTAAGCCCCAGTTCTATCCCTTGCTTATCGTTCCTTGGCTGGAAACATTACCATCTTCCCCTTCACATCTCCAAATCCCACCCCACTGGCAAGGCTCAAACTTATATGGCCAGTCTCCAGGAAACTGTCTCTGCCCTTTGAGATCTCACAGTCACACCCCAACTCAGACCTGGCACTCCACTCTGCTGATCCCTTCTGGGCCTCAGTTTCCTCATCTGTACAATGGGAGGACCAGACAGGATTGTTCCTTTGTCTGGGACACTGCTGCGAGCTCCAGGCCTGGCCTTCACGAAGAGGCCCTGCCCAGGATCCTTACACAGACCTTGCTCCTCCTCACTGTGCCCCACCCCAACCTCTGTGCAGGGCCAGGGCCTCCAACATATGCCAACTTGGGGCTACCTCACCCCTGAAATTGAGATACCAGAGTTATGCTGCTTTTTGGCAGTTGCCTATTGACTGTCTTCAACCTTCAAGCAGGTGGCTATCAGTCAACCGCCCCAGTCTACATCTCACCCTAGACCCAGTGGCATTTCCTTGTGTAGACATAAGCCCCTCCTGGGCCCCAAGACTGCCCCCAGTGCCCAGAGCCCAGCATTAGCTGGCAGCTCCCAAGGCTGGTCAGGCACCTGCAGGAAGTATGCGCTCATGGGGTCCTCTTTGTTGTCTTCGTTGTAGAAGAGGCCTCCAGCCACAAAGACCTGGTTCTCCTTGGTAACCAGGCTGACGTGGTTCTTGGGGACCTGGTTGGAGAGGGAGGCACAGTAGCACTCGTTGGCTGCTGGATCGTAGGCCACAGCGCCCTCCTCACTGATCATGAAGATGAGGTCCTGCAGGAACATGCCGAAGCGCAGGGTGTCATTGAGGATCCCAGGAAGGATACGTTCGGCCTCCTCATCCTCCTCTGCTTTGGCTTCGCCTGTGCCCTTATCAGCCTCCTTGACTCCGGCTGCGTCTTTCCCCTTCTTTTTCTTCCGCAGTGTGGTGATGCGGCCCTCGTGTGCATCCTTCACCATCTGCACCTTGCGCAGCAACTCGGGCTGGGCACGCACGAGAGGGTGGCGCTCCACGCGGCTCTCTAGAAAGGCGCGCGGCAGCAAGCGGCAGCGCACGCTCTCGAAGACGGTGGGCAGCGCGCGCTGGCGCTCAGCCTGCGCCTCGGCGTCGCCGCTGCCAGCCCACCGCATCACGGCCTCGAACACCGCCTCCTCCTTCTCCACGTTAAGGCCATCACTAGAGATGATGGCGATGAGCTCATCGGCCGAGAGTCCGAGGAAGTCAGCGTCGCGCGCCACCAGCGAGAAGTGAGCGCAGATGAAGTCGCGGGCAGCCACCGCGAGACGCGCGCAGTCGAGCAGGAGGCCAAGACGGAAGACGGCCAGGCAGTTGGAGAGGCACAGGCGCTTCTGCAGGAAGGACACGCAGATGGTGAAGATGGAAGGGATCTGGAAGCGGTGCGCCGCGGCAAACAAATCCTGCACGCTCGCCTCGTCCAGCGCGATCTCTGACGTGTACAGGTAGTGCAGCACCTGGGCCACCACGTCTGGGGACACCTCCTCCAGGTGCAGCTCGCCCGCGCGCTCCGGCTCGGCTAGGAAGCGCGCCCGGAAGTAGGGGCTGCAGGCGGCCAGCACCAGGCGATGGCACGGGAACTCGCGCTCGCCCGCCCGCACCACACAGTCGAGGAACTTGCCATGGTCCAGCATGTCCTTGAGACCGTCTTGCAGGAGCGTCTGCTGGTACAACCGCTGCTCCTCCGCCTGCTCCAAGCCCAGCGCCATGATGGGTGGCCTAGGGTGTGGTGGCGGTGCCAAGGGGGCTCCTCTCTGTACCCCTGCTTTCCTGCTGCGACTTGCTTAGACTGCGCAGCTGTCTTCTAGGGGCTATATATAGAGGTGGCCGGGTCCCTGTAAGGCGAGCCGCCTGGCCTCCTGCACATGACGCACAGGGGACAGCTGGGCAGAGGCCCCCTCCCGGAGAAGCCTTGACTCAGCCCCAGGGGCTTATGGGACGGAGGTGGGGTGTCTGGGCCCTTCTGAAAGATGAGGGCCTGGCTGCCTCATTTCTAAATGGAGCACGGAGAGGCCTTGACTCTGGATTTTTTGGTCCGAAGATGCCCCTAGAAGAGTTGATGGCCTAAGCTCTGACCCTCAGTCCAGAGACAGGGAAGCATTGGAGCCCCTCTTCCAGGGTCTCCCTTCCTTCATGCTTTCTGGGAACATCTGTCCTGGTGCCTCCATCTTCCTCCTCGGAATATGTCTCATTCCAGCCATCCCCGGATACAGGGTCCTTGGGTTTTCTGGTCAGAACTTGGACATGGTGTTCACTTTTTGGCAGCCCTGTTGCCCTGCCTTTATTTTAAGAGGCAAGGTCTCACTATATTGCCCAGGCTGGTCTTGAACTCCTGGGCTCAAGCCATCCTTCTGCCTCAGCCTCCCTAGTAGCTGAGATTACATACATAAGACACCCCCCACCCCCCTGTTGCCTCACCTTTAAAATGGGAAGAGCTTTTCCTCTTTCTGCCCCTCCTCCTTGCAAGAAAGCAAGAAAGTACCTTAGGTAAACAAGACTGCCACTTTCCTATGAGGCCTGGGACAGGACATGTCGCTCTGTTAAGCCTCAGTTTCCCTTCCTACACAATGAGGAGGTGGCAAAGTTAGATGCTAAGGGCCTCAGTTCAGCTCTGCTGGAGGTTCAGAAGCACCAAGGTACTGTGTCCTGGAAGTACACTATTAGAGGGTTTTAACACTTCTAAGGTGTCAGATGTGCTAGAAAATTAATTTCTTAGGATTCTACTATTCTAGGTTTTTAAACCCCCAGGGTTTTAACATTGTAGGGGAGTGACATTCTGAATTCTAGTGTTCAAAAAGTAACACTACAGGTTTAATATTTCAGGACTTTAGCTGTCTATACTGACTATTCTTGGTGCATATTAGGCCAGACCTGAGCCTGCCTGGCCATGGGGCCCCTGCACCTTGTCTATGGTCTGAGGGACCAGGGTTGAAGCCCAGGACAGTCAGTCTTGATGCCTACCTTGTTCAGGACTCCTGACCCACCTCCCGACACCCTCCCCACCCCGCCCCACTGCCAGACACACGCGCTCGCACATACACATCAGCCTCAGTCACCAAGATTAACTTGTTCCCAAAGTGCCAGAGGCTGCAGCTGTGTGTTAAATTTAGCCCCCAGGACACTGGGATGAACTGTTACGAGGCACACCCCCATCATTCCTCTGAGTCACTTGTTTATAACGTCAGGCGGGGGAGTGGGGGAGGGGGGTGGGTATAGGAGAGATGACAGCAGGCTGGGCTAGGACTGAGTCACCTCCCTTTTGTGATCTCAGCAATATCACTCTCCGTCCTTTTTTTTTTTAGACGGAATTTTGCTCTTGTTGCCCAGGCTGGAGTGCAATGGCGCGATCTCAGCTCACTGCAACCTCCGCCTCCAGGGCTCAAGCGATTCTCCTGCCTGAGTCTTCCTGGTAGCTGGTATTAGAGGTGCCCACCACCACTCCCGGCTAATTTTTAATTTTTATTTCTAGTTTTTTGCATTTTTTGTATAAACGGGGTTACACCATGTTGTCCAGGCTGGTCTCAAAATTCCGACCTCAGGTGATCCTCCCGCCTCGGCCTCCCAAAGTGCTGGGATTACAGGCGTGAGCCACCGCACCCAGCCCCTGTCCCTCTTAAACGGTGCATCTGACTGTCACTTGCTCACCCCACCAGCAGGTCCCAGAGGGACACAGCACCTGGGCAAGCTCTGGAGGTGGTCCAGTCCCTCTTGATGAAAAGGCAAAGGCTCACTCAGGGAGGGCAGGTGGTGAGATTCCAGCCCAGCCCTGGACTGCAGGGCATTGCTAGCAAGCACAGCCAGTGAGGAGACCAGGCTTGAGAGGCTAGGCACCTTGGCCAAGTCACACAGCGGACATGGGCTGCACCAGGATTTGAAGCTGATCTGCCCTCCTCCAAAGACTGTGGGACCCCTTTCCTACCTTGCTGCCTCCCAAGAATTAACAAAAATGTTCATCAATTGTAGTCTCCTTTTCAAAGATCAGGACAGAAGACACTGACTGAACAATTAACTTAGATTTATCAAATGACTTAATGAAATATTTTTAGACTATGATGGATTCCATAGTGCTCACTCCCTACCAGGCATTCCAGTAGAACATGTGTATGTGGCTCATTCATTCAAGAACCAACCGTACACTGCTTTAAATGCTGAAGAGTCAGCAGTGAGCAAATCAGGCAGGAATTCGTGTCTTCATGGAGCTTACATTCGTTAGGGGGTCGGGGCAACGTTGGTAGGGGAGACAGAAATAAATAAACAGTTATACGGGGCATCAGATGATAGTCGTGGCTGTGGAGACAAGTGAAACGGAAGGCGCATGGGAAGTGGCAGGAGGAGGTGATAACGATTTTAAATGGAGTAGTCAGGATGGACTCACCGAGAGGATCACATGTGAGAGGGGTCAAACTGTGGGGGATTCCTGGTAGGGGAACAGCTGGAGCAAAGGTCCTGAGGCAAGACAGTGCCTGGCACGTTCCCAGAACAGCATAGAGGCCAATAGGGCTGCAGCAGTGAACAAGGAGGTGAGTAGGAGGAAGTAAGGGGAGAGGTTAGGGTAGGGGATCGTGCTGACCCCCATGGGCCAGCATCAGGACTTGGGTTTTCCTCTGAGTTGAAAGGGGGAAACACTGTTTTATTTTTTATTTTTATTTTTTGAGGCAGGGTCTCACTCTGTTGCCCAGCCTGGAGTGCAGTGGTGTGATCACAACTCACTGCAGACTCAATCTCCTGGGCTCAAATCATCCTTCTACCTCAGTCTCCTGAGTGGCTGGGACTACAGGCACCCACCACCACATCCAGCTAATTATTAAAATTTTTGTGGAGATGGGAATCTCACTATTTTGCCCAGGCTGGTCTCAAACTCTGGACCTCAAGTGATCCTCCCACCTTGGCCTCCCAAAGTGTTGGGATTACAAGTGTGAACCACCATGCCCAAACTCACTGTTTATTTTTAAATTATTACTGTGGAAAATACAAATACATACAAAAGTAGAGAGGATAATATTCTGACCTCTCATGTACCCATCTCCCCACTTTGATAACTGTCAAGTCTTCAAGTCACGGCCAACCCTGTTTCATCTCTAGCTCCACCCACTCTAATCATCCCAGGAGGTCCCCAGAGGTTGCATGTGGGTGTAGAAAAAGAGAGGAGAAAGGGAGACTCCAAGACTTTTAGTGGAATCCGAGGGAAGATGTCATCTCATTTCATCCTTTTAATTTTTACTCGTTTAATCTTCACACCAAAATTATAAGGTAGGCATTATTTTTCCCATTTTACAGAAATTGAAATTTAGACGGCCAGCAAATAGGAAGCAGTCTAATATTTTAAAAACAACTTTAATGAGGCATAAGTGGCATGTGATAAACCTCATTTATTTAAGGTATACAATTTGATAAGTTTTGACATGTGTGTATACATCCATGAAACCACCACTGCCACAATCAAGACAGGGAATACATCTGTCACCCACGAACTTTTCTTCATCCCCTTTTAAAATCTCTCCTCCATCTCTTCCCACACACCCCAACCCAATCACTGATCTGCTTTCTGTCACTATAATTCATTTGAATTTCCTAAAGTTTTACGTAAGAGGAATCATACAGTATGTACTCTTTTTTTTTGTCTGACATCGTTCACTCAGTATAATTATTTTAAGCTTCATCCAGGTTGTCTGCTCATATTTTTAACTGATAGCTTCTGCCTTCATTAGGAATCTTAGCATATCACAGGGTCATTTAAGAGAAACACAAAATAGGCCCGGTACAGTGGCTCACGCCTGTAATCCTAGCACTTTGGGAGGCCAGGGCAGCTGGTGGATCACCTGAGGTCAGGAGTTCGAGACCAGCCTGACCAATATGGTGACTCCCCGTCTCTACTAAAATACAAAACTTAGCTGGGCATGGTGGTGTGTGCCTGTAGTCCTAGCTACTCGGGAGGCTGAGACCGGAGAATTGCTTGAACTCAGGATATTTGGGTGGCAGATATTTGTCACACTTGGTGGCCTTCCTGCATCTCCTAAACAGTCTTCCTATGTTTTGGACAGTTCCCACGTAAGTAGTTCTTCTCCCCTGTGGTAGAAACCGGAATTTATTTTCCCAGCTTCCCCAGGAACACAGACATGCCACTGAGCTCAACCCATCGTATGCGCCCATCCCAAAACTTCAGTTTGGAACAGGAAGCAGGAACCTGCAGCATCCATATTTTGGTGAAGATGGCTGATGGACAGCAGTGTTGGAACTTCTGGAGTCCACTTTCCACTGACCACCATACAAGCTGAGGGATCTGTCCCTACTGGCTGTGGTTTGGCCATTGTCTGGGCTATGTAGCCTGCAATCCTGACTCGAGCACTCCTGAAGGTTCTGTGATCTGATACCACACCAGCCAGTGAGGATTCTGTGGTCTGCTGCTAAGAGGGCTGTGTGATGTTGAAAATCATTTCAGGAGTATTCCAGCAACAGGTGCTGAAGGGTGAGCTTGAGAAGTTGAGAGAATTTCTAATGGCCTGCTTGCTTCTTCACTGACTTTTGGGTTAAAGGTGGCCTATGATGCAAGAAGTTGAGATGCTGGAAATGCTCTTATGTGACATAAAAGGATCTAAAGACAGGCAGCCCAGAATGTTGGAGTGGGTTTATTAGGTATGTCATCCATCTGTTATCCATCCCCACCTGTGCTTGCTGAGAGGGCTTAGAGGACACTTTTGCCTATCATTGAATAACTTGTTGGTGAGGAATGCTGGCAACTTTGACCTGTCAGGGGTGTAGGTGGGAGTCTGTGCTTTGAAGTGGCCTTCCTGCTTTCAGGGAGGATCATGGGATCTTAGGGTTGACAGTGGCCAAGGAATGGCTCATAAGCACCAAAGGCAAAATGGGCATGGTTACTGGAATAAGCAACAGGGCTGGAGAGGGTGGTAATCAGATGGTCTGACCTACAGAGATCCCTGGGAGTAACTAATGGATTGTGGGTTTCCTAAGAATTGAAAGAGTTCTACTAAAGTTTTACTGATATGTATTCTGAATCCAGATTTGCCTTCTCTGCCTGCCACATTTCTGCTAATCCCTCCATCTATAGACTTCATGCCTTACTCATTTTCATGGAACCAAATTCAAGCCTGCTTCTGATTGAAGATCTCATTTTGTAGCAAGAGAAGTGAGGCAAGTCTTCCAGTTAATGGTGGCAGATAAAATACATTTTTTTTTTGCTTCCTTTTGAAAGCTCACTACAATTAAAGTAGATGATAAAGAGAAAAAAATATATAGCATAAACTCTCAGGAACATAGTATACAACACACTCTACAGGGACATGACAATACCACCACGGATTCTGGAAAGCAGGTGATGTGTAATGTGCAGTGTAGGAGTCCTCACTCTAAGGCAGCAATGGGAAGCCCAGATGCAACTCTTCTATACCTCAGAATCCACAGAGAAGGTCCAGAATTGGCAACACTGGGTACCTTTAAACATGCAGGAGAATCAACCACCACCTGGTAGAAGCCAGGGGTTTCATTTCCAAAGAAGATACACCAGAGGGCTCTTGACTAAGACACTCAGCAGAGGTGAAGGCAGTGGTGCAGTGTGAACACTGGGTAATTAAGAGAAACTCCATATTCTAAATGGAAAACCCTACTCCCACTCAGCTCCCAGAAAGCTGGAAGGTCAGCTATGACCTCCAAATAGGGAATTGAAATTGAGGGATCTAACAGCCCAAGAGGAAACAAAAAGATATCAGTAAGCCTGGTCAAATCATCCTACAGTGAAGCCCTCTAATTAACAAGGCCCTTCACACATGCTGAGTTTTCAATGAGCTCTTTGATGATTGATATGGTTTGGCTGTGTCCCCACCCAAATCTCATCTTGAATTGTGGCTCCCACAATTCCCACGTGTCATGAGAGGGGCCCAGTGGGAGGTAATTGAATCATGGGGTTGGGTCTTTCCCTTGCTGTTCTCATAATGAATAAGTCTCACGAGATCTGATGGTTTTATAACGAGGAGTTCTCCTGCACAAGTTCTCTCTCTGCCTGCTACCATCCATGTAAGACATGACTTTGCTCCTCCTTGCCTTCTGCCATGATTGTGAGCCCTCCCCAGCCATGTGGAACTGTGAGTCAATTAAATCTCTTTCCTTTCTAAATTACCCAGTCTCAGGTATGTCTTTGTCAGCAATGTGAAAACAGACTAATACAGCGATCTACTTTTTCAAATGTTTGAAAGGACGACTTCTGGCCTGGACTAAATGGTGTAAACTTGTTTCTCCCTGTTCCTTCCTGTCAAGTACAACTATAAACTGTGAAAACAATGCAAGAGGCAATCAGAGGATAACTCTGAAAGCTGGCAAGGGAATTATGCATTAGTTTGGGACCCTAAGAATAAAGGAACAACTCAGTAGCAGGATATCTTATGTACCCCCGCTCAGTGGAAGAAGATGACCCAGGCCTGGTGTTTCCCGACCCCCAGCCTATCAATCGAAAGCAGCCAAAACAGGTTCAGCCCTTTTACAATTTGAAGAGGAGTCCCTCTGACAACTCCACATGAGCCCAGCATCACCAGAGCGGAGATTACTCAGGTGCCCTACTAACAATTCGCAGCCAGGGAAAGCACTCTCCTTTCACACCTAATAAATCCACTCCAATCTGGGCTGGGCTGCCTGTCTTTGGATCCTTTATATATATATATAAACATTATTTCCAGTGTGTCTGTGAGGGTGTCTCTGGAATAGATGAGCATTTCAATCAGTTGTGCATTGTGGATGGGAATGTAAAATAGTACAGGTGCTTGGAAAACAGTATGGCAGTTCCTCGAGAAATTAAAAATAATATATATATATATGGAGAGAAAGAGAGAGAGAGTCAGTCTCAGGGGCCCATAGGACAATAACAAAAAAATCAACATTTGTATCACTGCATATCATTGCAGTCTCAGAAGGAGAGGAGAAAGAATAGGCTGAGAGAATAACTAAAGTAATAGTGCCTGAAGACTTCCAAAATTTGGTTAAGACACAAACCAGCGCTTTCAAGAAGTTGAGAAAACCCCAAACAGAATAAACCCAAAGAAATCCATGCCAAGACACGTCATAATTAAACTTTTGAAAACTAAAGATGAAGAAAAAAAATCTCAAAAGCAGCCAGAGAGAAACAACACATCACCTGTAGTTAAATGCCAATTCAAATGACAGTGGATTTATCATCCAAAACTATGGAGGCCATTTGGGAGGCCTAGGCAAGCGGATCACTTGAGGTCAGTAGTTCAAGGCCAGCCTGGCCAACATGGTGAAAACCCATCTCTACTAAAAATACAAAAATTAGCCAGGTGTGGTGGCACATGCTGGTAGTCCTAGCCACTCAGGAGACTGAGGCAGAAGAATCACTTAAACTCAGGAGGCGGAGGTTGCAGTGAGCTAAGATCATGCCACTGCACCCCAGCCTGAACTCTAGCACTCACTGGACACAGCGAGACTCTGTCTCTAAAAAAAAGCAAAACTATGGAGGCCAGAAGGAAGTAGTACAACATATTTCAAGTGCTGAAGGAACCATCAGCTGTGAATTTTATATCCAATGAAAGTATCTTTCAGGAATGAAGGGGAAGTCATCCCAGGAAATCCCCATAAAAGGCTTACAGGAACTACAGGAACTAATCAATGAGTTCAGCAAAGTTGGAGGATATAAGATTAACACACAAACATTAATTGCATTTCTATTTACTAACAATGAACATGTAGAAAATGAAATTTAAAACTTAATACCATGTACAGTCACTCAAAAGAAAATGAAATATTTAGGCAACACATACAGGATATGTATGACAAAAACTACAAAATGCTGATTAAAGAAATAATGGAAGAGCTAAACAAATGGAGAGACAGAGTGTGTTCATGAGTTGGGAGACTCAACATAGTAAAGATGTCAATTCTCCCTAAACTGAATTATAGGTTTTATTCAATGCCTATCAAAATTCCAGCAAAGTTTTTAATAGTTTTAGACAAGTGTATTCTAAAATTTATATGGAAAGTTAAAGACCCTCAAATAGTTAGAATAATCTTGACAAAGAAGAATAAAGTGGGAGGAATCACTCTACCTGATATTGTCTTCCTATATAGCTACAGTAGTCAAGATCATATGATATTGGCAGAGGGATAAACATATAGATCAATAGACCCGAACAGAGGACCCAGAAATAGATCCAAATAGGCTCAACCAATTTTTGACAAAGATGCAAAAGCAGTTCAAGACTTTTCAACAAATAGTGCTGGAGCAATTAGACATCCATAGGGGAAATAATAACCTCAACCTAAATCTCACACTTTATACAAAAATTAACTTGAAATGGATTGTGGATTTAAGATGTAAAACATCTAAAATGACCTTGAGCCAGGTGTGGTGGGTCATGCCTGTAGTCCCAGCTCCTCGGGAGGGTGAGACAGGAGGAGGATTGCTTGAGCCCAGGAGTTCTGGGCTGTAGTGCACAGTGCTTATTGGGTGTCCACACTAAGTTCAGCATCAATATAGTGAACTCCTGGAAGTGGGAGACCACCAAGTTGCCTAAGGAGAAGTGAATTAACACAGGTTGCAAATGGAGCAGGCCAAAACTCCCATACTGATCAGTAGTGGGACTGCACCTGTAAATAGCCACTATACTCCAGCCTGGACAACACAGCAAGACTCTTGTCTCAAAAAAAAAATCTTGAAAAAGAAGAAAGTTAATGGTCTCACACGTCCTGATTTCAAAACTTACTACAAAGCTCCAATAATCAAAACAGTGTGGCACTGGCATAAAGGCAGGTACATAGATGGTGATAATTTTAGGTGTCAGTTCGACTGGACTAAGCGATGTCCAGACACCTGATAGAACATTATTTCCAGTGTGTCTGTGAGGGTGTCTCTGGAATAGATGAGCATTTCAATCAGTTGTGCATTGTGGATGGGAATGTAAAATAGTACAGGTGCTTGGAAAACAGTATGGCAGTTCCTCGAGAAATTAAAAATCAAATTACCATATGATCTAGCATTTCTACATTTGAGTATATACCCAAAAGAATTGAAAGCAGGGCCTTGAAGAGATATTTATATACCCATGTTCATAGCAGCATTATTTGCAATGCCCAAAAGGTGGAAGCAACCCAAGCGTCCATTGGTGAATTAATTAGTAAGCTAAATGTGGTATATATATTATTCAGCCTTAAAGAGGAAGGAAATTCTGACACATGCTACAACATGGAGGGAGTGTGAGGACATTATGCTAAATGAAGTAAGCAGTCAAAAAAGACAAATATTGTATTATTCCACTTATATGTTAAATGCATAGAGATAGAAAGTAGAATGGTGGTTGCTAAGGGCTGGGGGCAAGAGGGAGTAGGGAGCTACTGTTCAATAGGTACAGAGTTTCAGTTTGGAACCATCAGAAGAGTTCTGTGGATGGATGGTGGTGATGGCTGCACAACAGTGAGAATGTATTTAATGCCATTGAACTGTACACTTAAAAATGGTTAAGAAAGTAAATTTTATGTTATATGTATTTTACCATAATTTTTTAAAAAAGAACACAGAGACCCTTGGCATTCCCTGTACTGGACATGACTCAGAGAATAAGTAAGTGAGCATCTTTTTAAAAAAGTTTAAAACCAAAGTATAAAACTTACAGAAAAAAAACCAGAAGAATATTTCAGCATTTAGGGCTATGGAATAAGTTTTTATACTTAACACCAAAAGCATGATATATAAAAGGAAAATGTGATCATCTAGATCTTACCAAAATAAAAATCTTTTGCTCAGCAAAAGACCATGTGAAGAGAATAAAAAGACAAGCTGCAGATTGAGAAAAATATTTGCAATATCTAGACACACAAAGAACTCCCAAATTCTAAAACATACAAACAATCCAATGAGAAAATAGGCAAAAGGCATGAACCAATGTTCCACCAAAAAGGACATACAGATGGGAAATAATTTAATGAAAGGAAGTTCCGTATCATTAGTCATCAGGGAAATACAAATTAAAACCAAAATGAGATATCACTACATACCTCTCAGAGTTGCTAATATTTAAAAAATAATGACAACACCAAAATACTTGTGAGAATGCAGAGAAATTGGATCATTCACATTGCTACTGGGAAGGTAAAATAGTACAGCCACTGTAGAAGACACTTTGGCAGCTTTTTTTTTTTTTTTTTTTTGAGACGGAGTCTCACTCTGTAGCCGAGGCTGGAGTGCAGTGGCACGATCTCGGCTCACTGCAAGCTCCGCCTCCCAGGTTTATGCCATTCTCCTGCCTCAGCCTCCTGAGTAGCTGGGACTACAGGCGCCCGCCATCACACCCAGCTAATTTTTTTTTTCTTTTTTTTGTATTTTTAGTAGAGATGGGGTTTCACCATGTTAGCCAGGATGGTCTCGATCTCCTGACCTCGTGCTCCACCAGCCTCGGCCTCCCAAAGTGGGCAGGTTCTTTTTTTTTTTTTTTTTTTTTGAGACGGAGTCTCACTCTGTAGCCCAGGCTGGAGTGCAGTGGCACGATCTCGGCTCACTGTAAGCTCCGCTTCCCGGGTTTACGCCCTTCTCCTGCCTCAGCCTCCCGAGTAGCTGGGACTACAGGCGCCCGCCACCTCGCCCGGCTAGTTTTTTTTTTTTTTTGTATTTTTTAGTAGAGACGGGGTTTCACCGTGTTAGCCAGGATGGTCTCGATCTCCTGACCTCGTGATCCACTCGTCTCGGCCTCCCAAAGTGCTGGGATTACAGGCTTGAGCCACCGCGCCTGGCCGCAGCTTCTTTAAAAACTAAACATGCAACTATACCATATGACCTAGCAATTGCCCTCCTGGGCATTTATCCCAGAAAAATGAAAACTTCTGTTCACACAAAACCCACACGTGAATGCATAGCAGTTACATTTGTAATACTAAAAAAGTAGAAACAGCCCTGCTCACCTTTCATGGGCAAATGGTTAAAAAAACCAGTACGTACTAGCCATGGAATACTATTCAACAATTAAAAAGAAAAAAAAGAAAAAAAGAATGAACTCTTGGTACACAAAATGACTTGGATCAATCTTCAAGGAATTAGACTGAGTGAAAAATGTCAGCCCCAAAAAGTTACAGACTATGTGATTCCATTAATATAACATTTTTGTAATGACAAAAATTTTAATGGAGAATGGATTGGTGGCTGCCAGTGGCTAGGGATGGAATGGGTGGTGGCAGAAGGGATTGTGGTGTGTAGTTAGTTGTAAGATGGTAACGGTAACAGGTATCTTTGTGGGGTGGAATTGTTCTGTATCTTGATTGTGGTTGTGAATATATGAACCTGCACATGTGACAATATTGTATAGAACTACACACACATACACAAATGAATACAAGTAAACTTGGGGGAAAGATAAGTGGATTGTGTCAATGGCAATGTCCTGGTTGTGATACTGCACTAGAATTTTGCAAATTGTTACTGCTATGGTTTGAATGTGTCCCCTCCAAAATTCAGGTGTTGCCCATGTGATAATATTAGGAGGTAGGGTCTTTAAGAGCTGACTAGGTCATGGGGGATTCTCCCCTTGTGAGTAGGGATGAAGGCCCTTACAAAAGAGGCTTTACACAGTGTTCAGCTCTCTTGTCCTTTGGCCTTCTGCCATGTGAGGGTACAGGAAGAAGATCCTCACCAGATCCCACGTCTCCACTAGGCAGTGCCCTAGTGGGGGCTCTCTGTGGTGGCTCTGAGGCTCTTTGGGGCATCCTTTGAAATCCAGGTGGAGGAAACCACACCTCCAGAGCCTGTGCACTGTGCTCCCTGGTGGAGATGGCACCTCATAGATGCTACCAAGGTTTACCACCTGTGCCCTCTGGAGAGTCAGCCACTACAGCCTACATCACACCTGGGTCCACCGGAGCTTCACCTTGGACAGCTGAGGAGTGCTGTACCAGTGTCAGGGAGCAGAGGTTTGGGTTGGCACAGGGCAGTGAGGGATGAGGTCCCTCTTCTGACATAGTCCTGTCCTCCACGCCTGGGCACTCTAGGCCTGTAATAAGAAAGCCAGCCCTGATGATCTCCAAAATGCCTTCAGGGTCATTCCTCCATTGTCCCCTTGACAAACAGGTTTCCGCTAATCCATGCGACTCTCCTTATCAAACTGTTGCTTGGGAACACCCTTGGTGTTCTCTCTCAAACACAGTGTTTCATTCTTTACAACATGGCCAAGCTCAGAATTTTCTAAATCTAAGTTCTGCTTCACTTTTGATCATAAAATCTGTTTTTAATTCATTTCTCTTTTCTTGTATTTTACTGTAAGCAGTCAAGAGAAGCCATGCCACATGCTCAACACTTTGTTTAAAGATTCCTTCTGCTAAATATTTTATTTCATCACTCATAAGTTCCTCCTTTCACAGAACACTAGGAAGCAAACGCGATTCAGCCAAGTTCTTTGCCACTTTATGACAAGGATAGCCTTTCCTCCAGTTTCTAATAACATGTTCCTCATTTCCATCTGAGACCTCATCAGAATGGTCTGTACCGTACACATTTCTATGAACATTCTGATTATGACCACTTAGGTAATCTCTAAGAAAACTGAGGCTTTATTTATAGCTCTCTTCTGAGCCCTCACCAGAATAGCCTTCACGGTCCATTCATGACTATATAGGGTTTTTTTCCTAGCCTGTTCCTCCAAACTCAACTCTTCCCAGCTCCAAAGCTGCTTTCACATTTTAAACTATTTGTTATAGCAACATCCCCACTTGGTACCAATTTCTGTCTTAGTCTGTCCAGGCTACTGTAACAAAATACCTTTAACTGGGTAATCTATAAACAATAGAACTTTATTGCTCACCGTTCTAAAAGCTGAGAGTTCAAGATCAAGGCACCAGGAGATGCAGTATCTGGTGAGAGCTCTGTCTTCTTCATAGATGGCACCTTCTATTGTCTGCATATGGCAGAAGGAGCCAACTCAGTGTCCTTGCACGGTGAAAGGGCAGGCAGCTCCCTTCCACCTCTTCTATAAGGGCCAGTAATCCCATTCATGAGGCAGAGCTTCCTGACTTAATCACTCCCCCCAAAACCCCACCTCTTTATACTGTGGCATCGTGTTTTAGGTTCCAACAGGTGAATTTGGGGGTTGGTGGGGGAACACCAGCATTCAGACAATAGCACCATCCTGACCTCATGACCTGTGGCTAAGTAGGATGGAACATCGTCCTGTCTTGTCTTCCTTGATGTGTATATTAATAAGTCAGGGCTCTGTAGAGAAACAGAATCAACAGAATAAAGAGATATAAGAGGGGGTGTATTAAGGGCATTGGCTTATGTGATTATGGAGGCCGAAAAGTTCCACAATCTGTCCTCTGCAGTTTGGAGACCCAAGAAAGCTGGTGATGTAATTCAGTTTGAATCTGAAGGCCTGAGATCAAGAGGAGGTGATGATGTAACTCCCAGTCCAAGGCCAAACGCAGGGGAACCTGGAGTTCTGATGTCTGAGGGCAGGAGACGATGGATGTCCTGGCTCCAGAAGAGCGAGTGAATTCACTTTTCTTCTGCCTTTTTGTTCTATCCAGGCCCTCAGTAGATTGGATGGTGCCCACTCGTATTGGTTGAGGGTGGATCATCTTTACTCAGTCTACTGATTCAAATGGTGATCTCTTCCCAAAACACCCTCACAGACACACCCAAAAATCATGCTTTACCAGCTATCTGGGTGTCCCTTCACTCATTTAAGAGTACACCTAAAACTAACCATCACACTGGAAAAGATGTATGTATATATATTAATTTTTCCTCCTCATAGTCCTCTTTTGTTTTGTAAAGACCCTGGTTGGTGATGGTTCCATTTACAATACAGTCCATACATTTCAGAACACCAAATGGGATCACAGAAAAGGAGCAGCTATTACCAACAGATCCTGGATTTGGAGCTAGATGCAGTCAGTGATGAGAAATTACAGTGTCCCCTTTTGGGAAGAGGATGAAAACGTTTTTATTTATTATGAGGAAGGTTGTTAATCAATAGCATTTTGTTGTTCCTGTTGTATGGAAGAGGATGTATGCTGTTGTTGGGCTGTGAACGGCTAGATTGTGGGGCATGTTTGTTATGCTTTGTGGCCACCCAGCATGTTCGCAAAGACTTTTTCTCATTGGGAATGAAGTACACCTACCCAGTGTAGAAAACACAACTTGCTTCCCCAGCCTCCCTTGCAGCTAGTGAGGTAGGAGGTGGGACTCAACTCTGGAGGTGGGGCTTGGACATCAGACCTAATGAGAACTAGCTAAAACAGGGATGGGGTGGAGGAAGCAGCTTTCCATAAGACATGCCCACAAGTGTGCCATGTCAGTTTACCATTGCCATGGCAACACCTGAAAGTTACTGCCCTTTTCTATGGAAGGTACCAAATTTTTCCTAGAAATTTCTGCATAATCCTCCCTTAATTTGCATGTAAGTAAAAGTGGGTATAAGTATGACTGCAGTCCTGCCTCTGAGCTGCTATTCTGGGCACAGTGCCTATGGGGTAGCGCTGTTCCACAGTACCAGGACCTCTGCTGCTGCTGTACACTGCCGCTTCACCAAAAGTTGCTAACACCTCTGGCTCACCCTTGAATTCTTTCCTAGGTGAAGCCAAGAACTCTCCCAGGCTAAGCCCCAATTTTGGGACTCTCCTGTCCTGCATCTCTGGGGCATAAACGTGACAGATCTGCCACTTAGACACACCCACATGAGACTTTGATTCAGGTAAGAGGGAAGCAAGGACACATACTGCAGACTCGTGTTCTCTGAGGGTGGCAGAGGGGTTTAGTTTTGGTGGGAGGGGCAGTTGAGACAGAGCTTCTTATGAGTAGCCTTCAGCATTATCAGTTCCAAGCTGGGATGACAGTCACACCTCCCCTGGGGCAAGTGGTGCAGGGTGGTTTGGGTTTGTTTTTGGCTGCATAACCCCAGAGGCTGAGTCTCTGGTTCTCCTAGAGATTTAATTGACTGTTGTTTGCAACCAATAGCACTGGTTCATCACCCACTGCCATGCTCTCCTGAATGCCACTGTGCACCAAGTACTGTGCTGAATGGAGGGGAAGTGGCATTGTTCAGCGCTTAGAGAACGTGGCTTTGGGATCAGACAGACTTAGGTTCGAGTCTGGCTCCACCACTTTCCGGCTGTGTGCAAGTGGCTTTACCTCTCTGAGCTCCTTTGCTTAGGTTATCAGCAGTCTCAGAAGGTTGTGGGGTGAGGAATGACCACAAAGTGTCCCCAGCACATGAGAGTTATAGTCTTAGGCCACAGCTCCCCAGGTACACAGGCATAGTTTTGGCCACAGAGGTTTCCAGAAGCCCTATCTCTAGCAGGAGAGAGGCAGGAGTGAGGTGGAAGTTCAAGGTGGGGTCCTGCTGAGCTGCTTTTCATTCCCTGTGTGGGATCCCATTCTCTTCTCCATTCTCCACAGGTCCCAAGCTATTATCTGTGGTGATAGCAGGTTTATCCCACCTGCAGCCAGTGGAACCTTAGGAGACACTGCTCCTCTATTTTATTGCTGACCCTCCAGAGACTTTAGGAAGCAGCTCTACAGGATGGATACCTCTCAACCTGACCTCCAGAGACTGCAAGGCCCAAGTGCAGGAGAGGATACGGCTACTCACTAACCTTTTTTTTTTTTTTTTTTTTTTTTTTTGAGACAGAATCTTGCTCTGTCACCTAGGCTGGAGTGCAGTGGCGTGATCTCAGCTCACTGCAACCTCCGCCTCCCGGGTTCTAATGATCCTAACGATCCTTTTGCCTCAGCCTCCTGAGTAGCTGGGATTACAGATGCGTGCTAATTTTTTTTTTTTTTTTTCAGTAGAGATGAGGTTTCACCATGTGGGCCAGGCAGGTCTTGAACTCCTGACCTCAAGTGATCCACTCACCTCAGCCTCCCAAAATGCTGGGATTACAGGCGTGAGCCACCATGCCTGGCGGCTACTCACCAATCTTTCCAGCTCTCCTCTCCTTCCGGACACCCTGCTGAAGTAAGGCATGATGCCGGAACTTGCTTTGGATGATGACATGGAAACAGAAGTGGTACACCACTTCTGGATGGCAGCACTGAAGAGCCAAGGTGTGATTCTCCACCCTGTCTTTTCCCTGGCTCTGGTCAGTCTAGAGGCCCATGTTGATATGGAGGTGCCCCAAGGTCAAAGCCTGGAATTCTGGGTCACCAAATAGAGAATGACTGCCCTGGAGCATCCCCTCAGAGCCCTAGATGTTGAGTCACGGAGGTTAGGAGGTGGTTTGTTACCACAGCAGAACTCAGTCTAACCTGACTTATTCACCAGTCCTGGTTCTAGAAAGCTACATAATCAGGGGGTAGGTAGGCCCAAGAGTACCACTAAGCCAGGATGCCTCACCTCCCATCTCATTGATCCTTTAGAAGGAAGGAAAATCCGGCCTTCCCCAGCAGGGCAGTGCTGCTCTGACCTATGCATGCTTCAGGACATGAGATGTTAGCGAGCTGCTTGGTCCCAAAGAGCAAAATGAGGGAAAGTGAGTGCTCCAGAGACACCAATCATGGTGCCCACCGTCCCACAGCCACCCAGAGGCCTCTGCCCCAGAGCCTAGGATGACAGTGCCCAAGACTCTGGAGTGTGAAGGTGGAAATGCTGTGAGAATGAGGGAGGTGGGGAGAGGGCTGGAGGAAAAAGAGGTGTCATGCAACCTGATATAGCAGAAGGTGAACAGACTGGAAACACAAGAGATAAGTGGAATCCACACAAGATTTGGGGGAGCAGCCAGGCCCCTAGGCCTGTCAGTCAGCCTTGTTTCAGGGTCTCTTGAGCAAGCCCATGTTTCTTCCATTCATAGCAGGACTGTGTAGAAAGGCAGTGCCAACATCCTAGGAACCTGCACCTCCTTTCTGGCCAGTCAACAAATCCACCCATGAGACTTCTCTCCCAGCCCCTCCCAGTCCTGGAAGGTCCTGTCTGACCCTTTTCTACATATGCAGAGGTAAGTGCCATAAGGAGCCTCATTCTGCATGTGTCCCCGGGGCCTAGAATTCCATTTGGCATGGAGTGAGTGCTCTCTGTATATACTACTTGTGCCATGAAACAATTCTGAGTTCCCCAGGGAGAGCCATCTGCTCCTCTGGAGGCCACCACCTGTCTTCTATCTGAGCTTTTGTCTTCCCGGGTGCCTGAGTCAGCATCTCTGTTATCTGACCCCTTCTGACCTCCCCTGCCCGCCGAGGGAGGGATGAGTCCATACTGCTCATCACAGCATCCCCAGGGCTCAGCACATAAGTGGGAGCACTGGTCCCTGCTGTCCCGGAGCTCCTGTGGCTCCATGCCTGGTGCTCACAGGAAACCACACCTACACAGGCCCTGGCCTCTTGAAGCCATTACCTTCAGGACCTCTCCTCTTTCATGCCCCTCTGCATCTGACCTAAGACCCACCTATTTGCCCATCCCCCATCCCCCACTGCTGCCCTTGCCTCAGCTCCTGACTCTGGGTAGTCCCCAAAGCCCAGCCCCTTGCTCTGGTCCAAGAGTCAAGGCAGGCCAAGTGCAAAGAAGAGGCTGGGCCAAGGGACACGAGTTGTACTGACTTTATTCCCCTTCACTCTTCTCACTCGCATGCCTGCTGTGCCCCACACTCTGGGGCTGTGGGGTGCCTATACACGAGCAGTTGTCAGTGGTCTCAGCACACGCCTGGGCATGGCCATTCTGCCACCACCAAGCCCTCTGTGAAGGGCACCGTGGAGACTACAGCAGCATGAGCCAGGGTTGAAGGCTCCCAGAACTGTGGCCACAGGGCTTGAGTTCATCACTCTAGCCACGCATCCCCAGCTGGCCTGAGACCAGAGAGCCCCAAGGAGCCTGGTAGACCCAGGCTCCAGGCCTGAGTTCTAGTCAAACTGAGAAGAACTCAGGCTGAGAAGTCCAGCTGGACAGTGGGTCCCCCACAGATCTCCTTGGGAGGGGATGATCCTGCCCCCTTCCCCCAGCCCTGGGAAGTGAGGATGGTGCCCCAGTCCCCTCATTCTGACATCTGGGGGCATATATATTTTTTAAAATAAAAAGGAGATGTAAAAGCTAGTAAAACAGGAACCCCTATCCATACTGGAACTGCTGAGGTGCCATTATTGCTTCTGGCCTTGTGGTCTGGCAGGAAAGGAGCCCCCACCAACAACGGCCCAGGTGAAGAGTGTTTAGCACCAGGGACACAGGCTCCTATCCCCAGTGGGTCAGGGACCTCCCAGGAGAGGGGTTGGTTGTGCCCACCTAGAGCTCCCGTGACTGTCTTGACCAGTCCCTGGCCAGCTGTCTGGACCCCTCACCTGATCCCAGAGGGGAAGTGTACAAGAACAGGAAACCCATGTCCCGGGATAGGGTTTCATCCCCACAACTGTCTCTGACCTCTGCTTGTCAGTATGGCCCGACAGGTCTCAGCCTGGCCAGGGCCACTCAGGCCCGCTCAGGCTGTAGTTGGGCCAGCAGGTGATGACACCACCAGCCCCTGTGGGAGACCTGGTGCCAGTAATGGGGACTGGAAACCCACGGAGGTCCCTGCCTACAGCCCACTGGGAGGAATCAACTTTTTTTGGGAAAATGTGAGCCAGCTCCAAAGAGCTGCCAGGCACTGGGACCAGAGGTTAGAAATAGCAATGGGGAGGGAGGTGGGGGGACCCTGAGGACATCACGGAAGCCCAAAGATCAAGGAGTGCAAGGAAGAAAAAGAGCTACAGTAAAGCAGGGGCCTGGAGTCCCCAGCCTTGGGGTGGGGGCCCTGACCGGAAGCCTTCCTCCTTGGGGAGGGGCAAACCTTCTCTCCCCTAGGACAGCAGGGGCGCCCGAGTGTATGTCTACAGCTCCAACATCAATTGGGCAGGGAAGCTGCTGGCACTGTCCCCTCCAAGCCCAGAGAACAACCAGGGTGGTGTGGCTTGGATTATAAATCCTCAGATCACTCGGGCACCTTAGGCCTGCCCAAATCTTTACAGAATAAAGTGCTTCGTTTATTGATGATTAAAATGTCCCCAGCTCCCTGCCCCAGCGCCATGGGCCTCACAAGGAGGTCAGAGGGGTTCAGTCCCCCTAACCATTCCCCCGGGGCCCAAGCCTCTTCCCACTCCAGCCATGCTGGGAAGGCAATAGTATCGGGGAGTGGTGGGGGTTTAAGGTGCAAAGAGTATAACAAACAAAATTGTATAAACACAATAGGAAAGAGCTTAACTAGGAAACATGTAGCTTATGGAACCTTCCTCCCCATATTAAAGGCAGGAATAAAGACATTAAATGACAACAAAAAAGGGTTTCCTATTAGTGCTAGCCTCATGGGGGCAAGCAATTGGGTCTACGCTGTGCCTCCCCAGTCCCCCCAATCCCCCGAGGGGCCTGAACATGCAGGCTCCTTTACCAGCAGTGCTATGGGCGGCCCACCCACTGGTGCAGAGGCCCAGGAGGGACGAGGATGCTGGAGCCAGCCAGGGACAGGTTGTGGCAGGGTCTAGAGGGAGGATAAGGCCTAGAGCGGGCCTTTGGGGGAGCAGAGATGGACACAGCCACACTTGTTCCTTCTGGTGTGGGATATATGGCCAGAGTAGCTGGTGAGGAACTGGGGTGCTCTGTGAGTAGCCACCCTGCCCCTGCCCCACTAATAGCACCTTGAAACCCTACCAACACTGTCCAAGCCTCATCCTAGAACTCTGCCCCCGAAGCTGGTGCTGCCAGTCAGTCTGCCCGCCCACCCAGGGTCTGGCTCACAGCGCTGTGAGGCACAGCAGCTTCTGGGAACATCTCTGGGACTCAGGACCCTTGGTGCCACCTGGTGCAGGTCAGGGATCCCTGGGCCTGCTGGCAGCAGAGTGAGTGGGGAAGGCAAGTCCCTGGGGTCCAGCCCCTGCCTGCCCTGCTCCACACAGTGCAGCACTGGTCTGCAGTCTTCGCACCTCGCCACCCCCCACTCCCCACGCTCACCCGGGTCCAGTCTCAGGCCCTGCCTCAGTGCTTGTGGCCCTCAGACTGGGTCTACAACTCCTCCAGGGTTTGCGGGGGTGGCACACCAACTTCTCCCCAAACTCTCCAAGATGAGGAAGCAAATTAGGGGCATAGGGGACATGGGGATAGGCTGCCGAGGCTGACCCAGGCTCCACCTGGCCAACCCCTCTAGTGCAGGCCTTGGCAGAGGGACTGGCCACACCTGCTGCCCAGGCCCCTTTCTTTCTGCTGCAGACCCCCAGCACCCCCCTCACCTGGAGGCGGGTACTGCAAATAGTTTCTTTTTCCTTCACTTCCAAAAAAAAAAAAAAATAGTAAAGGCTTCAAGGAGTCACAGAAAGTGGGGGCACTTGGTAGTGAGGTGCCCTCCACCAGCTCTGGGGGCCGCCAGCCTACACACCCCTCATAGTCGGGGCCTCAGGCAGGGCACATCCAGCCACTTCTGGACGTGGAGCAGGGCCCGGGCCCGCACTGCTGTGCTCCCCAGAAAGGCAGTGGGTCCCTCCTGGAGTGGGCCCTGGCTCCAGGCCCCAGCGGGTGCACGGGTGCAGCTCGGCAGCTAGTTGTTGGCGTTCATCCTCCCGCCGGTGCCGGCAGTGGTGGGGAAGAGCGGAGGCGGGGGCGGCAGGTGGGGCGGGGGCGGCAGGGTCTGGGGCGGCAGGGTCTGGGGCAGCCCCGGGAGCAGGGGCAGTGCGTGCGCCTGGGGCTGGGTTGGGGGCAGGCCTGGGGCAGCGGAGGTGCCGTCGCCGGCCAGGGGGTGGCTGACGCGGAAGCACTTCTCCTTGTGGGCCTTGAGCATGTTGGAGAAGCGGAAGCGCTGGCCACACACGTCGCATGGGTACGGCTTCTCGCCCGTGTGCGTGCGCCGGTGCCGCTTCATGTTGGGCCGGCTGGTGAAGCTCTTGCCACAGATCTCGCAGATGTACGGCTTCTCTCCTGGGGGTTGGGGATGGGCAGCAGGGCGTCAGTGAGGGGTCGCCACACCTGTCTGGGGCCAGCCTCCGTCTCCCATGGAGCCATAGTTAGACCCAGCCCTGGCGCTCAGATCCTCCCCGACCCTGGGGCATTTTGTGCCAGCCTCACCCAACCCTGGGAAGCAGGAAGGATGGGTAAACGGAGGCCCAGACTTGAGAAGGGGTGTGGCCAAGATTATTCCAGGTGTCCTGAGCGGGGCTGAGAAGGGGTCCCGGCCCAGCATGGGCCTGAGGCTGACCCACGTCCCACAGGGCAGCCGCACCTGTGTGGGTCTTCATGTGCTCATCGAAGTACTGCTTCATGTTGAAGTCCTTGCCGCACCACTGGCACATGAACTGCTTGTGGCCAATGTGGATGCTCATGTGTGACCGCAGCTGGTACTTGTACTGGAAGCGCTCATTGCAGTTCTGGGGGTGGGGTTTGGGGGTGAGGCCCAGGCACAGAGCAGAAGAACAGCCTTTGTGGAGGGAACAGCTCCCCTGTGGCCACAGGGCCAAGGAGGGACACACTCAGGGGCTCCTGGGCAAGGAGATGGGGACGTGAGGGCAAGCCGAGGTGCATCTGGATGGGCAGTGCATGGGCACAAGGAGAGGCCACAAGCACCCAAGACTTAGGTGGGGAATGGAGGTCAGGAAGTGGGAAAAAGCCACAGAGTAGAGGGAATCCCATGCTTAAGGCATGAGGTCCCTCATTCTTCCTCCTGATCAGAAGCCCAGCCCCTGCCCCCACCTCCCCACCTGCAGCTCTGTTGTCTCATCTCTGAGCTCCAGGCCTGGGATGCTCCTGAATCCGCCTCCCCAGAAAGCCTGCTCCTGGGGCTGCAGCCCACACACACTTCCCACCCTGAGTGTGTGGGGCTGGGTTGGGGAAGGACGGGCAGGATGGGGGTGGGCCAGAGAAGAATAGGGGCTGGGCGGGAGTGGGAGGCAGGGGCTGCAGACCTCAGAGGGTGGGTCTCTCTCTCTCTGGACCCTACATTCCGCCCCCTAGCCCTTTGTTTTTCAGCAGCTGCTCTCCCTGATTCCTGCCCCTCCCAGGTGGCCCCTCGGGCAGGCCAGGCAGGAGATGGAAGCTCACCTCACATCTGAACGGCTTCTCCCCTGAGTGCTGCAGGGAGTGCACCTTGAGGGACATGCTGCGCTTGAAGGACTTTCCACAGGTCTCGCAGGTGAAGGGCATGTCCTTGGTGTGGGCTACGAGGTGGGCACCAGGGCCGTCATGTCTTACGGGCCTGCCCAAGCACCCCCACATTGGGCCCAGACCCTGCCTCCTGGGGCAGCCCTGTGCCACCACCCTTCCCTGGGGCTGGCCTTATACCCTGTCACAGGACCTGTGCTGATTCCCAGGAGAGGCCCCCTGCCTCCATGGCTGGGTCTCCTATCTGCTCTGAAGGTCTGCCTCAGACATGCCGGGGCTCTGTGGTTCTTTAGCCTCTGGCCAATTGAAGTGGCCAAGGCTGCCTTGCCCCCAAAGCTTCAGGGAAGGACCCTGGATGGACCTGGCTTCAGCTCAAATCCTGGCCCGACCACTGGCTTCCTGCTCAGTCTCTCTGGGCCTCAGCTTCCTCTTCTATAAAAAGGGACTCATAGTGGTCCTGAGCTTCAGGGATGGTGGGCTTTATAGGGGACCATATGCAGAAAGGCCCTGGCCTCAGGCCCTAGCCAGCAGTCTGGAGGAAGTTAGATGCACTCCTCCCAGCACCCACGGATAGGTGAGAACCAACAAACTTTAAGGATCTGGTAGGAGGCCACTGGAGACAGAAGGCTCCCCTCCAAGCTCACAGACACCAGTCCTGGTTTACCCAGCATGCTCCTGGCTGAGACCTAAGCTGCAGGGTCCCAGCTTCCAGTCAGTTCACTGTCCGCCTTGGCTACCCCTCCCCGTCAAGGCCCAGACTTGGGGCGGGCAAGGAAGGCGGGGCTATAGGGACATGAGACTCTGCCAGGCCCACATACAGCGGGTAGGCAGCCTTGCCTGGGGCAGTGGAGTGGCCAAAACACACACTTGGGGGACCTCCTTACTGTGTCCAGGCATGAACCCTGAGGGGAGGCTGCATTCAGAGAGGCCTGAAGCCCTATGAGGACCAGAAGGTAAGAAAGAATCAGAGGCACAGCTGTCATCAAACTGACACAGGGCCTGTACCAGCCCATACAGCACTTTGTATAATTAGGAAAAGGTATTCCTTTTCCTGGGTGGACACAAGCTCATGCCAGGATGTACAGCCTGGTTAGCAGTGTGCCAGCTTGATTCCAGTTCCCACCTGCCATCTTGTCCAGGCACCCTTGTGCAATGTGCAGCCTGCCCAACTGTACGTGCCAGCCCTGGACCCAGAGCCTATCCAGGCTACACCTGCCACTGCAACCAACCTCCCCAGGCCTCCCAGATGAGAGGGGCCTCCTCACCCCTTCACATTGCCCTTGGATGTGAAGTCTTTCCCATCTACCAGCCAGAAGCTGGTCCATCTCTATCCTCCGGCTCCATCCCCCAGTGGCCCAGACTTACCAACCATGTGCTTACGCACGTGGGCCATGGTGTAGAACTTCTTCTCACAGATCTCGCATGAGAACTTCTTCTCCGCGTAGCCGTGCACGATCTTGTTATGCTCATGGAGGGACCAAAGCTTCTTGAAAGCTTTGCCGCACGTCACACACTGCAGAGTAAGAGGACTTGAGGCCCTGGGTCCTAAGTCCCCAGGGCCTTGGACCTGGGCAAGCTACTGCCCCCACTGGCCTCAGGTTTCCCACTTGAAATATGTTGGAGGGCCCTTGATGCCAAAAGCCAGCCAGCTCTGATGTTCCTAAGGTTGGGGATGAAAACTCCTTAAACATCCCCAAACACACAGCCTGGTGTCCTCCTTCATCCTTGAGTTAACTAGGGTCAGGGGTCACCTCTTCCAGGAAATTCCCCCCTCTGGGCTCATTTCAACAAGGGCTTCCAAAGGCATCACCCTTTGTCTGTCTATAGAGCTAAGGCAGACAACCAGCTGAAGGACCGCCTCTGGTATGGAGGCTACACACAGAGATAACAGGTCCCACAGGGTGAGCCACTATCACTGCTGCCTCCTCCTGCTGGGACCTGTGCCATGACACCATGGATATCCTCAAGAGGATGAGTCCCAGAGGCACTGGCTAAGGAGGACAGCAGGAGTCTCAAGGTCCCATCAAGAAGAGAGTGGACCATATCTCCCCACTTGTTCTCCTGGACCCTTGTCCTGCCCATCTGTGCAGGACACTCCACAGGGATGGAAGCTAGGCCAAGGCTTGGGCAGAAATTGGTCAGGGTGCTCAGATTGGATGGGGCAGAAGCTTCTTTCTCCTTCAGGAGGGAGACTCAGGTGTGCAGCAGTTAGAGCATCAAAGGGCAGCCCAGGAGGCAGGCAAGTGGGCACAGGTACACAAGGGTGGGGCAGAACACCAGGTGACCCCCAGGTAACACTTTCTTCACAGGGCACTGCAATTAGCAATTAGCTCAGGCAATTAGCACCCACCTACCTGCTACTTTTCCCCCTTCTCCTGGGCCAGAAGAGGTGAAAACCACCCGTGGGAGCCTGGCTGGCCCTGTGCCACCCCACCCTGAGAAGCAAGGCTGGCACAAACAGACTCAGGCTGGCTCAAGGCCCGGCAGCCAGCTCAGCTCCCCTGCTTAGCCCCAGCAGCCTCTGCTCTTCCCAAATTTCTCACCCAATCCCTTTTCCCCAGGCCCATGAGAGCTGGCATCCCCAAAGAGCTGAAAGTGGGGGCTGCCTCCTGCTGGGATGCCCCCTACTCTATACAGCACTTTTGTGGGAAGTAGAGGATGGCATTCCTCTGGGCAAACCCCTTCTCCCATCGTGTGCTCATTTGTTGCAGTGCACAACCTGTGAAACTATACACAGTGGCCCTGCTGGCCTTCCTGCAGCCCCAGTGTTTGTTAAAACCCTGTCTGACTCATCCCACCCAGAGTGGGCTGTCTTCTGGCCTTGTATGCTCAGACAACTCTCCACTGTCATCCTCCCAAGTCCATGTGTCCCCTTTGTCCCTCTGGCCAAGGGTACTGTTTGTTCCAATCCTCTGCACATCTCTTCATGCGCCTAACTCTATCCACCTCTCCCAGGGAGCTTGGCTTGATGTTAATCCCTGAGCTCTAACCACCCTGAGAACTAGGCCTGGGCCAGCCTGTCTGGGGGCTGAGTCTGGTCTCCACAGACCATCTAGGCGCTGGGTGCCCAGAGCCCAGTTCTGGCCTAGCCCCACCTGGACAGCCTCTGCCCTGCCCCCAGCCACGTGAGGCCCACCTGGATGTTGCGCTCGCAGTCTGTCTGCCTGTGCAGCAGCAGCTCGCTCTCCAGCAGGAAGCGCTTGCCGCACTGGTCGCAGATCTGCATGCGGCTGTGGGTCACATTCATGTGTTTCTCCAGGTACCAGCGGTTGTTGAAAACTCGTGGGCACTTCTGGCATGGATGGTGCTGCTTCTCCTCCAGCTTCACCTTGGCCCCCAGCCCATCAGTGGCTGGCGGCCCTCGGGCTGATGCAGAGGCCACTCCAGGGGGTGGCTTCGGCCGTTTCCCACCCCGCCGCCCAGCTTCCTCAGGTTCAGGGGTGCTCCGGCGCCGGGCATTCTCCCGGGACCGTGTGGCCATGTGACTGTGGGGAGGGGGGTCTGCCCGGCTGCCTCGGCTTCCCCGTGGCCCCTGCTTGCCCCCAGCCTCCCCCTCCTCCCCCTCCTCCTCCTCAGAGCTCTCTTGATCCTGCTCACTGGGCCCTTCCTCCTCCTCCTCCTCCTCCTCTTCCTCCTCCTGCTCACTGTGCCCTTCCTCCTCCTCCTCTTCCTCTTCTCCCTGACTGCCACCCTCTTCCTCCTCCTCCTCCTCCTCCCGTCCACTGCCACCACCTTCCTCTTCCTCCTCTTCCTCCTCCTCCTCCTCGTCGTCCTCCTCCTCGTCGTCCGAGTGTCTCTGCAGCCCGTCCTCCCGGCCCAGAACCATGGTGGCCGGGCTTGGCCCGGCACCTGGCTTCCCCTCTGGCCCCGTGGACACGTGCAGTGTCTGGTTGTTGAGGTTCACCTCCACGATGATCTGGGACTGCTCCCTGCGGCTGTAGGTGCCAGAACCCCCAAGCTCTTCCTCCAACTCTTCTCCACCCTCCAGCTTGCACAAGCTGGCCGGGGGCCCACCGGCCTCCTCGACACCACCCTCCTTCTCCTCCTTAAAGAAGGGCTGGGCTGGCCCAATGGTGGCAGGCACGGTGCCACCAGCAGTCCCTGCCCCGTCCTCAACACGCACCGAGTAAGGGTCAGGGCCCTCGCGGGCGTAGATCTTAGGCAGGCCTGGGGTGTCGGCCTCCTGCTTGATGTCACAGTAGTAGGGCGGTGCAGCTGGAGTGCAGCTGGCAGCCGGCTGGGCCAGGGCCACAGTGCCCGGACCTGGTGGGCCTAGAGAGCGGGCGTCCAGCAGCTCTTGGCAGGATGCAGCGATGTCGGCCATCTGCAGCAACGAGGCGGCGCTGAGCACCTCGTGGACGTTGGCCGCGTTGACCAGCAGCTTGGACGTATAGATGAAGTTGAGGATCTGCTGCAGGCCACCAGGTGCCAGCGCCTCCAGGGACAGCTCCACACGCTGCAGCTGCTTGTTCTGGGTGAAGAGTGAGTGGAAGAACTGGCTGTAGGCGGCTAGCACACCCTTGTGTGCTGGAAAGACGCTGCGCTGGGGCACCAGCACCAAGTCCACGTCACAGAGGTCAGGCTGGAAGAGGCGCTGCTCGTTCAGGCGGCCCATCAAGCAGGCAAAGTGCAGCGCCACATCCTCCACCAGCGAGAACTCGGCCGCCGGGGAGTCAGTTGTCTTCTCAACCAGCAACTGCAGGGACAGAGGGCACAGGAGTGGGTCAAGGCCAGTGGGCCCCTGCCCGCCCTTCCCCTAGCACCACCCCCAGCATGGCCGGCCATCCAGGAGGCAGCCCATCACTGGTGGCTCCACTTTACAGCAACAGAGCCGAAGCTCTAGCAAGGAAGGAATTCAAGCCTGAGTGAGTTGCCCTCAGAGCCCAGACTCCACTCGTGACCCTCTGAGGCCGAAGATCAGGTCCTGTCACTTTTCTGGGCCTCTGGGTCGTCTCCTGTGAAATGGGAAAAGTCATCCCAGGAAGGGAAAGAGAAGGAAAGGGGACGAAAGAGAGACCACAGTGACCAACCATCCAGGTTTGCCAGGGACCTGGGCATTTTCTGGGGTGCAGGGCTTTCAGTGCTAGAACCAGGACCATCGCAGGCACACCAGGACTAGGTGGTCACCCCAGGAGGGCCACAGGCATTCCTTCAGTGTTTCCCCAGCCCTGTGGATTCTCTCCACATATTCACTCACACATACCAATACAAACAAGCTTGCCCAGCCCCAAATACCTCAAGAACAGAATCTGGGCTCACTGCTCACAGCCCAGCCTCTGGCTATAGAACCCAAGGGGTAGCACCTGAGGGAACCCCTCATTGCAACAGCCGTGCAGTTGCTACAGAAGTTGAAATCTGTGAAGAAATCCAGCCTCAGGGCCTATACCTTCTCCCTACTCTGGTCCTGCTGCACTGCCTGGTGAGGTCCCGTCATCACAGCCAGGGCTTGGGCCAGGCTGCCCCCAACCCCTGCCTACAGCCTCAGGTCTAGCCCCCAGCAGCTCTCTCTCACCCAGGGGCTCTGCAGGGGTGGAAGGACACAGCTGTGGAACCTGCCTACCATGCTTGCAGGCAAGAGGCCCCAAGGCCTGCCCCAGACCCTTTTCCCTGTAGACCCCCAGACCCCAGGTCAGGTACGGTCCATGTCCACAGGCTCTGGGAAAGCCCTGCCTTGGAGGTCACACCATCTGGGGCTTCCACAGCCCTAGGGGAGGCCCTCAAAGTCTGATGGGTCAGACTATCAGGCCTGTGGGCCACATCCAGCACCTGTGAATTGCCTTGAATAGAGGCCAACTCAGTCACCCCCGGCTCTACCACAGCAGCCTCCCCAAAAGGTGGGCAGCACAGACAGGCAGCCTGCCCAGTCCCTGCACGAGGACCATCGCACAGTGATGTGCAGATGTTCAGTTAATATCCACCAACCACCAGCCCGGCTGGACCAGCCCCACTGGTTCCAGGTTCTGGCTGTCCTCAGGGTCTGCCCAGCCAGGTCTGAGCCTCCTGAATTCAGGAGGTACCTTGCCACAGTATTTTGATGGCCACAAAACTATCAGTTCCATAGCTGTCAGCGCCTCCCTGGGGACCCTGGGATGAATCCTGGCCCCATCCATTCATAGCCTACCCACCCCCCCACCACCCATGCCAGGCCTTCCATTGCCAGGACAGCAGTGGGTAGGCTGGGACCGAGCAGGGGTGGTGGTGGTTGAGTTCCTCTTCTCAGTCACCTGAATGAGAGAACCTACCCTGGGCCTCAGGAGGAGCCTCCCTGAGCCACCAGGGGCCACCTGTCTCCAGGCCTGTCCTGGACCCTGCCCCCTACACCCAGCGGCCAGGGCAGCAGCCATCCTGTGCTCCCTCACATCCCAGTCTGGCCAGGCCCCTGGCCAAGGCTACCATCTTCCTCGAGTTCTCCACTACACCCCTTACCCCAGCCAAGAAGCCAGCCATCTGCCCCTCTGTCCCAGGCTGTCCAGGCCTGGCCAATCTAACTGGGACGTGGCACCAAGCCCCTCCCATCTCCCTCCTCTGACTCATTCTGATTCATCTTCTGGGACCAACCCCTACTACACAGATGGAGAAACCGAGGCTCAGAATGAGAGGGTTCCACAATCCGGAGCCCCTGGACTCCCAGCTCTGCTAAGACCACCCCTTCCTTGCTAGACTCCACATGGCTGGATTTCTGAGCCTTTAATGACTTAAAAAGCAAGAACACCCCTTCACCTGGAGACCAGTCATGCTTCCTCACACTCACCACTACCCCCTCTACCTGCTTCCTCCTCCCTAGAGCCACTGCACCTGCAGGTCAGTGAAGGATGAGGGTACAACTTGGGTTGCAACAGGGGCTCCTTAGGGTCTCCAGGGGCTAAAGAGTGGCAGGAGAAGTGGCTTGGATAAGGGCTTGCCGAAGCAAGGCCTGTTGGGGGAAGTCCATCCCAGGCAACAGAGCCCCAGATCTCTCTGCTTTCCCTTTATGGAATGCCCTCCACTGCCCACCTGTGCCCACCTGCCACAGGGAAAGGGCAACCTTCCCATGTGCACTTTGGCCTCCAGGCCAAATGAGGCCTGACTTTGGCCCTCTGGCCTCTCAGCAGGAAAGGAGGGGAGTGCTGCCTCAAACACTCCATTGCTAAGGTGGTACCCTCAGACAAGCCAGCACCATCCTTGGCCCTTGGGGGGCCCTAAATCTCACGACCTGATTGGACTCTCTTGACTGGGCACAGAGATGCTGCCCGAGTCTACAAGTGGCAGCCCCTCAGCAGGGTTCAGCCACCTCCGTGTCTGGCCCTACCACACAATGCCCACCAGCTGTGCTGGCCTCCATGGCCAGATGTGCTAGTTCCCGGAAGCAATGGGTGCCCCTCCCCATCCGGCTGTGCCAGCTGCAGTCCAGGTCACTCCAGCCTAGCTAAGATGCAGGACCAGGGAAGTGGTCAGGCACTCTGGTTGCCAGGGGGTTTCATGCCTTCAAACCCTTGCCCCAAGTCAGGCTGGGGATTGGCCAGGTGCCAGGGACATCTCTCCAGGCTGCTCACCCAAGTCAGAGCCTTCTACACCTGAGGGGTACCTTGCCTCACTGAGGAGAAGCCTCATCTCTCTACCCTGCCTCAGAGCCTCCCTGGAAGGCCCCATGATGAAACCTGGGGAGTCCATCTGCGCCCCCCTCCCATGTCAATTCTTTCTACGCTGGGCAGCAGTGGATGGGCCCAGACTGAGCAAGGGGGCACAGGCTCATGACCTCTAGGCTCCTCCTTTTGGTGAGGGAGTGTCTATGCCAGCCTCCTCTGTGCACATACCTCCCCTCTTTCCCTTGGAGATAGACCCAGAGAGGGCGGGGGATCTGCCCAAGGTCACACAGGAGTTGGTACTGGAGCTATGGGTGTCCTCCCACACCCCCTTGGCCCGGGTCATCCCGAATCCCCAGGCAGGGCGGCTCCAGCGCCCACGTGGCCCAAGGCCCAGGCGGGAATCCGACTCCCTCTTTCCCCCATTACCCAGCCCGAGGGCGGCGCCGTCCGGGCGCAGGGGAGCGCCCTCCTTTGCCGGTGCCTAGCAAGACCTCAGCCTCGAGCGCCGGCGCCCCCACCCCAGGAATTTAACCCCCTCCCCACCGAGAGCCGCGCCACAGCGCCGCATTCCCAGCCCGCGGGACCCAGCAGATGGAGCCGGGAGACCGGGGGAGGGGGAAGATCCCTCCAGCCCCTCCACCAGAGCCCGCGGGCAGTGCGCCTGGGAGGTCAGAGCTGGCAGGTGGGCGGATAAGCGGGGGGACAGGCAGGGCCCTGCGTACCATGGTGCCGTGGCGCTGGGGGCTCACAGGGCCCCGCGGGATCGCGCTGCCCCCGGCGGCCAGGCCGGGGCCGCTCCATGAAGCGCCGCGCTGGGGGCCGCCCCCGCGCAGGGCCCCGCGACCATGGCCCCCGGGGGCGCGGCCGGGCAGGCGGAGGCGCAGGGCCGCGGCGAGTCCAGCGCCGAGCAGCTGCGGCCCCAGAGCCTCGGGCGCGGCGGGCGGGGGGCGCGGGGCGCCGATTGGAGCCCGCGCGTCAGCTGGGGCCGCCGTCTGGACGCTTAAAGGGCCAGGCCGCCTGCGTGCCGGCGGGGGGCGCGGACACGCGTGGTGTGCGCCGTCCCCTTGCAGCCCGCCCTGCTGCAGGCTGCCCTCCACCCCTCAGCCCCTGCTCCAGCCCCCAGCCCGTCCCCACTGCTCATATCCGAGCAGATGGACCCCGACCCCACCCTCCCGTGCTGAGCCTCCTTTCTGCCGGGAAGTTCGTCCGGGAGTCAAACATCGGTGCCCTCCGGCTGCGCCACGGAGGGGAAGCTGCCGTGAAATCAGGAAGCTGAGAGCGCCGGGCCCCGGATCCGATCAGAAAAGGCTTCCACCCGCTTCCCTGAGCGATCCCACGCTGATCCCACTGAACCCCGCACCCCAGCCGCGCTCACCACCCCCACCCTCTTGCCTGGGCTGTTCTGACCTGGGTGAGTCTGGGGTCCCCAACTGGTCCAGTCTCCCATCCCTATCCCAGGGCGGCGCAGGGCTCATTTTGCTCTGTGCCTCCAGGACTTGGCTCCAGTGGACCCATACCTACCTGGTGGCCTCATGCTGCATAGGGCCACCCAGGGCAGGAGATTTAAAACCCAGGACTACAACTGCAGCGATCAAGTCCTCTAAGGTGACTGGCCCAGGACCAGGAGACAGAGGGACCAGAGGAGTAGGGGCCAGAGGCTCAGGCCCCACTGTGCCCCTCTAGCCGTGTGACTTGACCACTGCTGAGTGGCCCCCCCTGCTCAGCCTCTGCTGGGGAGATGCAGCCAGCCTTGCGGAATGCTGCTCTGGCATGGACACCCGTGGGGGCAGGGGGCTGGCTCTGTTGGCAGGAGGCTGTAAAGGAATGCCGCCAGGCTGAGCAGGCAGCAGGGTGGGGACCACGGGGCACTAGACCTGGCAAGGTCTGGATGGTGACTGGGCCACCATTGTAGAGGAGAGGCCTCTGTGAGCATCCCCTACTCCTACCCCAAGTTGACTACTGCCCATCCTGGGTCACTCTCATGTTGCCCCCATCCTGATATTCCGCACCCCTCCCCACATATGTGCGCTTGTGTTTACATACAAGTCCATGTCCAGCTGCAACAGTATCTCCTGGGTATGCTGCCCTACTCATGAGTGGGCAGGAACTCTGGCGCTGGCTCAGGGTGACTTGTTTCTAGGTGCCAGAGGAGAAACGGAGGAGAGACCAGGGTCTTAGGCAGGTGCCATGAAACAGCCTGATGGTCTGTCCCCTAAGACTGCAAGGGCTTCCTCCCCCACCCCCACTCTCCACCAGAATCAGAGGGCTTCAGGACAAGGCTATCCCAGAGCCAGAGAGAAAATGTCTCAGGGGCCAAAGCTGGGGCATCTGGAAGCCCCTGGCAGCTGCCGCAGACATCCTGCACCTGCATGGGTGCACAGACAGCTGGCCCAGCTCCCAGAAACCCCAGGTTAAGGCCAGGCCAGAGCAGCTTACATGCTTCTGACCAGCTAGCCCCCTGAGGGCTGCCTTCTGCCTCTTCCTCCCAGCCCACTTCCTCATCTGACTCACAGTGGATCCTAGCACTGGCCCAGGAGGTAGTAAGGGAGGGGCTGTGTGCCCATTGGTTGGATAAGGACTCTGAGGCTCAGAGCAGGACAAATCACTTAGGCATCAACATCAGTAACCGGGGGAAAGGGAGGTGGGGAGAGGGGACCTCTCCACGGGCCGGAAGAAGCCTGGCAGAGAGAGCTGCATGGGACATTGCTAGGCCCACTGCCAAGTCAAAGCTTGACAGAGGGTGTGGCCAGCGTGACTGAGGTAGTGATGCTGGCCCTGTGGGGCCTTGCTGGGGCCTTGGCTCCAGCAGTCAAGCTGCAGGAAGGGCTGGAGGTTGGGTGAGAAGGGAGGGGACGGGTGGTAGGGGGGCACTCAGTCTCCCTGAAGGCCTCGGCTATTCCCCTTTTGTTTCTCTGGCCTGCAGCTCATCGGCTGGGGAGTCCCAGGGCAGAGCCTGAGCTCTGTGAGCAGCTGTGGGCACCTGGCAACATTGGACCTGGCAGGAAGGAGTGGTTTGAAGAGCTGTCCAGTGGGCCCAGAGGGCTGCTCAGAGCTGAGCCTTGAACTTGAACTAGAGCAATGAGGGAGTGGAAGGGCTTTCCAGACAGAGACAGCTCCTGCAAAGGCCAGGAGGTGGAGATAATTTAGTGCCTGCAGGGAACTAGAGGGGATTTGGTGTGGTGGAGTCAAGATTCCTGTTGATCAGTTGTCTGGTCAGTGGGAGTGAACAGGTGGAGCTAGGCAGAAGCAGAATTTCTCTCTTGGTCCTGATGAGGGGCATGCAGTAGGAGCTTCACTTCAGGGAGGTCAAGGCAGGCTTTCTGGAGGGAGGGACTGAGTTATTGTGGAGGTGACTCCTAGGCCAGAAATGGATGCCCCAGGGATGAGTCAGGAGTCTGGAGATGCTCACCCAGCAAGGGCAGAGCTTAGTGATCCTTCACACATTTGGGATTGGGTCCTGGCAGGGTCAGGAAAGCTATGCCCCTGCCTCTGGAAAACAGCTCATGGGTTTTCTTTCAATTTCCCTAGGTTATCTACCCTCAGTGCTGGAGTGTCCCCAGGCTTGGTTGGGAAACCAGATTCAACCCCACTGAAGTTGGAAAGAACAGCCCAGGTTGTGGGTATGCATGTGTGGGAGTAATGCAGGGCTGAGTCGGCTCAGAGGGCATGGAACTGTGTGTAACTGAGCCTGGGCAAGAGGGAGAGCAGAGTGGGCAATGCCAGAAAAATACAAGCAATGCAACTCAACTCACACATCATGGGGCCGGTGGGGTGGCAGGGAAGTTCAAAGCTACCCACTAGGCGCTGACCCAAAGCCCAAAGTTCTAAGCAGGGCGGGAAAACATGAATCCGCTGGGTGTGGGGTAAGGGTGGAGGTTACACCTGAATTCTGCCTCCACTGAACCCAGCACTAATAGGCTACAGCTGCCCTTGGTTGGGGGCCTCATGCAAACCAACAGGTTGTCTGGTTTCCTCTCACAGCATAAACATCATGGCTTTGGCATTTCAGGTCTCTTTTGCAGCTTCCAGGATCCTCTCCTGCCCTGTTAGTTCTGGGGGCCCTGGGCCTCTCCCTAGTGATTGAGCCTGGCCCCAGACATGAACCCTCTGGGACTCCTTCACTTCTAGAGGCACCACCTCAGGGACCACCATCTCTGAATCACTGATGTATACTTGGTTTTCTAAACATTTAATACACCACAGTTCTAGGAGGAGGAATCCCTAGCATCCATTTTTCAGATGAGCTGAATTATAGAGAGGTCAAGCAAATTGTCCTCCTTCTGGTTACCCAACTGGGAAGTGGCAGAGTAGAACTTAAACCCAAGCAGTCTGGTTCTGGGCCAGAGTCCTTAAGGATTGTACCGTAGAATAGTTGCTCATAGAAGTCCCCCTGCTTCTTCAAAATAAAATTAAATTAGGCTGGAGGCAGTGAGGTCAGTGGGGACTCTTTTCAGGCTTTCTCTGGGAACCTGGCCTGATGGGAGATTTTAGTTACTAGAGGTCTTAGGTGACCAGAGGCTGGTGAAGTGCCAGCCTATACACCCAACCCCTGTGGGCCAGGTCCACTGGGAGGCAGACTTGCCTGCAGGCTGGGAAGGGATAAGCACCCCTGGTTGTCTATCATGTCTGAGTGTGCCAGCCATATATACCCTCGTTCAGGGTTTATGAGCCATAGGAGGCCCAGGATCAGGGCTCAAGATGCAGAATGCAGGTGTTTGTCCTGAGACCTCAGGTCACTCCATTTGTTGTTTCTCAGATAGGGTCTTGCTCTGTTGCCCAAGCTGGGCAGAGGTGCAATCATGGCTCACTGCAGTCTCCACCTTCTAGGCTCAAGTGATCCTCCCACCTCAGCCCTGAGTAGCTGGGACTACAGGTGTGTGTCACCATGCCCAGCTACTTTTTTGTTCTGTTTTTGTCTTGATAGTCTTGCTATGTTGTCCAGACTGGTCTTAAACTCTTGGCCTCAAGTAATCCTCCTGCCTTGGCCTCCCAAAGCACTAGAAATACAGGTGGCCACTCCTCCTTTTACCCTGATATCCTCATGGCTCTGGGCTGAAGAGATGCAACCCTCTCCAAGCTAGCCTGGGTTCTACAGGCTGTGAAGCTCAGCTCAGTCTAGGGAGCTGGAGCTTGAGGGGTTACAGTAAGTGATGGGTCTGGGGTCTCCAAGAGGCAGCAGGCCCACCCGGGGCCTTCGGATTCACAGGGAGGGTGGAGGCAGCAGCAAGGGAGTACTACCTCTACCTTGTACTGAAACTTTCAAAGAAACCAGACCACTAAAGCCTCCTAGCCCTGTGTGTATGTGGCCAGGGCAGACTCCCCTTGCCTTGTACTTATCAGGCCCTGACAAGCTTCCCAGTCTGTCCTGAGATGAACGTGTTCTTTCATGGTACCCAACTCCTCCTGACACCTCTGGACTCCTGAGGGGCCTTTACTGCATCAAAGAACTTCTCCCTGCTGTCTTCCCAGCTCATTCTACCACAAGGCCCTCATGGGCCTGCGGGCTCTCGCCTCACTGTGGGCAACAGCAGAGTTGATTCTCTGTTCCAAAAACCAGTCCTCTGGAAATCTGAACCCAGTCCCTTTCACCTTACGAGGCATGGCTTCCACATCTTTTCACCTGACCACGTTAGCCTGCAACACTTGCACAAGGCTCAGCATCTGCCTTGAAAAAGTGAGTAGAGTCTCTTTTTTTTTTTTTTTCTTTTTTTTCAGTAGAGATGGGATTTCACCATGTTGGCCAGGCTGGTCTCAAACTCCTGACCTCAAGTGATCCACCCGCCTTGGCCTCCCAAAGTGCTGGGATTACAGGTGTGAGCCACCGCGCCTGGCCACCTCCCATCTCTTCTAAACAGTGATTCCCAGTTAGTGTCTTGCAAGAGGGGCATTTTCCTTGAATTACCTTCCCACCTATTTAATGCCCAGCTAATTCAGAAGAGTCAAGACCAAAGTCCTTGGCACATTTTGCCCCCAATACTGCCCAACTATCAAGCTTACCACTATCAGAACTTGATCCTGCATTTTCTTTACAATTTTAAAGGAATGCATCCAGATTTGACAAGTTTCAGGAGTTGCTGAAATAAGGAGTCCACTGTGAACTCAGTTTAAAAACTGAGTGTCTGCAGTGAGAAGTTAACTGCAATAAATTATGTTGTGTTCACTAAGAAAATACACATTTCTTTCAGTTTTGAGAAGACAAAAGTTAATTGTACTTCCCTGCAAATTCTGTGTATGCTAAAAGAATGTTTTCTCTGGGAGTGAGTGATATGTGCTGCACTGCCTGATGTACTGCTGTTAGGGAGGGAAATGTAGAGGCTGTAGGTAAATGCACTGTCTCTAGGCAGAAACTCACAGATGGGATGTGACATATTCCTCCCTCAGCAAAGACATCTTTATGCAGGTCACTTTAGCTGGACAACAAAGTGTAGGGGAAATCTGGAGTTTCCAGGAGAGAAAGACCAAGCATCATTAATGCTTACCTGTGTAGGTTAAAATCTCTGTCTGACATTCTCTCTAGCTCCACCTCCTACACCCACCACTAACACTCAGCTAGAAGAAAAGGAGCTGCCAAAGGAGATGAGGTGTCTTCACTGGCTGGGTCAGCAGAAAGATGAAACATGCACAGACTCAGACTTAGACTAAGTATATATTTTAATTTCTACAAGGTCCCCTTTCAAGTTTTAGGGAAATTTAACTGAAGTGTATACAAATTAGACATTGCTAATATGTACAAAAGTATTTTATACAGTTTTTGAACAATACTAGCTATTTGCAATAAACAAGATGTTACAAAAACAGTCCAATAATGCATTTCCTATTAAGAAGCACAATACACAACATAATTCAATTTTATTAAAAAATAACTTCAAAATACAGAACAATCCCCTTTAGGAAGAAAGGCTATTTCTGTAGTTCACTCTGTCAGTAAACATACAAGTTGAATGCTGCAGCAGAGGGCTGTCCTTGTCCATGGAGAAAAGAAATGAGGCTTCTAGGGCCTATCTTTTCTGGATAAAATTCCACCCACAGCTGAGATGGGCAAAGTTATTGCCTGTGGTAGGCAGAATTTGAAAATGCCCCTCCCCCTTTCAGTGAGCTAATCTCCGGAACCCGTGAATATGATAAGATGAGATAGTACTCCTGCAATTATGTTCTATCGCACAATCGACCTTCAAATATATCTGTGGGTTTGAGCTAATCATATGCCCCTAAAACAGAGGAGGATGGGAGAGAGAGATGAACCATGAGAAAGAGCAGGAAGGCTGGTTTGAAGCTGGAGGGGACCACACAAGAAGGAATGCAGGCAGCCTTAAGGAGGTGAGAGAGGGGCCCCCAGCTGAGAGCCAGCAAGGAACTGAATTCTGCCAACAACCTGAATGAGCTTAGAAGCAGATTCTTCCCCAGAGCCTCCATGAAGGAATGTTGTCCTGCCAACCCTTATTTCAGCCTTGTAAGACCCTGAGCAGAGAAGCCAGCCACACTGTGCCAGACCCATGAGCTACAGAACTGCTAAATGGGTGTTGTTTTAAACTGCTAAATTTGGGGTAATTTGTCACACAGCAATAGAAAACTAACACAGTGCCCAAGGGCAACTTTTCTTAATTACATTTGGCAGTTTCTGCTTGGGTTCTGAATGCATTTTTTTCCTTCTGACTAGTAGTATGCAGGCAACCCTTGAAAACCTTTAAATCATACTGTTTTGTATTCAGTATCCAGTATTGTTTGTTTGGCCAAAGTCCTGTTTTCTAATGTACTTCTGTCTATCAACCTAGCAAACAACTGACCACCTTACCCTGTTTTCATACCTTCTTTGGGTGATAGTTTTAATACATTCAAGGGCACCCTCCCTCCACCAAGGGTTGTCAGCTCCCTACAACTGAGGGCTCTTTTCCACTTCCCAAATACACCAGACAAGGCCTGTGGTAGGGTGGTGCTGAGTTCTACATCAGGCATCCAATATGAATTTCTTCTGCATAACTGGATTAAAGTGGCACTAAGGTGATTAAGTACACTTGGGGAACAAATTCAAAGTAAAGATTAAACACACACACACACACACACACACACACACACACACACTAGTTTTTACAGGTCCAATTATTTTTGGAGGAACCACCCAAAGCCATGAAAATATATAATTTATGCTATACCCTCTACCCCTCTTCCCCTGTCTCTTGCACCTGGGTCAGGTCATGCAAGGCTTTGAGTCAGCTGCAGGTCACAGTGGAAACAGGAAAAACATGCTGGTTACAACAGTTCAGCTGCTGTTGTGGTAATATCCTGTACTTGAAAGACTTGAAAGCCCTGCAAAATGTCTCCAGGATGGTGGCAGTTAGATTTTGATGTTACTTTTGAAGTCCAGTCTTCACTCTTCCAGAGGTACACACACGTAGTAGACTTGAGTGGCCAGTATCTCCTATTGCCAATCCTGCCTGCTCCAGGGGACCCCAACCCACATCTGTACTTGAGAGAAGCCCCCCAAATAGTCAAAGTGAAGACAGCTCAGAATAAACCATTTTTGGTGCCAGTGATTTTTTTGAATTTAATTTTTCTCTTTTATGGTATTTAAATATATGATCTATAAGAGTAATGCTTAAAGAGGTACCAAAAATTACCAAGCACCAAAGCATGAAGTAGAATAGAATTGCTTTTATAACCTAAAGTTCTGATAGGTATTGATTAAAAAGAACATAAAATAGTAAGTCCTCAGAGACAGTGCAGGTATTTATAGTTAAGGCTGATTGATTCTTCCTAACCTTGCCCACAAGCCTGAAGTAATACAGACTGTGTGGGACGTATCATGACCACTTTCCTAATCCTGTGAAATATCAAAGAAGTTAGGAATGAATTAAGAACCCCAGAGCCACTGCCTTATACTCCTGGTTACCAACAGTATCAATTCTGGGTGGTTTGTTTTTAGAGCACATTATGTACAAGACTCTATGTAATCAGTATATAAATATTTGGCCGCCTTTAACAGTTCTCCTTCACAGTTCTATGCTTGGCAGCATATATGCTAAAACTGGAAAAACAGGCAAAAAGAATCTGTATTCTAAGGAATACGTGAGATAGAGTGAAATAGACTTAAAATAATATTGCAAATTATACATAAATTTCACGATTTCTTGATTCAAGAAAATGAAGTTCATTTCCATAGTTGGCTACTGTAAAATGTGGCATAAAAATATTTTTAGGAGACATATCTGTATTTTAAATTCTTCTCCCCACATGTAAATGAACGAGTAACAATTAAGAAGTATCTATTTTTGAAATTCATCTCTGATATTGAAATAGAACAACAGACTGTCATTAAGTTTCTTAAGCTTTTAAGTTGCCAGATATTTACAAATAAGATATAATTTGTATCCACAAAAAGGACATTTTCAACTATATCTGCTGCTCTCACTGGGGCTCCGGTGATGAGAGTAACTTCGGTCACTTTCACTGTCAGAGCCATAAGATCTACAACTCCTGTAATAACAAAACAAAATATATAAAAACCTTATAACTATAAAATCTTTGAATTCCTCTTGTAGCTTCTTTTTTATATGAGTGGCTTGAAAACACTATTGATGTTTTCAAGCCACGAATATAACTGATGCACTACTGATGCAGCATAGCACAGACATAGGGTACTGACTATGGCAACACCGTGGACTTTTTCTTTTTCTTTCTGAGACGGAGTTTCGCTCTTGTTGCCCAGGTTGGAGTGCAATGGCATGCTTTCAACTCACTGCAACCTCCACCTCCTGGGTTCAAGTGATTCTCCTGCCTCAGCCTCCCTAGTAGCTGGAATTACAGGTGCCTGCCACCACACCCAGCTAATTTTTTGTATTTTTAGTAGAGATGGGGTTTCACTATGTTGGCCAGGCTGGTCTTGAACTCCTGACCTCAGATGATCCACCCGCCTCTGCCTCCCAAAGTGCTGGGATTACAGGCGTGAGCCACCGTGCCCAGCTCATACTATGGACTTTTCAAAGATGTTTTAAATGATAAGTTGTAGTAATGTCAAGATTAAAATAAAATAAAGAAACATCACATCTTAGGAAATTTGTGTGAAATTCATTCATGAAAATGCTGGGACCACAAAAACAAAAAACCAAAGAGCAGAATAGTTTCCCATGTTAACCAAAATGAGTATCAATATTTGAATAGATTACCTGAGAAAAGTAATGGGGAAAAGGTGCACAAACAGTTTCATTAAAGAAATGGAAACCAAAATGGGGTCCAATGAGGGGTGGCGGCGGCCCTGGGCATGAACAGAACCACTGGGATACTTAGTCAAGAGGACCTGGTCATGGGTCCCATTCAGTTATTTTGAAAAACATTCACTGTGAGCCAGGCGTTTTGCAAGATTCTGGACACACACACACACACACAGACAGGAAACCAAGTATAGTTCTCTGGGGTTCAAGGACAGAATACAATAGTTGCCAAGACAAATAATTTAGGAGCAAGGGAGGCTGCAGTAGGAGCAAAGGCTGTCTTAGAGGCACATGGGAGGGACTATATCCAATAATTAGGCATCAGGGAGGGCTGCCCAGTGACAGTGGAGATCTGCAGGGTAGATGGGAACTGGCCATTTCAAGTGGCAAAAGAGGAGATGGTGAAGAGGGCACGTGTGTCTCCAGGCAGAAGGAAAAGTCCCAGCACTTTAAAGGAGGGAAGCCAGAAAGAGTCTGAGCTGGAGTTGGTGCAGAGGAGGCTGGACCTGATCATGAAAGCAGTAGGGAGTCCCTGAAGAGTTTCAAGCAAGGGAGTATCCAGATCACACTGATATTTACAAGCATCAATGTAGTTGCAATGAACAGGGGAAGGCAAGACCAGAAGCCACCAGAAAAGGACAGTACAAAAGTTAACATAAAGATTTTTGCAGAAGCCAAAATATGTTAAACATAATACATATAATACATGTAATACATAAATGTATTTTCCTAAATAATTGACAACCTATAAACCTCAATCCTGCTGCTGAAGCAAATGATATTATGTATTTTTTTTTTTTTTTTAAAAATGAGAAACTGGCTACTGCTAGCAAGTAGTTCTATTTAAGCAAGTGGCCATAGTTTGGATGGCCTTCTTTCTTTCCAAAACAAAGGTCTGTCCAAGATATGTGAATATTTAAAAACCCATTTCAGATTCAAACATTAATAATAACCAACAGATATTACCTGGCAACTCTTAATATAAAAGCCACTTTTAGTGGCTGCTTGTGGGTTGTTCAGATTTAACCAGGAAGAAGTATTTCTGTCCTTGGAAGGTTATACCGCTTTCTCTTCCACTAGCAGCCCGTCACCTCCCATATCAAGTGCCCACCGTGGCCTGCAGTGCGATAACGGATGATAAAGGAGAGAGACCCACCTGGACCGCCGATCATAACTTCTGCCTCGGTGGTAACTGTCACTTCTCTGGCTTCTACTTCGACTCCGACTCCTGCTATAGTAGCTATCATAGGTGTAGGACCTGCTTTAACAGCAACAACAAACACTAAATTTTCCCACTCAAATACTCATATGTTCCTATTTCTTTTTAGGATCTTAGGAGTGTTCTAGCTTAGAACATGGGCACTAGGTGACAGCGTGAGGATATATTTCCAAAACAAGTACTGGAAACATTTAACAATTGCCCCCAAATGAGACTTAACATAATTAAAGAGAAAAATTTTAATTTCTTTTCTGCGTTGAAAAATACCATAAAATTAACGAGTTAGTTTAAATCTGGTGGATCTTTGTAGGCAATTATATTCAATCAACACCTGCCATTACAATTTGATACTGTCATTTTTTTTTTTTTTTTTTTTTTTGAGACAGAGTCTCGCTCTGCCGCCCAGGATGGAGTGCAGTGGCGTGATCTTGGCTCACTGCAAGCTCCGCCTCCCGGGTTCATGCCATTCTCCTGCCTCAGCCTCCCGAGTAGCTGGGACTACAGGCGCCCGCCACCTCGCCCGGCTAGTTTTTTTGTATTTTTTAGTAGAGACGGGGTTTCACCGTGTCAGCCAGGATGGTCTCGATCTCCTGACCTCGTGATCCGCCCGTCTCGGCCTCCCAAAGTGCTGGGATTACAGGCTTGAGCCACCGCGCCCGGCCGATACTGTCATTTTTGATACTGGAGTACAATGGGCCAACAGATAAAACTTGTCAAAAAGACCTCATTTAGAAAAGGTATGGTTTCAGGAGACAAATATATGCATTTAGTTACTCAATAAAATACCACTTTGAACTAACAGTTTATAAAACAAGATCCTTCAGTTCTGCCCCACTGATGGTTACCCAATCCCTGTTCGTACCTGGACCGACTGTGGGGATCATATGAGCTGCTCCTGGATCTGCTCCTGCTGGACGTCCTAATATTAATCACATGAAGGACCATCATCTTATAGATCAGGGCAGGATGGGCTACACCAAATATCTAGACATTTATTTGCCCACCAAGGTGAAAATACAGTGAAATCCCACAGCTACATTTGTTTTGTTTTCATATCAAAAGTATATTGGATTTTCTAAAAAGCCTATTGGATTTCCTAAGATGAAGTTTTATGCAGTTCTTCTCTGAGATACATATAAAGTCACTAGGGAGGCGCTAAACTGGGTGGAGTTAGGGGAAAGGTCTGTACAGGCAGGACCTCTGTTAAGTAAAGTGAAGTGACAGCAGTAGAAAATACCTCAGAGGCAAAAGAGGGAAAGCAGCTAGGAGAACTAGAAATCTGGGGCCACCCTTCCCCCAATATATATGCTTCTTCCTCTTGGTCCCCTCTCTACAATCTTCTTATCCCAATCTCTAACCCATGTCAAGAGGTAAATGCAGATGTAAAACTTAGGTTAAGGAAGATGCATGTGGGGGAGGTGGAGGTAGGGGTCAAGGCTTCTTAAATATTTCTACTGCTTCTCTTGTCTCACTGATAAGATCCCAACAGAGGAATAGTCAAGAATTCCACAGCTCTTTCACAGAAAAAACTACATGAGAAAATAGGCCAGTATTATATTCAGTAATGACATGATTCTTCTCAACAACTACCCCCTCTATCTGTATAGCCTTAAAAAGTGAACATGATGGAGACCACATCACAGAGCGAGATCACAAGCTCACCTATGACTTTTGTAACTCCGGTAGGAACTGCTCCGGCTTCTGGTTCGGCCTCTGCTGTACCATCCTCTGCTCCGACTTCTAGAGTAGCTTCTTGATCTACAATTAAAGCAATTGAAAAAATATATAATTATGTTAACTCACCATGATATTAAAATTAATTACTGGTAGGGCAGGAAGAGGAAAACACAAGAAGAAAGGCCTCTCACAAACTCCTGACAGTGGATGTGACAGCGTCCGCTAACAAGGAAATCTCAAAACAACCATGGTTAAAATCAAACAGAAGAAAATGAAAAACAAGAAAAGGCTGGCACAAGTATGTGCACAGAAGACTGATTTATAACACCAATAACACTGAGAAGAAAATAAACCAAATCTCCACCAATGGTAGAATGGGTTAAAAAAATTAAGGTAGAGACATATATCTCTAGAATACAATGTTGAATGAAGAAGGCAAATGTAGAACATCTATATATATAAAAGTATTTTATTTATAAAAAATACAAACATAACATTGTATGAAGATAGAAACATTTGGGGTAAAACGATAAAGACAAAATTATAACCAAAGTTTAGAATAATGGTTAACTTTGGGACATAGGCGTGCAACTAGGGGTGGCACTGGTACATCAAAGCGCTATTTTTTTTTTTTTTTTTGAGAAGGAGTCTCACTCTGTCACCCAGGCTGGAGTGCAGTGGTGTGATCTCGGCTCACTGCAACCTCCGTCACCCAGGTTCAAGTGATTCTAGTGCCTCAGCCTCCTGAGTAGCTGGGATTACAGGCATGCACCACCACGCCCGGCTAATTTTTGTATTTTTAGTAGAGACGGGGTTTCACCATGTTGGTCAGGCTGGTGTCGAACTCCTGACCTCGTGATCTGCCCACCTCGGCCTCCCAAAGTTCTGGGATTACAGGCGTGAGCCACCCCACCCGGCCCAAAGTTCTATTTTTTTAAGCTAGATGGCAGGTACATGAGTATGTATTATATAGTTTTTTATACTTTAATCATTTTTTATGTCTAACACTTAATAAAACAAGCAAAAATGTAAGCAGTACAATTCTGCCCCTCTGCATTCACTTGGCTCCCCACCCTTCTCCCCTACTTTAAGCCTGTCATTCAGGAACAGAACAATACTTCTGTGTATAGGTGACATTATGTAATATCACCACAGGTTTTATTCAGTATGCACTTATGTTTTGGAAGACTGACCTGCTTCCAGTATATCTGCAAGAAAATGAATACATCATGTTCTAATAAGATCGTAGTCTTTTATTCAACCAAAAATAATAAAGCCAGACCCTATGAGGTGACTGAATGATGAGTAAGACACAGTTCCTGACTTCAAGGAGTTCGCAGCTTAATGGGGGTGTCAGGCCCAGGCAGGTAACCAAAACAGGGAGGCAGGGCAGCACTCAGGCTTATCCCTCTCAGCCTACTACCTGTTAGCTACATAGCCTAGAACAAGTCCCTGAGCCTTTCTATGCCTTGCTGTCTTCATTACAAACTGAAATACCACCCACTCCAAGGCAGAGGTGGGAAGGTAAATGAGAAGAGTGGCCAGCATCACTAATAGCTCAGAGCTGTCTCTGTGTAAATGGTAAGGTGGATCATAAGCAGATAGGAAGCTGGAGTCACTCAACAGGCAACTACATCTAGCAACAGGAACTCAGAGAGAAAAGGCCACGAGGAGGAAGAGAAGCTGATAACACAAGGACGAAATGGCCTGAGTTGGAGAAAGGAGAGCTAGCAGAGGGCTCCAGCAGTGAGGCTGAAAATATGCCACAGCACTGGCCATCGGAAGTACCTAAAGTCTTAAGTCAGTAAACTAAGAGATGCAGGGAGGGGAAGGCACAGAAGGCAGCAAGCACACAGCTGAGGAGAAAATGGGAGACCGAGTATAGACGGCATGTGGCAGTTCCTTTTTTAAGAAGTCTGGGTAGGCAAGGGAAGAAAGACTGATGAATGACTAGAAAGGAAAAACATGTCAAAGATTCTTACGGTATTTTCAGTTCAAATGATGAGTATCAAGCACAATATAATAAGGGATATGAATAATTAAGAAACAGGTAAAACCATAAAATATTTACAAGAAAAAGAATGCAACACAACTGCTTAACAACTTCCTATTACCATCACAAATATTTTTAGTTTTTAATTCTCATCTGTTATCCATTCTATGCTGACAAGTTATGATGCAATTTATAACAATAACAAAAAACCTTTTCATGAAGGTGCAGAGTGACAAAGTTGAGGAAAAGGTGTTTTAAATTCTTTTATTGCTTTTCAAACAACAACAAAAAAACCTAAAGATGATCGTGTTTATCCCTATCCCACATCTAAACTAAGACTCAAGTCTTGGGCAGGTAATTTTGCCTCTCTGGCCCTCACCTTCCACATGCGTAAAATGGAAGGTTAGATTAATGATCTGCAAATTCTATATATTCTATCAATTCAGGATTCCCTTCTAAGGCATTGCTGACTGGCAAGAAGCAGCCTCACCTTTCAAGATGGAGAATTTACCAACTATCATGGGAACTCATTTCTAGTGACAGAGAGCTTTAAATTGATAGTAATAGAGTTTTGTAAACCCAGCCCAAATTTCTCCTCCTGAAATTCCCTCTCCCTAAGTCCTCAATCTACTCTTTGAATCACACAAAACAAGACTTCTTATTCCTTTCAGATATTTGGAAATAGTGATTCTGTCCCTAATTCTGATATTCTTCCAAGCTAAACATTAACAGACTCTCTTTGGGAGAAGGAAAGAGAATACTGCTCACCGATAAGATGATGTGGAGCTTCTCGATCGACTTCTTGAGTGACTGTAGGAGACAGACCTTGTTCTGTGTCTTGATTTGGTTTCAGATTTACTTCGAGATCTACTTGGACTCCTGGACTGGCTATCATCATCCCGACTAGGCGTCTGCTCATCACTTGAACTCTCCTGATTTCTTGGTCTACGGTTTAAGCGTGCTGTCTTTCTTACTTCATCAAAGAGAGACCCAGGCCGAACTTTATTTTTGCTTTTAATTTCTATTCTCAAGCCTTGTGGTTTCATTTCAGGCACAGTGGTCAATGCCTTAACTTCCACAGCACTGGATGTGGCAGCAGTAGGTGCTGCCAGGTTCCCCACACCTTGCAGGGGCTTCCATTTCTTATCAATGAGGTTGATCTGGCTCTTCTCAGCCACCTCCTTCTTCCCGGTACTTTCTCCAGCACTAGCCAAGCTAGCAGAGCTGCTGTCCTGTTTCCCCACTTCACTCAACACTTTACTTTCAGACATGCTGCTTTCCTGTTTTACCACCTCTGCTTCAGGATGTTCTGTTGCCATATCCTGCTTCAGAACAATGTTTATATCTGGGGTATCAAGCCGTGCATTTCCTAGAGGGGAAGCCTCCTCTACCTTTGCTGGGGAACTCCTCTCAGGAGTACAGATCTCCATGTTGTCATCTGTTTGAAGCACATCTTCCACTCCATTGGTAACACTTTCTTCAACATGCTGAATGTTTTGTGAACAGGCCACGTTTTCCTCAGTATTTAAAGCTGTGGGAGAAATACTGAGTTTACTATCATCTTTAGTAAACTGATCAAGATCTGAGGAAACAGTCACTGTATTATGTTTACCTGAAAGGTTGCCCTCTTCACAGGATTTCTCAGGTTTTGGAATATTATCTTTTATGGTTTCACTGTTTTCAGAAACTTTTTTCTCTTTTGACTCCTGAGTAACTTGCTTGTCATCAATCTCCTCCTCCTCCTCCTCTTCGCCAAATTCTAGTGGAGGCTGCCAGTGAAATGCTTGCTTTCGTTTTGGAGCCTTGTGCTTTTTGTCTTTTTTCCCTTTCAATTTCTCTTTCACTTTTTTGGTGTGTTCTCTTTTAAGATTTTCCTTTGACCCATGTTTGTGCTTTTGTGGCTTTCCTCTATTGTTTTCCAAATTGGAACAGGACCCCTCAGACTCAGAAGTTGATGTGCGCTGTTTGCTTGATTTCCAAGCACCATTATCATCAGGCAGTGAAGTATTTGCAGATGACTTGGTTGTGGGTTTCACTTTGATGTGAATTTCACTAACCTCTGATTCAGAATCGGATGTGGCCTCACCTTCCTCCTTGTCAGAGGATGGACGGGAGTCATTTTTACTGTTTTTAGTTACATCTCGTTCTGAATTTGACTCAGAGTCCCATTTACTACCAGCATAATTCTTCCTTTTGGGCTTACTGCCATTTCTAAGGTGATCAGAAAGATTCTCTTTCAAAGTTCTTTTTTTTGAATGAGGGCATTCCCGTTCAGGCTTGGATTTTTCTTCACCTCTGTTTTTTTCTTGTTTATTATGTGTTCTTTCCATTTGGCCCTGCTTTTCTTTCTCCTGGGCTGACTGTGCAGCCTGAACACTTGACTGCTCACTGTCTGAAGAATAATCTAAAGATGATCTGCTCTCGCTATACTTTCTCAAACATGAAGACCTGTCTCTACCTTTGACATATTTACTGTGAAGTGTCTTTTCAGAGCTGCTGCTGTGTTTTTTATGTGAAACACTATTTTTTCTCCCACTGGATCTAAGTCTCCTCTTACCTCGCCTTCCATCATCACTGCTAACAGAAGTATATGAAGATGATCTACTACACTGTGAATGATCACTGTATTTATTTCGTGAATGAGATCTAGATGATGGAGACCTAGACCTTGAATGTGAACTAGCTAGACTACGTGATCTTGTATATGATCTGGAATAAGATCTACTCCTAGAAGATCTGCTCCTTGACCTTGGTGAGCTTTCTGAACTTCTATCACTGTATTTTGAATAAGTGCTCTGATCACTTTCTGAATTTTTTTCTCTTTTATGGTAGGATGATGAGCTACCAGTCTCTTTAATATTTGCTAAACTGTAAGTGCTTTGGATGGGTAGCAAATGGGTTGTTTTAGCTTTCATTTCCTGAATTCGCTCATAAGAGGGCTTCCAAGGTTTCTGTCCAGGCTTCCATCTTGAAGGGGGGGGACTGTCACTCAGTGGTATTACAGGAATATTTTCTGCTACAACTGGTTGTACTACTACATTTTCATTTTGTGCCATGGTTGATCTTAAAGGTTCTGTTTTAACTGGTTTATTTTCACTTAACTGAGAAGCTGGTTTTCTTGGTGATTTTGATGTTCTCTTTCGGTGCCCAGACTTGGAACTCGATTTGGACTTTGATCTACTTCGAGACTGTGATGAGGACTTTGACGCAGTCCTTGATCTTGAGCTTCCTCTAGAATAAGACCGTGAGTGAGATTTTGATCTGTATGAGTCTCTGCTGGAATGGGTTAAAGAGCTCTGGACATCCTTATCAGATTTAGACCAGTCTCTCTTTGATGAGTGATGAGACGATAATGAGGAAGAACGAGAACTCCTTTCTCTATCACAAGAGGATTTCATTTTTCGAGTGGAAGATTTTGAGGATTCTATGTCAGACGGTATAAGAATCCTTCTCTTCTTAGTTTGTTTGTGTCTTCTACAATGTTTCTGCTTTTTCCCTTTCTTTTTATGCTTAACCTTTTTTTCTTTTCTGCGTTTTTTATGGTGGCCATCAGAGTGTCTTGCTGTACTAAGGTCTGAATAATATCCATTATAGGACCATGATCTGGATCTCTGGGACAAGCTTCTTTCATCCCATCGACTTGAACAGGGGTCACTTAACCTATAGAAAGGACATAATATTCATGCGGTGATTTATAAGCATGTTTTCTACGCCTAAGACACAGCTTTGTTAACAACAAAGTTCCTGACCCCATTAACACTTTAAGCACACGCAGGAACCATGAATCAGAGTTATAGGCCTGGTCTTGTTATGCTTTCAGAGACACACACTGAGAACTACTAACAAATTCACTTATAAAAGGATTTTTTTTTTTTTTTAAGCTTTTTTTTTTAAGAACCTTACATTTGTTAGGAAAATGTGTTTGAAAACCAAACCAACTAATCACAAGAATACTGCTGAACTCAATCACAAGAGTTTCTGGCTGTTACCTGCTTACAACCCTCTGCCTCTCAGAACAGTTTTTGAGGGTGAGTCAAACCAAGGTCTTAAACAATTTGTTGATTTTCTTAAGATGCAGGATAGCTGCCTGAAACTAGCATGAAGCTTGTTTTTTCTCGGCCTCATAGAGGTAATCCAGATTTCCCCTAAGACTGTAAACTACCTAAAAAAGAAATTGAGGAAAAAGTACACAAAAACAGATACAGGCTATACAATCTGAGCGTTTATGTCAAGGCTCAGAATTGAAAGTCCTCAGCACCACTGTGTCTGAGCCACTTCTACACAGCAGATGCATTCCTTTTCCTCCTTTTCCCAATCCCAAACCACTCTGCAGGATGCCCCCAGAGAAAAAGAGACTACTACCATGGAGGGTCACACAGGGTCCCATTAGCATATTTTTCACTAGCTATCCTGCAGCCTGTCCCCTTCCTAAAATAAATATTCCACTGTGGGACAGTACTGAAGGTAAGAGATGTGTACACTTCTGAAAAAGCAACAGTCTCTGAGATCAAAAGTCAACATGCACACGGAGTGCAGGTTTTCCCATTTACCAATGAACTCATCAGTGACCTGGCTGGCTAGGAAAGAATCTGCTATATAATTTCTAAGTCCTAATTATTTCTAAAATTGACTAAGAGGTCATTAAAAGATACAGGCTTATAGTTTTTGTTTAAGGAAAACAGGATTTTGATTGAAGAGCCCAACTAGTTAAGAGTACTACTTTCACCAAGTAGTCCCAAATGTATTTCCTTTGGTCACAGTCTAATTCTGACTGTGAATCTTTCATTGACTCTTTAATGAAAAGTCCAGAATTGTATCCAATCCCTTTAACACTTAAAATATAACAGACACAGGATTGTGCTTTTACTCAAAGTTCTTACTTATCTCCTTTACTCCATTTTTCTCCACTAGGTGGTCTATATGCTCTTAATCTCTGCATTTCCTCTTTCCAGTGAGGAGGAGTTTCACTGCTGTCATCATCATCTGACTCAGAACAGGATCTTGATCTTGGAGGTGTGTGATAGCGCTTTAAAAACAAAAAGAATACTATTTTTAAAAATGCCTCTCCACAACAGTCTGCTATATGACAGAGTTAAGTAAAAGACCCAATCTCAGATCATCCCATCAAAGGTAATGATTTAAGTTACCAAAAGGATGGTCTAAAGTTCTTCCTTTTTTTTTTTCAACTTTTATATTAGGTTCAGGTGAAGTTATTTCAAACAAGGCATTAAAAGAGATGGGCAAGGCTGAGATTCACCTGTAATCCACATAAAATTTTCCTCTTTAAAGTCTTAATGATTTCTCAGCATACTCACTGATGGTTTCACATGTTCCTCCTTTCATACTCAATTAAACCCATTCAAACACAGCAGTATACTTTGCTCTAACAGCAATACCTTCCCATAACCATGGAAAATACAATTAGTTCCTTGAACACATTTTGTATTATATCTAAAATTAAAGCTAGGATTTTAACAATAGGTAAAAATCTTTTATTAGATACATAATTTCAAGAAAAGTCTTATCACACATACAATTGTGCCCCTTCCTTTAATCTTCCGTCCAGACTTTGATACAGATGGTTTCTGATCACTTACAATGGGTGCAACCTCAGGAATCTTCCTAGGAAAAGAAGATTGTGATGAAAATTAAAAGTAAGCAAAGAAGCTACAATTTTTAATAATGAAAACATATTATGTTAAGCTATTAATTCAAAGATACATGCCATTTTGCAATCACTTTTTAAAACAAGACAATATCAGGCTTTAAAAATATTTAATAAACTAAATAACTTTATGCAGAGACCTAATTATAAACAAGGACTCTTATACTTTTCAGCTTTCAAAATAACTCTTCATAGGGAACTTATCAATAACACCAGCCATTATGGTATTTCCGTTCATGAAACATTTTCTTTTAATAATTCCAAACTTTAGTCTAATACACAAAATACATTAAATACTATTTTCTCAGATTAAATCTAAAGCGACACATTCACTCTTCCAATGCAGAGAAATAATCGTTGAACAAGTTGACAAAAGTAACTTATTTATGATACTAAATTGTATCTCCACTCACCAATTAATTATGCACTATTCAAATTGGAAAGCATGCTTCATCACTCAAATGGATCTGAAGAATTCAACTAACTCTCTATTCTGATAACTAAAAGCTTACCCCTTTAATAAAAGGCAAAGGCAAGAAGATCAGGAATAAAATCTTTCCAGATCACCAATAAGGGCTTCCCTGACCAACTTGCCCAACCTCCTCTCCCTACTAGAATGTGAATTCTGAAAGATACGGTACATATCACTCAATAATCTAGTATCTCCCGTATTTCCTACATATCATTCATTAATCTAATACTCCCATAGTATCTTTCAATGTGCTTCAAACATGGATCATGTTTCATACATGAGTGTGGAATGCAATGAGCTGACAGAACTGTGTCTCAGAGAAATAAAAATATATAGTGTAGTCATCCTACTTACGGTTCAGGTTCTGCAGTAACAACAGGCATATCTCTTCTCAGTAAAAATCGGTTCTCAGGCACTGGAGGAATCTCTTCTGGGCGGACCACAGGTTTTTCCCTTTTAGCACTGGAATCAACTGACCTTTTTTCATTGGTATCACTCCTCTCAGAGTGACTTTGAACAAACCAAGTCACTGATTAAAATGTATAATGTTTGCATTTCATAATAAAAGCACATAAAATTAGACACTGAAACAACAGCGTAATTAATGATAGCTTACAAGTCTCACTCAAAAGAGTTACATGATTTTCACAAAGAGAAAATATATCAACCCAGTGAAAAACCCAAAGACTAGAATTTTGATAGGAAAATTGGTAAATGATCCTAACTCTTTTATTTTAAGAGTTCCAGGTCAGGCATTGTGGCTCACACCTGTAATCCCAGTACTTTAGGGGTCTTAGGTGGGAGGACTGCTTGAGGCCAGGAGTCAGAGACCAGCCTGTTCAACATAGTGGAAGACCCTGTCTGTACAAAAAATTTAAAAATTAGCCAGACATAGTGGTACACGCCTGTAGTCCTAGCTACTCAGGAGGCTGATGCAGAAAGATCTCTTGAGCCCAGGAGGTGGAGGATGCAGTGAGCTATAATTGTGCCACTGTATTCCAGCCTAGGTAACAGAGCAAGACCCTATCTCTTAAATAAAAAAAAAAAGAAAAAAAGAAAAAGGCCGGGGGCGGTGGCTCACGCCTGTAATCCCAGCACTGTGGGAGGCCGAGGCAGGCAGATCACAAGGTCAGGAGATCGAGACCATCCTGGCTAACACAGTGAAACTCCATCTCTACTAAAAACACAAAAATTAGCCGGGCATGGTGGCAGGCGCCTGTAGTCCCAGCTACTTGGGAGGCTGAGGCAGGAGAATGGCGTGAACCCGGGAGGCAGAGCTTGCGGTGAGCTGAGATCGTACCACTGCGCTCCATCCAGCCTGGGCAACAGAGCGAGACTCCGTCTCAAAAAAAAAAAAAAAGAATTCTTAGGACTATTTTGACCTGAAAACTGAAAACACACAAATCTTGGAGATGAAATGCCTATGCTGCCTACTCCTAGATTTGCCAGATTTCAATTTAGATAAAGTTTAAAAAATGCTATCCTTTTTCAGTAACAGGTAATAAAATTGAGTTTATAGAATTATACATACTTTTCCCATTCCAGAGAGTTTGTTTTTAGGTAAGAGTACATTGGTGTTTTACACATACCCTTTTGGATTCATTACATGTTTATTCCTTGGTTCTTCTGAACTGCTTGCTTCCTTTCGCCTCTTTTTAGAACGTTTAACTTTTGGCCTCCTCTTATGTTTCCTCCTTCTGCTTCTCTCATGTTCAATTTCACTTTCTGAAGATGATTCTGAAGAGGAAGAGGAATTGGAAGAGGAATCCGAGTCTTCTGAATGAGTTGGTTTCTTCCTTTTTTTCTCAAAAACTTTTAAGAAACATTAATAAAAACATTAGTACTAAACTTCAGTGCCTACCTTTCAGAGTAAAAAATGTGTTTACTGAATATCATAAAATATGCTTTACATACAGCAAACAAAAAATTAAGTATAGACAGCTTTTTTCAAGTTTATAATAAAATTACTGGCAAGATTGTAAGGAAATAACTCCCTTGTCTTTATGAAGCCTATATTCTGGTTGGGTCAAATAACAAGAAATAGGACTGGTGCAGCAACTCGTATCTGTAATCCCAGCACTGTGGGAGGCCAAGGTGAGCAAATCACTTGAGGTCAGGAGTTCTAGACCAGCCTGGCCAAGATGGTGAAACCATGTCTCTACTAAAAATAACAAAAATTAGCCAGGCATGGTGGTGCATGCCTATAATCCCAGCTACTCCAGAGGCTGAGGCAGGAGAATCACTTGAACCCAGGAGGTGGAGGTTGCAGTGAGCCGAGACAGTGCCACTGCACTCCAGCCTGGGCAACAGAGCAAGACTCTTGTCTCAAAAAAAAAAAAAAAAAAAAAAGAATTGCATAATATGACAAATGATAAGTGCTAAGACAGAAAAACAAAGCAGTGTAAAGGGAATAGGAAGATTAGGGTAGTTTAACACAACATTTGAACAGAGACTTAAAGGAGCAAGGGACGGTGTCATGCAGATATCTTAACAAAGGCTGTTCCGTTCAAAGAGAATAGGCAGCACAAAGAACCTGAGTGGTTGGCATGTCTGAAAAAAGGTCAATGTGCCTGGAAGGCAATGAATAAGGGAAGAGTTTAAAGAGACAGCAGACAGCTGGACCAGCCAGGGCCTTAGAGACCACCGTAAAGACTTCTGCTTTGGATGATTGAAGAAGGGAGTCCTCGGAGGGTTCTGTGCAGGCGTGACATGAATGCAAACTATGGTTCAAAGGGATCACTCTGGTTGCTGTTAAGAACAGACCATAGCGGGCCTAGGATATAAGCAATGAGACCAGTTAGGAGGCTACTGCTGCTGACAAAAGATTACAGGACAGAGGCAAGGTAAACAGTTACAACGCTACGGCAATAATCCAGACACAAAATACTGGTGGTTTGGATCAGGCTGGTGGCAAGGGAAGTAAGAAAAAGTAAGATTTGACAAGATATACTAAAAGATTAAATGTGTAAGGTCTGATTCAGAGGCACCAAGGGCTATTGCTATGCCACTAATTCCACTACTCAAATCTAGTTACAGTCTTCAACAATGCTGTACCTGTGGCTCAGCTTCATCTACTGTCAAAACAGTTCTTACCATCTTTTATTGATTTTGTGGCAAGTACTCCACAGTCAATAACTCGCACATCTGCATATGGTCTGCTTGCAGCATCGGTTTTCAGATTTTCAATTTGTTCGATTACTTCAAAACCAGAAATAACCAGTCCAAAGACGACATGCACCCTGTCATAATGCAAATTCAAGAAACAATTGGTTTGATGATAATTAAGCTATAAACAGTAATCAAGACAATTAACTGTAATCAATGACATGTCCACAGACCTGAAAATAAAACCAAACTGTCTGTTGTAGGAAGCAACTAGAATGGAATGAGAAATTGAAATCTGCTTCATAAAAGGAAAATTATGCAAACTGGGCTTCGGTTTTCTGCCTTTAATACAATGGTTCTTAACCATTTTAGGGTAAAGATTCTGTAACATTCAGACTTCACTTGCACTTGGTACTTGGAAACTTTCCTTACAGGGACATCTCAAATTGTACTGCTTACTACCTGACCCATTTTGGAAAACAGAAAAAAAAAAAAAGAATTATATTGCTGAGAAGGCCATCCCTGAGCGCAGATTAACTCCTTCAGTGACATGAGAGCCATGGGGTTTCAAAACGACTATATTCTGTGATTCTAAAGAATACTTTGGCTATGAGATTAAGCCAGCCATTAAGAGGGCTCCCTTGAGGGCTCAACCATGGTCCACTCTCTTTTTATGGCTGGCCACCCAAACACTTCCCCAATGTAGTAAGAATGTAACTCTTACCCATCCAGGTGTGGAGCAGGCTTTGTGGTACTATGTAATAAACACCAACATAAAGATGATGTCAAACACGATGTGTTCAGGTGAAGAGAGCAGAAAGGTTTAAACACAGCATGTAGAGAACAAAGAAGTAAAGATAAAAAGATAGGGGAAAAAGTTAAACATGATATACATCTAACCTTAAAAACCCCAAAACAGCAATAGTAGCCATTTTACTAATTTAAAAAACTCAAAATTATAATGAATTACAATCATCTCTATTAGATTATATATATGTATATATATGAAATCAGTTTGATTTGACTTATAGCCATAAATATACAGCATGAATACACATTAAAGTTACTCTCAAATCCAAAACAACAAAACAAAACACTTTAAAAAAAAGTTCTCAAAATTTATCAGCATAATTAAATAAGAAAAGCACCTCTTATTTGCCCTATGGAAAGAAAGTGTGATTAACATTTGCCTCACACACTTAAATGTTTTCTTATTTGTTATTTCTCATACTGAGTCAGTGCACATTTTTAGGCAGGCAAGACAGAGGTAGGTCTTAGGAGTTCTGTTTCCAGAATTCCTGCCCATCTTTCTTCACCCAAGGTGAAGCTCTGAAACAGCAACTCTGAAAATGCGATAGGGAGAAAAGCTTCAATCTGCCATCCCTTCTGACAGCAAAGTAATGATGGATAACATTACAGACATTTTAAATTTCCATGGCCCAGAAAACACCCAACTGGCTTCTTCTACAGTCACCAACTGTCAGACAGTCACTCTTGGGAAGCCTACAGGGTACATTTGGTTAAGATATTTTGAACCCAAGCTAGTTTTCCCATAGCATTTTCACAGATCTTCACATTTTATGAATTGCAGTAGAAAAAATTCAAAAGCAGATAATTAGACTCAGAATTATACACCACAAGCATCTTGATTTATAAGAATGAGAAACAGATATATAAGAGATAGAAAATTTGAAAGAGAAAAGTATCACTAGATGTCAGGCCATGTTAAAGCAGTCAACTGTACTAGAAGCTCCCACATAAATTTTTGTATTCACTTTAAGGCAATTTTAAGACATGTAAGTGAACAAAACCCAGTTTTTAACCTTCGTAACAATGCTAAAAATATTTATTGTACAAGGATTTGTAACGCTTATACTTACATTAAGAATATTCAGTTCTGTAAGAGCACTACAGAATTTAATTTAAAAAAATTAAAATGTCAACTTAAGAAGTTCCAGAATTTTAAAGAAAATATCAAGTTTTAAAAGCACAAATCTCAAATATTCCTTAGAAGATTGAAAAGTGGAAATTCACGCCAATGTAATTATAAAAATAAAAACAGCCAGCAAAGAGAAAACAAAACAAAAACTATCTAGTGAATTAATGAGCCACTAGTGTTTAAACCATTAAACTAGCATCCAGAAACCACCTTGGATGGTAACTTCAAGATAGAAATGTGCTTTAATTATAAAACTTTACCAAAGTACACTAAAGACAAGAAATTTGTACAGAAGCTAGTGATTCTATTATATGAAAGATGTAAAGGGTGCTTTTATTTTTATTTGTTTATTTTGAGATGGAGTCTCACTCTGTTGCCCAGGCTGGAGTGCGATGGCGCGATCTCAGCTCACTCCAACCTCTGCCTCCCAGATTCAAGTGATTCTCCTGCCTCAGCCTACTGAGTAGATGGGATTACAGGCATGCGCCACCAGGCCCGGCTAATTTCTGTATTTTTAGTAGGACGGGATTTCACCATGTTGGCCAGGCTGGTCTCAAACTCCTGACCTCAGGTGATCTGCCTGCCTCAGCCTCTCAAAGTGCTGGGATTATAGGCGTGAGCCACCATGCCCAGCCAAGAGTGCTTTTAAAAAAGTAAATTTTTCTACAATATAAGGGGTCAGCCCCAAATATATAGAAGTAAAAACAATGTATGGTTTCCAGATTAGATACACTCCTTCTCCTTCCTTGATCCTTTCTCCCGTAACTCACAGATCCTGTAGTATTGGGGAAAGCCTGCAAATTTTACTTAAAACATAAAGAGCCCAATTCAATTTGCCATCCTGGCTAACAGAAAGGCTGTAAAAACCACCTTATGGCAAACCTTTGGAGAAAATGGTGAAATAAAACATTCCAGAGTAACGTAGTGATGCAGCAACATACTACTTGAGATTCAATTTGAGGATGGAATAGCTATCTTTATGACATTCAAATTTAGTTTTTCGTTCAAATGAAAACTGCCAAGAATAGGCAAACTTGGTCCTTTATTGTAGTAGTGCAGAAAACAAATGAAGACAGGAATGACTCTTTCAAGGACAACTCAGCCTGCCCATGGTGCCTAAATCTGATGTGAATGATTTAAGTCCATTACTTGCATCTGCAACTCAAGATACAGAAATATAAGTTTGTACTTTAATTGGATTAAATTACATATTAAGAATACTAAAAATATTTAACAAAAAGAAGCCCTCTGGGGTTCTCAACCTACATTCCAGGAGTAGAAATCCCAATGTAAAGCAGGGTTACTGGCACTTGGCTAATACATGGATGAACAGAGGACATTGGCCAAAGAGGGTTACAAAAGGGCAGAGAGAACTAATATGCACAGTCCAGACTATTCAATTCTACTAAAAGAAGCAGAGAGTTCATCTCACTAACTCTTAATCTTTCAGAACTCTCAATGGAAAAAAAAATTGCATTGATCTTAAAAGCAGCTGTTTAAAAGAGTTGTGCAATGGTGACACATGCTCAGTAAGTTAAGGTCAGAGGCTATGAAAAATGTTTAAAATTTATATATGCTTATGAAAACATACCTAAAAAAGAAAAAACCACAAAGAACATTTCAAATTATAAAACCTTTCAATATTTATGCATTTCTATTTTCTCTTTTACTTAGAGACAGTGATTTTTCAGTTTCCCCGACCCCTGAATCTACTTTAAAAAACATGTGTACAAGGTATTTAAGCCTTATAAATCCTAGAAATTGACAGTGTCACTGCTACTCCAAAACCAATCTATAGTTTTATACCGTTATCAGATAAGATTTTGCCCTTATACAGAAATGACTAATTCCACACTGAAATGAGAACTAAAACCATACTATAAACTATAACCCCACTCCCCCAACAGAAGATGTACAGGAACTTGGTGGAAACGAGCCACTGAAGTTAAAATACAGTTCCCAGGATTAAACATGAAAAATAAAACGCACTTGTTTTACATGTACTGCTGCTATATAGATAAAGCAGAAAGTTTTTTTTTTTTTTTCTTAAAATGTTTCAATGCACATAACAACAGAATTAAAGAGATAAAGGCAAAGAAAGAGAGAGAGCCTTAGAGTAATGAGACATTACCTTTGGAGCGCACGGTGTAACACTCTTTCTGTAAATTTTACACAAAAATGGCAAGAAATAAATTGTAATACACTTTTAAGACAAGACTGAATCTATGTTTTAATATCAATATAACTTTGAAATTAAATATTTTCAAGTTTTATGCAGAGCAAGAAAGCTTTTTTAAATGGAGGGCTCTAAATTTTCTTTCATATGGGATATTTACATAGAGATGAATTATGCTTAAGAAAAGCATTGTGGCTAAGTGGGAATCTATTTAGATCCTTAATATTGTAACACAGAGTGCCAATAATAGCTATTAACATATTACATTTCCTTTCACAAATCCCAGAAATTAGCTAAGACAGTATTTTCTCAAAAGAGAAGAGTGCATCTTGAATACATACATAGATATAAAAAATCTGAATGCCCAGGAGCAGTTACTACCAGTTGAAAGCAAAAATTTCATTAGAAAAAAGTGAGTTAAGATCATCCAAAACAAAATTTCAAGGAACTTTTAACTAACTCACATCAAACAGTTAAAGAATCTTCCATGCTTCTACATTTGAAACCTTTGTTTGGTGACATACCACAACAGACTACTTTCAGAAGTTAACGAGCAAATGTATGGACCCTAGTTACTGTTCAGCGACATTAGATGCACATTGAAGTTAAGTCACTGAACCTAATAATAAAGTAGCATAACTAACTACAATTTCAGGGACCTTCTCAGAGAATAAAAAGGCAAGAGAGATGAAAGCGTAAGTGCAGTCAAATCTTAGCCACCATATCTTCTTTTCCTGTCTAATCTCTGATTTTCCCCATTATGAACAATTTTTTTCGGAGAACACACACTGACTAATTATCTGTATTTAAACAAATAAATCTATTACTACTCAGATCAAAATACTATTATACCATGAACAAAATGCTTTATAAGAGTCTTGAATGTAATAAATCTTGAAATATTTAAAAATAAGCTTAAATTTATCATAAAGGCATTGACAACATGAATAAGTGTCAAAAAAGAACATAATGTTTGAAATAATGTGGAGTTTTCAATGAATGTTGCAAAAAAAACAAATAAGTGACTGTAGGTGTAAAGTAGTACGGAAGAGGGAAATAAAGATAACTTCTGTCCACTTTAGCTTTTAACATGCGATGCTTTCCCTTCAACTCCTGAAACTATCATGCTGCCAGGGAAGAGGCACCAAATTGTACAGAATGACAACACTTGTATAAGGGTAATGGAAACTAACCAAGCCACTTGACAACGCTCTACCCATGTGTTCCAAAAGGCACCAAAATAGAAGTGCTTTCTAAAAATCAGCACTAATGTTAAGGTAATACACACCAAACATTACTAGATAAAAAATTTCTTCCACATTGCTAGTACATAAGTTACATAAACATTAAGTTATTAAGCCTGGATGTTAGGGAATGACACTTGATATTCAGAGAATTTGGTTTATGGCTAAGTTTCACAAACATCTTAGCTCATGAAAAAATCTGAAGTAAACATATGAAGGTATTACCCCAAAAGAAAGGAAGGAAAGAGCTAGAACTTCTCAGGTTATTAACACTTACTAGCATTTCCTCTTACATAAATTTATGAATATGTGGGTAGAAAAAGCATTTCTACCCCGAATCTAGTTTTATTACCCAAAATGTCAACATAGCTTTACAAACCCCTTAAAACCAACCACTCCTCTACTCTCTTTGCTCCACTACTTTGCAATAATCAGCACTCCTCTCCCATTTAGGTACTTGCAAGTCAGATTCTTAAATGACATAAAACATATTCTAAAACTCCTTATGCCCCGCCCCCCCCATTGCCCTATTTATGACTGCTAAAATGTAGCAAACATGTTTTGTTTAAAGTTCAAAGTTTGACTCTTCTACATTATCTTGTTTTCTTACATTGTTATAATTATTAACGACCACTGACAGTGGCCAGTGACAGGAACTGTTCTTGCAGGCTCCGCAGACCTACTCTACGGCTGTGCAGACTCATGTTTTAACAGCAGCTGATGAAGAGACTTCTGTTGCTCTTGATTTAAGATGACCCCAATACTTCTTTAAGACATTTTTCAGACTAAAGAAAACTAGGCAATTGTGACTATTTCCATTAGGCAAGACAATGTTTGCACACAAATCATTCCACACATTCAGACACTTAGGACTACCCTACAAAATACCTTCTTCCTTTTACATCCATATTTTCATACCAATGTTTAAGAAAAACTAACTCAAGGTACATACAAAACTAAAATCAAGGTTTCCTGACAGCTATATTAGTGTCCTATCCCAAAAGTTACTTACTACAAAGCTATAAACTATTTACTTAATCTTTTTCATGACTACTTTATACAACATCTTTGTCTTTTTTATTAATGTATATAAAGACAATGACAATTACAGTCAGAATTAATAAGCTATCACTAACAGCAAAAGGGGAAAGAATGTTTCCCCAAATGTCATTTTGTTTTCCAGCAAAATGCTTGATGCTTCTAATCCTTAACTAAAATAAATTCAGAGCAGAGTGTTAATAAAATTTTGAGCTTAAATAAGCTTAAATTTATGGTAAAAGCATTAATAATATGAATAAGTGTGCAGGATTCTTTTTCTAGCTATCAGTTTCTTCCAGATTTTAAATAAAATTTCTATAACCTGGACTTTACATGCTTTTTCAAAAATTTAGCATAATCTACAGAATGAAAAGGTTGGACTAGATAATCTCTAAATCCCTTTCCATTCTATGACTCTATAATTCTAGTTTTTATTGTGGTTTCTTCCTATTCTTTAACCTAAAAAATAAATAAGAATACAAAGGACAAAATAAATACCAAATTAACCTGGTAGCTTTAGTCCCAAGTCTTTGAATTCCTTCAAAAACGTTCAAAATAAAACCACTGTTTCCTTAGTGATTCAAGGGGATAGTGCCATATACCACTTCTTCCACATTTCTTGAGCAGTACTATTCCAAAAAGAATCAAGTTTTCTTCTATATAGACCCCCGAGAGCAAAATCATTATAACAAATACAGTAGTAGAAATAAAGTTACTGTAAAAATTACAAATAGATTTATAGAAGAAAATCTGATTTTCATTATGTATATAATTGTTCCAGCCAAAGAAAGCAATATAAGCAGAATTATGTTGAATAAAAATGACACATGCCTAAGGAAGGGGGAGTTTTTAAATGTGTAAGTAATGAAGACAGTAGTTAACGCACAAAACACAAGAATCCTTGAGGGATGTTTTGCAAATACCCACACTAACAGCACCAAATCTACTCCTTAGGAATTGCAGAGTAACAGATTCGTAACAAAAACTACAAAAACAATTTTGCAATGATGTATTAAAAATCCTTATTGAGCTCATAAAGCAGGAACTATAAAGACAGTTCTTTTTATTTTACCACCATTCTTACACTATCCTTTCTTTTTCAGATTCTAGAACTGACACTCAAGGTGCCATATGAGGAGCTGTGGTAACAGGGTAAAAGGCAGGAGCCATCCTTTGGAAGCCATCAGCAAGCTCTGTGACCATCAGAGCTATTATCTGTGATCAGATACATAACCTGAAGACAGCGTATCATATTTTAATACTTTCAACTCCAAAAGGCTTCGGGCTTGTAAAAACATAGTTTCAAAGATTTTTCTTTCATCAGCCACCATCTCCATTTTTACCTATCCTTCCCATAAATGCAAGTATATGTTTTAGTTCTGAAACATGAAAGTTAATTTGATTTTATCCTGCAACTCTTGAGAATTGATCTTTCTAGCCAGCATAAAGAAAGTATACAGACACAAAAATCTTTAGAAAAAATACAGGAGGATTAAATAGTCAATTACTTCCAAGATTGCTTACTCTTTTGCAAAGGGACTGCAAATCCCTTTCTAGAAGGAAATTTCAAACTAAAAGTAAAAAATTTTCTTTCAATTAGAAGTTCACAGTGATTTTACTACCATCTAAAGTAAATTAACTTTGAAAATAAGTGTAAAAATTGTAATTGCAATTTATTGATTTAAAATTATTTGGCATTCCTCCTCAAAAATTGTAGTCCAATATAAAATTAGGCCATGCAGAAAACAGTAAAGGCCTTTACTAGATGTTCCTAGAAAATACGTAAGCAAGTACTAAATAAAATAAAAATAAGATGTTTTTGAAGGGAGAATTTCATATACTGAATTTTAATTAGTGTATGTTTAACGATAGCATTTTTAATGAGTTTTAACTCTAACATTTTATGAACAAGCTAATGTATATAACAATATCAAGAAGCTGCTGCTACTTGATAAATTTTAATTGTACTGATATAAAAAAGGAAATCTAAAAGAAACTTTAGAGCCCTCAAATGGTAGCTTCTTGACCAATGAATCATTATGTTTTTCATGTTCACAGTTCAGATAAGCTTAAAAATGGAAATGGGAAACCTCAACCAAAGGATAAACAATTTTTACATTAAGTTACTATTAAAAAGTCTTTCTGAAAATATTTCTTTCTGCTTTGTATTGGCTCTTAAGAAGGTTAAGAATAGAAAATCACTCTATTAAAGAAGAGTAATAACAAATAACCTATGGGATCAAAACAAGATAAGAGAACAACTGTTGTAGGTCTTTTACCTGTATAATTCTAAGCATAATCTTTGATCAGTTTTCCATTTTTAGGACATTCTTAGGAATAGAATGCCCCTTATCTGAACTTTATCAGATCATGTAGAAATATATTTTTCAGAAAAATTTAACATTTGAGTTTTATATGTCAGTAATATACTCCTTTAAAGACAGGGAAGCGCTATTCATACTCATTCATTCAGAAAGATGACAAAGAAAATGTTTTCAATAAATCATTAATGAAATATTTCTCCAACATACATAGCACAACTGAGATTCACTTCCAATCAAAAACAATAACCCTCCTGCTGGACAGTTATCTTTCACATTTTATATGACAGAATTATGATAAAAATAGGTTTTGAAGCAGCTTTAGATAAGAATATAACTGAAAGTATGCCGAAGGATTTATTTAGAATTTTCAGATAAGAAAAAGGTAAGTTTTTGATTGTGCAATGCACATACATGTAAATATATTTGCTTTTTCAAAAGCAAATTTAGTATTCTTAAGTTTCCTGAGTGACAATCTCATAAATTTTGGTGGAAATGATAGCAACAATGGGTTATTTCAATTATGCATGGAGACCTCATAAAATTTGAGTTTTCTAAAATGCGTGCTCAACAGCAGGTCACCTATCTCTACATAACATCAGAAAATAACAGTACCTCTCTCAAAATTGCCTCAAAGAGCAACAGTAAGAGAAAAAAACAACCATGCAATGGTTTACTCAAACTGCTTTCCCTGCTGAGGGGGTACAATAACTGAATCCGCTACTATGAACAATTTTTACATGTTCATCAATAGTTTATGTTCCAATCTAGTTTTGGTAAGTGAGCACTCAAATTTAACAGGGGCTTAAATATGCCGTCATCTTTTTTGAAGATGACGGCATATTTTGAAAACAATGTGTAAATTTTAAGTTTTTTAAGTCCCATTCTTCCAATCCAGGATATATGCTGAATGCCGAGGCAGTTGTTAGACGTTCTAAGTTTCAATGATATTAGAAATTAATAATAAAAATAAAGCTGACAGAATTTTAGCATTAAACTTGGTTTAACTAAACCATCTTTCTTATGAACAGCGCTTCTCTGTTTAAGAAAAGCTCATCTCTGAATTATGCCTACTCACATGAAAAACTGGGAACCATTGGTATGTTTCCCTCGATTTGCCATTGACAAAAGGAACGCTCTGTCATGTTTGAGAATAAAGTTTTCATCTGTTTGAAGAAAACACAAATTTGTCAGTCTCCAATTATAAGTCACTTTCAAGTAATGTTCAAGTAATAAATAGAAAGCAAAAGATGAAATTCCTCTTCTGGTCAGTACAGATAACTTGACTGAACACTCAGAAAAGAAAAATTTAAGCTAATCAAATAACAAAAGCATAAAAAGGCCAAAAGATACTAATTAAAGCCTTGAGGAAAAGAACATATATTTAATACTTTATACAAACAGCCTTAGAACAGTCACTTTTAGTAGTAATATACTTTGGCTAAATGATATTTAAATTATTAACTTTCAGGGAAAACTAGTAAAATTTTAGAAAAATCTCTAGCTTACTTCCTCCAAATTTCCAATTAGCTTGCCTAATGTACTATACATGGAAGAAGTTTAATAATCTTTTTAGGTGTTTAATTTTTATACAGTAAATTATTCAACTGAATTGAAGCTAGACTACGAGACCAAAAAAATTATGTTATAGTAAGTTACAGGAACATATCTAAATTAAGTATGTGTATACTCAATTGTATCACAAAATTATCTAAGCAGGAAAGCCCTGTGAAACAAAAATTTAAATAGCAAAATACAATTTTAAGGTACAAAAGTATCTGCCACAGGGAACAACCACAAAGTGGCCTAAAGCATTAGTTTTAAATTGCTACATAATAGAACCAGCTAAACAGCTGTTTCCTACTAGTTCAAAGGAAAAAAAATCTGTGATAAAGATCACTTAGAGTTATTTTAATTCCAGCAGGAATATCCTTGAAAACTAATTTAAATGTCCTTTTAACATTCATACAAACAAATCTTCTTCAGAACAAACAGAAACATAGAAAACTTTAAAAAGTGATTACCTTGGGAACAGGCTTCTGAAAAAGAGTAGTAATCCATTTTCCCCCAAAGGAAATATAAAAGACTATTATAACACTGAAGCTATTATAGCGTTAAAACCTAGTAATATTAGATTTCATTACAAACCTCTGCAACTGACTTTTCTAAGGCTTTTTGGGGCAAGTGCAATAGTTAGATTTATGCAGATGCTACTATTATAAGAATAAACACAGTCATAGTTCTAATATACAAAAGAAAACATACAAACCTTCCAAAAAGGAGGAAATTCAACTTTTATTCAAAGAAATTGCTTGGTTTAGGGGGAAAAAAACCCCACAACTAGACTCTTTTCCCTGATGTGAAATTAATAACCCATTGGGAAATGAAAAAAGATACAGAAGTATGTATGAAATAATACACAGAATTTTCCAAGTCTTCAAGCAATATAGAAATCCAGCCACAACCTGACCCAGACTGTCCATAAATTTATTAGGAAGGGTGCAAGGGAACAGAATTGGAGTTTGTGTTACTGAGCTTCGTTCTCTTACCTTTTCATTTTGCAAAAGACCACATTCTCTATAAACAAAAGAATATGTTGACAGTTTTAGGCAGGAAGATAGGAGTTTTCATGTATATAGTTGCCTAACCTCCATGCTGAAAGTCATGTTTAACCATAAAGTTAGCCTTAATTAATCTTGTCAATTAAAAATTATATATTACAATATAATTTATCCCCAAATTCATGCAAATAAAGTATTTTCATGCAGCATTAGTTTCATGCAAAAAGTGAACTATAAGTAAACCTCTTCTCATTAAAAGTATATGATCAAACTTGCTTTAATATCAGAACTGAAACAAAAGACGGTAAAATAAGCCTTACCTTTAAAATATCCACCATAAATTGATTCTCCACCTTTTCCATTACCTGCAAATAATGAGTTACATTAAGCCATAATGAACATTAAAAATATACTAACACATAAATCATTTTTGATAGCTTCAATTTGCTGAAGGAAACCTTGGAATGTTATAATTGCTGCAATAATCAAAATTCTCAGAGTCCTCAATTAACTTCATCTTTAAAATATATGTCAAATCCCATTACAATAAATACCATAAAAAAAGCCATCTTCACAATCCACTTATTTCAAACAGTAACAACATCAAAAACATTCTAGAACAAAAGCAATCAGACAGTACTTTGGCATTCATTGTAAAGGAATTCACTAAGTAACTATAATATTAATAAACTGCATAAAAACAAGATAAAATTTCTTACGTGGTACTTTGCTTTTTCATACATTCTGGATCTATAATATTCACTCATCCAACAAGTACTCACTGACCACATTTTATATCATACTGTAATTGACACAATATTTAGAACTAACAGTAATAATGAAATACTTTAGAAACTGATAGATGGAGTTATTAGGAACACAACTTTTAGCTCTACCTTCACTGAAGTCCCCACCCTGAATCATAAAGTTTTTAACCACACGATGGAACGTAGAACCTTTATAACATAACTTCTTCCCAGTTGTTTTCCCAAGGCCTTTCTCTCCTGGAAAAAAAAAAGAAATGAAATTTAATTATACATACATCCTTCCATAGAAAGAACAAACCAATTAATCCTGTGTCAAATCTTGCTGGGCACTGGAAGAGATATAAGAAGTAGATGACATGATAATTTAACATACACACATGCATGCAAACCAAAATAAATAATACAAAGCAGCATGTAAATGTAAAATTGTGTGGTACAGACTCTACATGCTATAGGACATAATATTAGACACACTTGTCACTCTAGTTAAAGAACGAGGTCGGGCATAGTGGCTCATGCCTGTAATCCCAACATTTTGGGAGGCCGAGGTAGGCAGATCACTTGAGGTCAGGAGTTTGAAACCAGCTTGGCCAACAGGGTGAAATCCTGCCTCTAAAACAAAAAAAACAAAAATTAGCCGGGTGTGGTGATGCAGGCCTGTAGTCCCAGCTACTCAGGAGGCTGAGGCAGGAGAATCACTTGAATTTGGGAGGTGGAGGTTGTAGTGAGCTCACACCACTGCACTCCAGTCTGTTTTGGAGACAGAGTCAGACTCCGTCTCAAAATAAATAAACAACAAAATTAAGGAGTTAGGGCAAAAATTGCGTATGTGTATCCAAGTAAGAATTTAAAATTTCAGTGTGTTCTAATTTTTATTTTATTTTATTTTATTTTGAGACGAAGTCTGGCTCTTGTCCCCCAGGCTGGAGTGCAATGGTGCAATCTCGGCTCACTGCAAGCTCTGCCTCCCGGGTTCAAGTGATTTTCTTGCCTCAGCCTCCCGAGTAGCTAGGATTACAGGCGCCTGCCACCACACCCAGCTAATTTTTGTAATTTTATTAGAGACAGGATTTCACCATGTTGGCCAGGCTGGTCTTGAACTCCTGACCTCAGGTGATCCGCCTGCCTTGGCCTCCCAAAGTGCTGGGATTACAGGCTTGAGCCACCATGCCCGGCCAGTGTGTTCTAATTTTAAAGTAACATTATAGATGTTTCCCTCCCCATTTTTTCTATTTATTTAAAATTTATTGTAAAATTTGGAATACTAAATTTTTTCAAAGTAGTGAAATTCATAAAATTCCATCAAATCAGTTTTGAATGTGTGCTATTATTTTATAAACTAAAATGTATAGAGAAGATTCCATTACATAATGTAGATTCTTACTCTCTTTTTCATTTTTGAGATCATTCCTTTCTAATATCTTCCCCTTAAGAAATGCTTCCCTGATTTCATATAAAAGTCAGTATAAGTAACTCTTTTTTTTTTTTTTAACTCACAAAACTAATTTCACAAGTCCATTATAATTTCAGGAAAATATCTATTCTGTTCAGCAAGGTAAAACTGTAAGACACAGCTTCTCATCAGAAATAATAATTCACTTACCTGAGCACAAGCAAAGGAAGTTTTTGCATGTTTTTGGACATATGTCTGAGAAGAGCTGAAACATAATGCGACCAACTGAAATAAAATACATAGGGGAAAAAGTAGTAAGCAAGTTAAATATATCATTTTAATGGGAGAAAGAAACAGGGCTAACAAATTAGAAAGTCTATTTTTATAATTCATTTTAATTTGTTAAAAGATGTAATGGGAAAGCATTTAACTGGGTGATACCTATGAACAAGAACACCACTTTATTTGTTATTGTTAAAATTTACATGCAGCCAAAGTGGTTCCAGTCCCAAAATTATAGGATTTTAAGTGTGTTTTAAAGGAACTTTGTATTATTAGATTCCTTGTAGTAGTATAGTCCCCTATCTGAACTATAATCTTCTTTAAAAATACTCTCAATAGTTGTTTGATTTATGCTTGGGCCCTTCCAGTGATGAGAGTACATCAAAAGATAGTAATTCTGGCCAGTATTGTTAAAAAGAAAGGTCTCTGTCTCTTTATTTTCAGCTTTCTTCCTTTAAGCAAGAACTGTTAAGAGCCACCTTCCTGAATTGCACCAATCACACTTAAAATTCACATTTTAAGCTAGGCATGGTGGCTCACACCTATAATCCCAGCACTTTGGGAGGCTGAGGCAGGGAGGGTTGCCTGAGGTCAGGAGTTTGAGACCAGTCTGGGTAACACAGAAGAATCCATCTCTACAAAAAATTTTAAAAATTAGCTGGGGATGGTGGCACATGCCCGTAGTCCCAGCTACTGGGGAGGCTGAGGCAGGAGGTTCACTTGAGCCCAGGATTTCAAGGCTGCAATGAGCTATGACCATGCAGTGAGCTTTGATTGTGCCATTGCACTCTAGCCTAGGTGACAGAGCAAGACTTAAAACAATGCCTCCCATTCTATTCCCTGAGAGAGCAGAAACAGAAGAGGTTATGGTTCCCTACAACAAACATGAAATTACAAGGAAAAGTCTGTAACTTCAATTTAACTATGCCAGAGAAAAATGGTTCTCAAACTTTGGTCTCAGGGTTTTTCTAAACTCATTATTGAGCTTTTGTTTATCTGGTTCATATCTATTGCTATATACCATATTAAATGTTAAAACTCAGAAATGTTTAAAACAAGAATACACAAGCACACGTTCCATTAGCTGTCAGGGCAGTGATATCATCACATATTAAAATATAATCTCTGGAAAACTTGACTGTATATTCACAAGAGAGCACAAAAGGCGAATCATAATCTATTACTATAAAAATAGTTGTGACTTTATGGACCTGTTGAAAGCATATCAATAAAATAAGAAATGCAGTTCTGATTTGCAATTAATAACTCTCGAGTTCCTTTTCCCTTTATTCTACAAGATCTTTTCCATTATAAACATTTTTATTTATTCAAAAGGACTTACAGAATAAATAAAAATTAACTGTGGACCAAGCATAAATCATGTTCAGAACAGATACAAAATGATTCTGTATCACTAAGATTGTAATTTATTCCTGGCCCTATCAGTCACTTCCTTTGAGGAGGAAACAATGATACTGCATTACAGACATCGTTAATGGGTAAAGCGGGATCATGTGAGAAGACCTTCCTGTGTCAACACTCTTAGCCTATAGCTTTAAAAGAGCCAAACTATAAAGCATTTTCAAAACTTTGTAGCTATTCTTAAAACCTAAGGGAATGAACAAAAAGACAGAAAGCAAGCAAAAAGGAGGACCTACGACTTGCAAGCAGGGAGCAATGTATCTAAAGTCATTTCAGAATTTTTAAAAAATACCTATAATATCAGTAATAGTAACCATCACCCTACTTATATAGCAACATTTTACCAGTATAATAATTGTATTTTCATCAGTCTTCATAAATCCCTGGGAAATGGCTTAGCTGGTGTCAAGTTCAAAATCATCCAGCTTTGTATACCAGAAAGACTTAGATCTTTGCAATCCCTGTAAGATGGCTACTTTTCAGGACAGAAGACATAATCCAAATAATCAAAACGTAGGGCTTTTCTTAGGACCATAGTAAATTCAACATCAGGTGTTTTTTGTTTTTTGTTTTTGTTTTTTCAAAAACTTGTAATGCCTCAAAATGAAAGCTGGTCAAAGTTTCAAATGTTCTTAGTTTCTCCTTAACAGATGATTGGAAATTGTGTACCTTCCAGTAGTATAATACACTTGAAAACAGTTAAAATGTGATTACATTCCTATCCAATATTCAGAGAGGGACAGCTAACTAGAGTGGTTTAAAAAAAAAAAAAATCTCGGCTGGGCCCATAATCCCAACACTTTGGGAGGCAGAGGCAGGCAGATCACCTGAGGTCAGGAGGTCAAGACCAGCCCGGCCAGCATGGTGAAACCCCATCTCTACTAAAAATACAAAAATTAGCTAGGAGTGGTGGCAGGCGCCTGTTAATACCAGCTACTCGGGAGGCTGAGGCAAGAGAATCGCTCGAACCTGGGAGGTGGAAGTTGCAGTGAGCCAAGATTGTGCCACTGCACTCCAGCCTGGGCAACAGAGCAAGATTCCCATCTCAAAAAAAAAAAAAAAAAAAAAGAAAGAAAGAAAAAACAAATCTCACCTCTAATATCTTACCCTCTTCTAGCTTGGTGCAAAAAAAAAAGTCTTTTGCCCTCTGAACCTCATGGCACAAGGGATAGAGCAGAGGTTTTTATGTCCTCTATGGCATTATGTTGTTAAGAACAAGAGGAAAAATACAACAAAACTGAATTGTTTTCACTTCAATAACATGGTGCAAGGTTAAACATTGGCACACCAGAAAAATAATTTTAAAATCCTGAAAACACACATTAACCCAATCAGGTTTGCAAGGCATGACAAAGGCTGAACTATGGATATTCAGACATTAGTTGAGTCTACTTTCTTAAGTTAAAATGTTTGTATATATGCAATTTGAAGGGATTAAAAACAAAAAGGTCAAAAAAAACACAACAAAACAGCATTATGATTTCTACCTTTATAAAGAGGTAACCTAGTATTAATTCCCTTCAAATTAAATCCTGAGATTGAACACTACAGGATACAGACCAGCAAATACTAACTCGAACTGAAGCTCATTAGCAAGATTAACAGGTTTTCAATAAACATTTTTTATTGAATTGTATTATTTTATAGAAAACAGGCTACCATGTGATGATACTTTTATTCTGAAACTCAAAATAGACAATATTTTAAAGGTATGGTCTTTAAAGAAAAAAAAAGGCAATGTGGTTCATTAGTCTAGTTAGTAAATATTTTTGGTGATGGCAAGCATAAACTATGATTACAAAACATATTGAAGATAAAAAAATTAAACTGTAATTACAATAAAGAACAGACCGGAATGAATTTGCATAAGTCTCTCTGACTCCCAAACTGATGAGAAAAATGAGTTTGCCAGTAACCCCAACTCTGTAAAGAGTTAAGAACCCCTGCTGATCATGCCTCTTTGGAAACTAACTGCTGCTGACTGAATAAATAAGATCTAAGAAAAATTTATTACTCAACAAACACTACTTATAATTTAGTGGAATTTAGTAATCTTTTAGAATCAGTCAATACTGACTGGGCACACCTGTAATACCAGTGCTTTGGGAGGCAGATGCTGGAGGATCACTTGAAACCAGGAGTTCAAGAATCAGTCAATACTATTGATAATATTCTTATACATAGTTTTCGTCCACAGAATTAATGTTATGCCAATAAATACACAGCTCTATAATGATAAGACTAAAATCTACAGTTAGTGTAAGCATTAGTATGTTGCTTTTATACATGGTTAAGGACAAAAATGACACAAAGCAGGACTAGTTTCTAAATTTAATCCGAAAATACCAACATTCAGATCCTTAAAAGTAAGACAGGGGAATAATATTAAGATTAATCAGGTAGTATCAACACATGTTAAGCTCTGGCTACAGAGAGGAAAAGTCTATGCCATGGTGTAGATTCTGATTTGGCCACTAGGTGAAAGGAATAAAATCACCAAGTACACAGATGGAATAAAATCAAACATCATCTTTCAATACTGTTCCTTGTTTTCAGAAATAGTTGCGCTGGAATTGCAGAGTCAATGGTTTAAAAAGGAGACATGTATTACGTACACAGAAGATATGGTAGTTGGAAAAGTGAGCATCAGGTAGAAAAATGTTGCAGGGGTTGATATACTACAGAAGGCAAAGAGTAGCCCATAGAACAATTAATTACAAGCAAGGGGTGAGGAAAAGGGCAAAGGTTAAGAACAGATCACACTAGGTACGCAGAGAGCAAAATTTAGGAAGAAGATTAAGAAACAGGAGCAGCATTTCAATAACATTGGGCCATTTACTCAAATTTACTGAGATCTTACCCATATGTCAGGGAATCCAACAGCATTATATACTATTATGCCTGAGTTTCAAGAAGAATATAGTGCCTGAGTTTCAAGAAGCTCACATCTTGACTCAGAATGACACATGGAAATGCAGTTGCTACACAATATGATGAGACATAATTAGTATGAACTAAGGGCACTTATATAACCTAGGTCTGACTGATGTGTGTGAACGCAGAGAGATAGAGACCATGACTGCTTTACTTACCACTATATTCCCCAGAGACTTGCGTCGTGCCTGGTACAGAGTTAGGTGCTCAATAAGTATTTAATAATACTACTACTCAAAACAAAATTATTCAAAGACAGATTTACAAAGTACACTTTCACAAATGAAGGAACACCCAAATACACATATCAAAATTATTCACTACATACCAGGAAAACGTATGTAAGTGGAGCAACACCAAGATATCAATTAATAAAGCTATTTATTTTTGGAGATGAAAACGGAAAAAAAAACCTTCCTAGTATCCAGGCAGTAGAATCATATCACTCACAAACAAAAAAGAAAGAAGACCAGCTTCAGACACCTTACATTACAAACTGGAGACAACTGAGCATGGTCTACCATTTTTAAGGAATAATAGTCTGTGAAATAAGAATTCTATACCTAGCAAAAGAAATACAATTACATTTTATCCCAAAATATCTATTTGAATACACATCCCTGAGATATAAGTCAAAGAATTAATGAACGAGAACTAGTAGGAAGAGTGGCATTGGGCACTGAATCTTAATACCTTACAAAATTAAACCTAAATCACTATAATTATGGTTTTAAAATAAAAGGAAATGAGGCCAGATGTTAGAGCTGCCAGGTATGACAATGCAAACAGTGTTAATTATGGTTTTAAATGTTATCAGTATTAGGAAACAAAGTTATGTAATGGCAACAGTTTTTTAAGTACCATCTAAAAATGTTCTTCCTTTGGAATAGGTAATGTTCTCATGACTCAAAAATCAGTGGAAAAAGGTACAGGATGAGAAGACTTGTTCCCACCCCTATCAACAGGTACTCACTTTCATTAATTTTCTGTGTATTTTTCCAGTTTCTTTTCATACACAAATATTGATATATTATTTTTCTTCCTTTAAAAAATGGTAGATTATGCACACTGTACGGCACCTTGCTTTATTTACTTACTAACATACCATGAACTTTTCTTATGTCTGTGATATAAAAATAATTTATGTTATTTTATTTTTTAAGAGGCAGGGTCTCGCTCTGTCCCCCAGGTTGTAGTACAAAGGCACAACCTCTGCTCACTGCAGCCTCAACCTCCTGGCCTCAAGCAATCCTCCTGCCTCAGCCTCCTGAATAGGTGGGAACATAGGGGCATGCCACCATACTTGGCTAATTTTTGTATTTTTGTTGAGACAAGGTCTCACTATGTTGCCCAGGGTAAAAATAATTTCAACTGGAGAAAGGTAGTGAGGAATCAATAAAAACCAACAAGAAGGATTTGGACTGGTGAAAGAAAATACATATCCTCATACTTCATAGTGGGAATCAACAGGTAGACTTTCCTGAAGCAGACAGAGAGGAAATAAGGGTTTAAGCATACTTTTCTTTTTTTTTTTTTTTTTGAGACAGAGTCTCACTCTGTCACCCAGGCTGGAGTGCAGTGGCGCGATCTCGGCTCACTGCAATCTCCGCCTCCTGGGTTCAAGAGAGTCTCCTGCCTCAGCCTCCCGAGTAGCTGGGATTACAGGCACCTGCCTCTACGCCCAGCTAATTTTTTGTATTTTTAGTAGAGACGGGGTTTCACCATGTTGGCCAGGCTTGTCTTGAACTCCTAACCTTGTGATTTGTCTGCCTTGGCCTCCCAAAGTGCTGGGATTACAGGCGTGAGCCACTGCGCCCAGCCAAGAGTTTAAGCATACTTGAACAGGTATTCACCGGTAGAACTAACAAAATTTTACATCTTTCAAGCTTCTTTGGTGGGAGGGGCAGCAACCTAATAAAATATATAAAACAAAGGAAATAGCAAAAAAACAAGAAATACAAGGCCAAAACAACTTAATTATTTAGTCACATGAAGCTTTTTCCATGACATGTCCATAAACACCCAGCTAAAGGTTTCCTGCAGATAGTACAAGCAAAAACTCAAAAGAGAATGTATTTACTGGCTCATGTAGTTATGACAAGGATATTAGTGCAGATCAGAGAATCAAAGAGCCAGGATGTCAGGAAATGAGGCCAGATGTTAGAGCTGCCAGGTCTGACAATGCAAAAAGTGTTAAATACCACTTATTCATCCCAATCACTTCATATAGTCATAAATATTTTCATTAATGAATAAAGCTAAAGATAAATTAATCACTTAGGAAGGTAAAAGGAAGAATACCAAAATTTAGAAAAAAGAATTATAAGATAGTATGCAGAATAAAAAACAGGCCCAATAAAGAAACTAAAATGCTGCTAACTATCCAAAAGAGTGCTGCTATTAATTCTTCAGATACAGATGAATTACTTCTAATCTTCAAGTAATATTAAAGTGTAACGCCATATCAACTGTTCTAGAGCACAGCAAAAGATGAAAAGTTTAACTTTTTCAAAACAAAGTAAAATTGAAACCAAAGCCTGGGAGAGATGATATAAAACAAATTTAAAACCCCATATGCCAATCTCATTTTAAAAGAGACACTATTCAATATTAGGAAATCTAATATAGTTTATTGACGTGAAGGAAAAATCCTATAAAAATCCCATGAGAGAAAAAAAAAAAAAAACCCATGATAGAAACCAAAAGCCCACGGTGAAATTCAACATTCATATCTACTACAGAAACAAAATATATTTTAAAAAAGAAAAATATAAATTAGAAAAAAGAAATTCAACATTCATTCCTTTATATAACATGCATATTCTCAGATACCTTTCAAATCAACAATCAGCAGTATGTTTAATGGTGAAACACTCCTATAACATTAATTCCACTGAAGAAGAAACAAGTCAAAAGTAGTTGTTAGCATCACTACTGTTTAATGCTGTTTCAGAAATTCCAGTCAACGCAAGCTGGGTGTGGTGGCTCACGCCCATAATCCCAGCACTTTGGGAGGTTGAGGCAGGTGGATCACCTGAGGTCAGGAGTTCGAGACCAGCCTGACCAATATGGAGAAACCCTGTCTCTACTAAAAATACAAAATTAGCAGGTGTGGTGGCACACTCCTGTAATCCCAGCTACTTGAAAGGCTGAGGCAGGAGAATCACTTGAAAGCGGAAGGCAGAGGTTGCGGTGAGCGGAGATTGTGCCATTTTGCGTTCCAGCCTGGGCAACAAGAGCAAAACTCCATCTCAAAAAAAAAAAAAAAAAGGAAATTCTAGTCAATGTAAGTAGATAAGAGGACAATATGAGAGATTTACAAGTAAAAAAGAGCACATTTATCATCATTTGAAACATTATACACCTAGAAAGTCCAAAAGAACCAACTGAAATACCAACAAATACTGAAGTTGTTGATATTGATATTACGACAAACAAAAACAAGTAGAAAAAAAAAAACAGTAAAAATCACATTCTCAAAAGCAACAAGAAACATTCTAACTACATAACCATAAGAGTATAGGATCTATAAAAACAAAACTCCAACTTTCAGAGGCATAATGCCAACCTGAATAAAGGGAGAGATACCTTGTTCTTGGACAAGACTCAAAATTGCAAATGTGCCCAATATTCTCTAGAGTAACCTATAATAACTTAATTGCAACCTTCAAAAATACCAGTGAGACTTCTGAGGGAACTTGACAAAATGATCCTAAAGGTTGTCTGAAAGAATAAATGTGCAATTCCCCTGCTTGAACTTTTGTTTCGAAATTTTCAAATCTACAAAGATGTTTTGCCGTATTTATCTCTCTCTATACACACAATCTTCTGGAACAAACTGAAAGTTAAAGACACGGTGACATTTCACCCCTAATTATTAATACTTCAGCTTATACTCCTAAAGAATAAACATATTCTGCTACTTAAATCCAAAACCATTACTACACCCAAGGAATTTAATAGTGATTATCATCTACTCCATAATTGTGGCATAATATGAAATATTACATTTGGGCCGGGCGCGGTGGCTCAAGCCTGTAATCCCAGCACTTTGGGAGGCCGAGACGGGTGGATCACGAGGTCAGGAGATCGAGACCATCCTGGCTAACACGGTGAAACCCCGTCTCTACTAAGAAATACAAAAAACTAGCCGGGCGAGGTGGCGGGCGCCTGTAGTCCCAGCTACTCAGGAGGCTGAGGCCGGAGAATGGCGTGAACCCGGGAGGCGGAGCTTGCAGTGAGCTGAGATCCGGCCACTGCACTCTAGCCTGGGCTACAGAGCGAGACTCCGTCTCAAAAAAAAGAGACAGGAAAAAAGGAAATATTACATTTGACCTCTGTCCCCAGTTTCCAGCAGAGTGCTCCTAAAACTTGTAATTTTCTAAGTGATAGGACTGATAGCAGCATCTTTTGTTCTATTTGATTCCTCCCCCTCCCCCTCCCCCTCCCCCTCCTTCTCCTTCTTCTTCTTTTTTGATGTAAGAGTCTTGCTCTATTGCCCAGGCAGGAGTTGCAGTGATCTCAGCTCACTGCAACCTCCACCTCCGAGGTTCAAGCAATTCTCCTGCCTCAGCCTCCTAAGTAGCTGTGATTACAGGTGCTCGCCACCATGCCCAGCTAATTTTTGTTACTTCTTTTTAGTGGAGTCAGTGTTTCACCATGTTGGCCAGTCTGGAACTCCTGACCTCAAGTGATCTGCCTGCCTCGGCCTCCCAAAGTGCTGGGATTACAGGCATGAGCCACCACAACCAGCCTACTATTTGATCTTTCTTTCAGATTCTTGACAGAGAACACTTAAATCCCTTAGCATTCGCATCCAAAGAAGAGACTCTTGGCAGACCCCTAGATAGCTTCATGATAGGGGCTGGTTGCCAGAAAAACCATGCCTTGGTTAGAGGTCTAAATGTTCAGCCTCACTTTCCAACCTTGAGAGAGAGAAGAGGAGCTGGAGATTCACTTAATAATTGATCACACATATGCAATCATACACATGATGAAATAACTGACCATACATACATATGTTTTTAGCCACAAAACCCCCTAACTGGCAGGGTTTAGAGAGAGCTTCCAGACTGGAGAACACAATGAGTGAGGGTGGCACGTCCAGAAGGCCCATGCATCTCCCCACCCTCTGTACCTACCATACCTTGCCCTAGACATCTCTTCTGTTTGGTTGTTCCTGAGTTATATCCTTTATAATAAACCAGTTATGGTAAGCAAATTGGCTTCCTAAGTTCTGTGAGCTGCTCTAGCAAATTACTGAAGCTGAGAACAGGGTTATAGGAATCCCTAATTTACAGCTGGTTGGTCAGAAGTAAGAGTGACTCAGAGGCTGGGCACAGTGGCTCATGGAGGCCGAGGCGGATGGATTACCTGAGGTCAGGAGTTTAGGACCAGCCTGGCCAACATGGTGAAACCCTGTATCTAATAAAAAATACAAAAATGAGCCAGGAGTGGTGGCAGGCGCCTATAATCCCAGCTACTTGGGAGGCCGAGGCATGAGAATCGCTTGAACTCGGGAGGCAGAGGTTGCAGTGAGCCAAGATCGCACCATTGCACTCCAGCCTGGATGACAAGAGCGAAACCCCGTCAAAAAAAAAAAAAAAAAAAAAAAAAAAAGTGACTCAGGACTTGCGATTGGCATGCCCGCAGTGGGAGCAGTCTTGTGGAACTGATTTCTCTTAACAGGTGGAATATGACACTAACTCCAGGTAGATAGTGTCCAGAATCAAATTGAACTGTTGGACACTTAGTTGGCTTTGAAGAATCTGTTACTGTGGGAAAAAACTCCTCATAATAGTCCATATTCAAATTTACCCAACTACCCCTACAATGCCCTTTCTGTTTTTTTCCCCTTTTCATTCTTTTTAACGGCTGAATGGAATTCTGTTGTTTGGCTGTACCAAATTTTACTCAACCAATCCTCAACTGATTAGCATTTGAGTTCCTTCTAGTTTACTGACAAATATACACCTATTTTTTAAAATCCAGGAACCTCATTCAAGCATTATATACCCATTTGGTTTTCATAGGTTGGCCTCTTTTAATGTAAAACAGTCTCCATCTCCCATCTTTTTTTTTTTTTTTTTTTTGGCACCCTATTAGAAAGCATGTCAGTTTGAACTGTTAAAGTACCTTTATAACTGAGATATTAGCCACATCTTAGTTGTAAAGGAATTTTCCTCCATTTTAAATTAATAATCTGTTGGATGATACTTCGCACACAGCACAACTTTTCACCTGTGGTTTGGCCACTGATGACTACTTTCTGAACCAGTTATTACCCTGGGGGTTGCAAAATGATGATTTTTCTGATTCCATCAATTCTTCTGTATCTATCAAACTTGAATCTTTCTGTTAAGAGGTGCACGCACCCACCCCATGTCAAGAGCAACACAGTATCAAGAGAAAAAGGGGCCTGGATCCCTCACATGGACAGCCCTGATCTGCTGAGTCTGAGTCCTGTGTGACAGAAAAGCAAAACTTTTTTATTGTTTTAAGTATTGTTATTTAACCTTTATGTTAGAACCAATCTTAACATTTAGCCTAACTAGTACAAGGTATCTTCACATGAGGGTAAACTATACAGTCACTAAAAGTGATTACATATCAGAGGGCTGAGGTGGGAGGATCACTTGAGGCCAGGAGTTTGCGGCTACACCACACTATGATCTTGCCTGTGAATAACCACAGTACTCCAGCAGGAGCAACACAGTGATACTCTGTCTCTAAAGAAAAAGTAAAAGGAAATTTTTTTTTAGGGATAGTATCTCACTATGTTGCCCAGGCTGGTTGGTTTCTAACTCCTACGCTCAAGCAATCCTCCTGCCTTGGCCTCCCGAAGGCCAAGGCATGAGCCACTGTGCCCGGCCAAGAAAAAAATAAAAATTTAAAATAAAAGTAAAGATAAAATATTAAAGTTAAAAAGTGATTAAAGATTAATTGGTGTTTAATAAAATAAACATTGCTGAATTAAGAATCAGGCTTCAATTCTTTGTACAAGTATACATACATAGTTAAGGAGTGAAAGCAGGAATTCAGGATTTCACTCTACAGCACTAAGTCTCTTGGACTTTAAGATACAGTCTCTGGGAACAAAAGGGACCAAAATCAAAGTTCTACCTGCACAATACCTAAGTCTGAAAGCCCCTTAACTCGACTTAGTGTCCATACTCCTGCACATGCAATGCTTAAAGCAACTTTGAAAAAAAAAGTCAGATACTGTGCTATATATACTTAACAAATACAGACTGCTCTGTAAGAACAGTGATAGATTTTTAAGAAACATTGCATTATCGAAAATCACACACAAAAACAACTGTTTCCATAGAAAAATGGGAACTGGGGGGGGACAAGGGAGTTTCTAGTTGCAGTAAAAATATTTTTTTCTTTAGGAGTATCAATAATAAATTTTAGCTATTAAGAGGACATTATAAAATCTAAACATCATTGAGGAAACCCTACAACTGACCACACCTCATTTCTGCCTCCATTCCCAGCACCATCATTAGCATAGTGGCCTTCAAATCAGTTAGGACAAACAAGAATGACTCAGAGCAGCAGTGCTATGCAACTGCTCTTCTCTCCCACGCCACTCTTCACCACCTGCTTATCCGATTGTTATACCAAACAGCAGTGTGCCTAATTAAAATTGTGCTCCTTAATCCACCCTATTAGAGTAAGTTCATGTTACAAAAACACAATCTATAAGATGACATTATTTAATTACTCTGCTCAACAATCTTATTATGTAAGCACTATTACACTGGAGTCCTATTATTAGGTTAATAATAGAACTAACAGCTTAATGAGCATATACAGTGCAAGTCATTTACATTTCAGGCCATTGCATCTAGTCACTCTACTCATGAGCTTATGACCTAGGGTGACCTTGAGAGAGGAGATGCTTTTCTCCTACTCCCTCAGTACAAACCAGATCCCACATGCTTCTCTTAAAGTAAGAGTTATTTTGAATGTGAGTCTAAAATTAGTTTAATTTTGAATATAAGCAAATTTTCCTGTCCTGTTAGCTTTGGAACCAAATGAAGAACAAAATTGTATAGTACTTCCATTTCACAAAGAGGTTGTTAAACGGCTTGACCAAGGACAGAAGTAGTACTCAAACACTTGCCTGAATCCTTTGTCACCTCTTAAGACTAATTTCTTGGTATCACTTCCAAATACTTTACAATGTTTGCTAAAAACACATTTTCAAGTCTATTTTTATGAATCTTAAGCAGTAAAGCAAATCCAAACATAACAGTAATTATAGTAAACGTATATAGTTAAACATACCAACTAAAAGACATTCTCAGTGTGGGCAAGACCCATCTATTTGTTATCTACAAGAAATCCACTTTAAATATTATATAGAAAGGTTAAAAGTAAAAGGATTGAAAATGATATACCATGTAAACACTAATAAAACTGGAGTAACCATATTCATATCTAAGGCAAAGGAAACTTCAGAGCCAGGAAAGTTACTAGGAATATAAGGTGTCATTACATAATAATAAGAGTTCACTAAGAAGACAACAATCCTAAATATGTATGCACCCACCTAAGAGCCTCAAAATAAATGAAGCAAAAACTAAAAGAACTTAAAAGAGAAATACGGCCGGGCATGGTGGCTCATGCCTGTAATCCCACCACTTCTGGAGGCTGAGGCAGGTGGAATGCTTGGGCGCAGGAGTTCAAGACCAGCCTGGGCATCATGAAGAAACCCTGTCTCTACTAAAAATACAAAAAATTAGCCAAGCATGGTAGCTCACACCTGTAGTCCCAGCTACTGGGGAGGCAGAGGCACAAGAATCACTTGAACCAGGGAAGTAGAAGTAGAGGGTGCGGTGAGCCGAGATCATGCCACTGCACTCCAGCATTCCAGCCCGGGCAACAGAGCAAGACTCAGTCTCAAAAACAAAAAAAACAAAAAAAGGAGAGAAATAGATAAATCCACAATTATAGTTGCAGACTTCAATACTCTTGGTAATCAGTAAACAAGCAGAAAATCAGAAAAGATATAAAAGAACTGACCAACACTAATAGCCAACTGGATTTAACTGACATTTATAGAACACTCTACACAAAAACAGCAGAATGTACATTCTTTTCAAGTGCACGAAGAACTGAAATCATGTGTGTTCTCTAGCCATAATAGAATTAAATTAGAAGTCATTTGAGACTGTCTCAAAAAAAAAAAAGGCATCAAATCAACAATCTATGCTTCAACATTAAGAAACTAGAAAAAGAACAAAATAAAAACTGAAGCAAGCATTAGAAAGATAGAAAGAAAGAAATCAATGAAATTGAAAACAAAAATAGAAACAAAATTCAATCAGATCAAAATCCGGTTCTTTGAAAATGTAAAATAAATAAACCTCTAGTCAGACTGACAAAGGAAAAAGACAAAAGGCAAAATTATCAGTATCAGGAATGAAAAGAGACATCACTACAGACTCCACAGATATTAAAAGAGGCTGTGGCAAACAACTCTAAGCACATAAACTTGACAACTTAGATAAAATGCACCAATTTCTTATTAATAAAAACCACAGGCTGGGCGTGGTGGCTCACACCTGTAATTCTAGCACTTTGGGAGGCCAAGGCGGGCAGATCACCTGAGGTCAGGGGTTTGAGACTGGCCTGGCCAACATGGCAAAACCCCGTCTCTACTAAAAAATACAAAAATTTGCCAGGTGTGATGGCAGGTGCCTATAATCTCAGCTACTCGGGAGGCTGAGGCAGCAGAATCATCTGAACTTGGGAGGCAGAGGTTGCAGTGAGCCAAGAGTGCATTGTGTCACTGCACTCCAGCCTAGGTGACAGAGTGAGACCCCGTCTCAAAAACAAACAAACACAAACAAACAAAATTTTAAAACCCCACAAACTACCAACACTTAAGAATAGACAAAAAAAAAAAAAAAAAGACGATGTAAATATTCTTACATCTATTAAATCAAAATCTTAAATGACTAAACAAAATTATAAGGAACAATCCTGGAATCATTTCAAAAACCATCTTAATAGATTCAGAGAAAAACTCATACACAATTTAAAGACTTTTAAAATATACACCTGCATTTATTCAGTGGCTTTATAATTCAATAGTTAACTTATTTGCTATAAAATGTGCACATTTCTATGGACAGTAATTGAAAAGACATAATGTGCTGTATTCACCTGAATTTTTATCAATACTTCTTCATCTCTCATTAATGTGGACAGTGTGGCCATTCTTAAAATGATCTTTCCTTATCAAAGTAAATCAAAGATACTGTTTTGTATTTATATCAAGTGAATTATTAACTATACAAGTAGTCAAGAGTATTACTTGAGTAAATACATACTGACATATGGATTAATGGTTAAATCCTACAGGATACGATACTTCATACAAGTGAAGTGATCCTTAAAAGTTGTGTAAAATCGGCTGGGTGCAGTAGTTCATGCCTGTAATACCGGCACTTTGGGAGGCCGAGGTGGGCGGATCACTTGAGGTCAGGAGTTCGGACCAGCCTGACCAACATGGTGAAACCCCATCTCTACTAAAAATACAAAAATTAGCCAGGGGTGGTGGCGCATGCTGTAATCCCAGCTACTGGGGAGGCTGCGGCAGGAGAACTGCTTGAACCTGGGAGGTGGAGGTTGCACTGAGCCGAGATGGCGCCCCTGCACTCCAGCCTGGGTGAAAAAGTGAGACTTCGTCTCAAAAAAAAAAAAAAAAAAAAAAAAAAAGGTTGTATAAAACCCATTATTTAGTTAATATACTCAAAAAGTGCTAGTATTTTATGAGACTGAATCATATGAAATTGCCAATTATTAAATGATTAAACCTAGAACAATGTAAGCACTGCATTCCTTGTTTTGTATGATTCGGCATTCTCAAGAGTGCTAATCACATCTACCCATCTATCACAATGAATTACCTTGGATGTTGAGGACTGAGGTTCATTGAACATTTGTCAAACATTTTCTGGAGATTTTTCACAACACAGGTTATGTGCAAATCTAGGACCTCAACATTTACTAGGAAAGGAGTACTTAACATAACTACAGAAATTTTTACTTGTACTTTTCTTAAGCTTTTTAAATTTCTTTTTTTGAATTTTTTTTTAGAAACAGGATCTTGCTCTGTTGACCAAGCTGGAGTGCAGTGGTGCAATCATAGCTCATGGCAGCCTTAAATTCCTGAGCTCAAGCCATCCTTCCACCTCACACTTCCAAGTACAGGTGAGCACCACCATGCCTGGCTAACTAAAAAAAATTATATTTGTAGAGACAGGGTCTTGCTATATTATCCAGGCTGGTCTCAAACTCCTGGCTTCAAGCAATCCTCCTGCCTGAGCCTCCCCAAGTACTGGGATTACTGGTATGAGCGCCACCGTACTTTTATCTTTCAGCAATCTACTATTTTGTTTTTCTTTTCTTTTCTTTTTTTTTGAGACAGGGTCTCGCTCCGTTACCCAGGCTGACATGCAGTGGTATAATCTCTACTCACTGCAACCTTCGCTTACCAAGCTCAAGCAATCCTCCAGTCTCAGCCTCCCAAGTAGCTGGGACTACAGGCAAAAACTCAGAGAGTCACCACGCCCAGCTAATTTTTGTATTTTTTGTAGAGATGGGGTTCACCATGTTGGCCAGGCTGATCTCGAACTCCTGAGCTCAAAATGATCCACCCGCGTCTGCCTCCCAAAGTTTTGGGATTATAGGCGTGAGTCACCAAGCCTGGCCTATTTTTAATTCTTAACAAAATATAACCCTGTTATCTGACGCATGGATTCACTACAGAATAAAGATTAAAGTCCATCAAGGCTTTCTAGTAACTCTAACTTAAAAACAAAGATCAATCAAGGCTAAAAACATTAAAGAGAGAGAAGGCAACCAAATTTCTAGGATTATCTCATTCCTTTGCTCAAAACTCTTTAATATCTTCCTACCTCACTGAGTCAGTCCTACAGGCCCTTTCCTACTATTCTCTTCCCTCTTCTACTCCAGCCACACTGGGTACCTTGCTGTCCCTCAAACATGCAAGTATCGTCCTCTATTGTTTAATAACCAGGACGGATTCTGAGAAATGTGTAATTAGGCAATTTCATCATTGTGTGAACATCATGGAATGTACTCAAACGTACCTAGATGGTACGGCCTACTACACACCTAAGCTATATGGTCTATTTGCTCCTAGGCTACAAACCTGTACAGGATGTTACTCCACTGAATACCGTAGGCAACTTTAACACAATGAAGTATTTGTGTATGTAAACATAGGTAAACATTAAAAGTTACACACAAAAAAGTATTCTATATAAGACCACTGTTAAGAGACAGAAATGTCATTTGGCGCCTGACTGTATACTACTTCTCACCTCAGGGCTGTGCTGTTTCCCTCTACCACGAATGCTCTTCTTAAATATGGCTCACTTCATCTCTTTCTGATACCTGCTTAAATGTCATCTTCTCAAAATGGACTTGTCTGACCAACTTATTAAAATAGTATCCCAACTGCAAGTCACTGTTTTCTTCCTAGTTGTCTGTCTTCCCCCCAATAGAATATAAACTATAAAAGGAAGAGTGGCCTTTGTTTTATGCGCTGCTCTATCTCCAGACCCTAGAACAGTAGCAGGTTCTCATAAGAATATGCAGAACAAGATGTTGCACAGTGTATATATATGCCTCCAATTAAAACTTCTGTCACAAATAACAAAAAAACCTAAGAAAACAGTTTGAAACCCTGCACGCTCTGCTACTTAGAATAAAGTAACTATGCTCTAGAAGGAAATGTTTCATTTTCAAAAAAATACACTTTAACAAATGGCTGGACTCCCAAAAGACAAAACAGTAACGCTAAGTGCATGCATGCTGCAATTCTGCTGATACAGAATGCTCTGGTTTATCACAAAGGACGTTCATTAAGCCATTTTCCCAGGAACCACGAAATTCTAGCTAAAGATTCTTAAGGAAAAATAGAGGCAGCGTTAACATTAAAGTAGTGATATATCGTGATTAGGAAACACACATTTCCTACTAGTTGAAACTTCATAGCACCAAGCAAGATAACCGGAAATCGGATCGGAAGTGTCTGCCCCACGGAGACACCGGCAGAGAAAAAGTCCTCAAAGAACTGCACCTCCTTTTCTTGGCGCCACGCTGGCTACTAGGACTCAGTCCGGAGATGCAGGGGGCGGTGTGGGGTTTGGGAGGAAGAGGCCTGGACTGCGAGTTTGGGGTGTGCCCAGGCCACCTTCCTCTCCCACTGATTTTCTCTCAAGAGAAAATGGAAAGTTGACTGCGCCTCCTACCCGCTCCCAAAAAGGACGGGGGGAGGGTTACTGAGGGTAGACCCCTCCCCTTCGCCTAGGCAGGCCTCGGCCCCAGCAGCGCTCCCCAGTCTCCAGCTCACCCGGCTCCCGGTTGATCTCGATGTCGAAGTGGCACTGCGGCCGGTCCTGCGCCCCCATCGCGACCGAGGTGGCGGCAAGAGCTGGGAGAGAGGGGGAGGAAAGCGGTCAGGGCAGGGGCGAGGGCGGGGGCGAGGGCAGGGGCGAGGGCGGGGCTGAGACGAAGTCCGCGCCACGGTGCCTCACGCCGGCCCGTCGCAACAGCGCAGGAGGCCAAGACGAGGCCCCCTCCCGCCCCAGGCCTCGCGGCTCCCACGCAGCGCGTACGCATGCGGGCGAGCTCTTCACCTGGCTGGCCTCCAGCCTGAGCGGGTCCCAGTGAGCAGAGGAGAAAGCACTGCCACTGCAGCCAGACCCCAACGCCGCTAACGGAACGCCACCTCCTCCTCCGGGCCCGGCCTCCCAATGCCACGCTAAATCCCGCGAGAGTCGGGACAAATACCGCGAGAGTACAGGCTAGATGGGGGTGGTCAACCGGAGGTGGTGGCAGCGGGGGCGCACGCTCGGGGGCGTGTCTGGGGAGCTCTCGAGGAGCCTCCAGCCGGCCCTCCTATACCTGCGCGCTCCCTGTTTGCCCCCCGCTTTGAAGTCAGTCGCCCAATGTGAAAGCCGTGGATGCGCCTGCGCCCTCCGTCTCGTCCGGCTGTGAGCGTCTGCGGCATTTTCGAATACCGCGAGACTTCCCTGTTTCTGAGCGCTGTGAAGGAGCTGAGTGAATTGAGGCTTTGAGTTTTCGTTAGCCAAGAGGTCGTGTCACTCTGTGTTCCTGTTGGCCGGGGATGGTTATGTCCGTGTCCTACTGTTAGGTCTTTTAGGCTGAGGAATGTGTTCCTTCCCGCTTTGGCACCAGCGTCACTGGCACCGTTTCTGTTCTGTGCTTACTGGCCATTCTGCATCTTTTCTGAAGTTTCAGTTCCAGTCTTTGCGCGTTTTTAAATCTGGTTCTTCGTGTTTAACAGCTCTGGATACAAATGTTTTGTTAGATAGATATATGTATGTTCTGAATAAAAATCTTTTGTTACATAAATGATTGCGAAGTCTTTCTCCCAATCTGGGCCTGTCGTTTCATTGTTTTGAGTATGTTTTTGGCAAAGTTGTTTTTAATTCTGGTGAAGTCAATCTTTTATTGTTTGTGCTTTTTCTGTGCTAGGAAATCTCTGCCTACCTCAAGTTCGTGAAGATATTCTGTGTTCTCATATATGTTTTACATAGTCTTTTACGTGTAAGTCTATGATCTAATAGCATTAATTTTTGCTTATGTTGTCAAGTGTCACATTTTCCTATGGGGATATACAGTCGTTCCATTACCATTTGTTGAAAAGACTCTTACACATTGAATTACCTTAGCCTTGTGACCATATTTGTGTGGGTCTATTTCTGGATTTTTGTTCCAATGATCTGTGTATCAGTACCACACTATCGTTTAAGTTTTTTAACTATAAAATATACATTACATTAAAGTTGCCATTTTAACCATTTTTAAGTGTACAGTTCACTGGCATTAATTGTATTTCACACGGTTGTGCAACCCTCAGTACCGACCATCCATCCACAGAACATTTTCCATCTTGCAAAACTGAAACTCTGTATCCATTAAACAGCAACTCCCCATTTCCCTCTTTTCCCAAGTTCCTGGCAGCCACCCCTTCTACTTTCTCTCTGTAAATTTGTCTACTCTAGTATCTGCCTACTCATATTTGAGTAGAATCATACAATATTTGTTCTTTTAGGCTGGGCGCGGTGGCTCACTCCTGTAATCCCTGCATTCTGGGAGGCCTAGGCGAGTGGATCACCTGAGGTCAGGAGTTTGAGACCAGCCTGGCCAACATGATGAAACCCCATCTCTACTAAAAATACAAAAAATTAGCAGGACGTGGTGGCAGGCACCTGTAATCCCAGCTACTCAGGAGGCTGAGGCAGGAGAATCGCTTGAACCCAGAAGGCGGAGATTGCAGTGAGCCAGGATCATGCCACTGCACTCCAGCCTGGGCAACAAGAGTGAAACGCTGTCTCAAAAAAAAAAAAAAAAAAAAAAAAAAAAATTGTTCTTTTGTAACTGGGTGATTTCACTTAGCATGTCTTCCATTTCATCCATGTTGTAGCATGTCAGAACTTCCTTTTTTGAGGCTGAATAATATTCCATTGTATGTATATATCATATTTTGTCTATCCATTCATGTGTCAGTGGATATTTAGATTGCTTCTACCTTCCGGCTATTGTAAATAGTGCTGTTATGAGCGTGGGTGTACAAATACCCCTTTGAAATCTGCTTTCAATTATTTTTTGTATATGCCCAGAAATGGAATCACTGGATCATAAACTAATTCTATTTAAGATTTGTCCAGGAATTACCATACTATTTTCCATAGCTGCAGTATTTTACATTTCCATCAGCAATGCACAAAGGTTCCAATTTTTCCACATCGTCACCAACACTTGTTATTTTTTGGTTTTCTTTATTGCCATCCTAATGGATGTGAAGTGGCACACTGTTTTAATTACTCTAGTTTTATGGTAAGTTTGGAAATTGGGCTCACTAAGATTGGCTGTCCAATCTTTTGGTTTTCCTGGGCCACATTGGAAGAATTGTCTTCAGCCATACATAAAATACCCTAACACTAACGATAGCCAATGAGCTTAAAATCGCAACAAAATCTCATAATATTTCTTGAAAATTTATGAATTTGTGTTGGGCTGCACCCAAAGTTGTCCTGGGCCACATGTGGCCCATGGACGGCGGGTTGGACAAGCTTGACTTAGATCATTTCCGATCTGTTTCTGCACCTATGTCACCTTTTTCTTTTGAGACAAAGTCTCGCTCCTTCACCCAGGTTGGAGTGCAGTGGCGCGATCTTGGCTCACTGCAACCTCAGGCTCCTGAGATCAAGCGACTCCCCTGCCTCAGCCTGCAGGGTAGCTGGGAGTACAGGCACGCGCCACCACGCCCAGCTAATTTTTTTGTATTTTTAGTAGAGACAGGGTTTCACTATGTTGGCCAGGCTGGTCTCGATCTCCTGACCTCGTGGTCTGCCCGCATTGGCCTCCCAAAGTGCTGGGATTACAGGGGTGCGTCACCGTGCCCCGACACCTATGTCACCTTTTTAAAGTGCAGTCAAACCTTTGGTACTTCACACCATCACAGAAGTGCTGTGGTTTGTCAGAGCTTGCCCATCCTACCTCCCTGAGAGTCCGGTGTGTCTATTAGAGGAGCAGTCTCTAGGCTGAATTAAGAAGCTAGCGGTCTTAGATCTGATTTGCTGACAGTTAAGATTTGAACAGTATGAAATGTACATGCCTTTCTGGAGATGAAATAGTTTGATAAAGCTAACTTTCATACATGGATTCATGAAAGGAAAGGATGGAGAGCACTGCCCAGCTTTGTAATGACTGTGTTCAGGACAGCAGGCTTCAATGTAAATAGGTTTTAGAGCTCAGGAATGAGACATTTAATTTGGGATGTACTTAAAGAACTTTAATCCTGGAATTCGTTCTTATCTTGACATTCCAATAATTCTCATCTTTCTGCCACTGGTTATGTGACCTGAGACAAATCACTTTGGTCTCTCAGAAGTTTACTTTCTTCATCTCTAAAATAAATGAGATAAAATATCTCCTTTCTAAGGTCCTGCCTCTCTCAAAGATTATTTTATTCTGTCCTGTGATTTGAAATTGTATTTTAGATGATTCGAAGATAAAGTATGCAATTTGGTCTGTGCTTAAGTTGAAGAAACTACTGGGACAAGGCAGGCCTAGGGCTAGTATCAACCAAAGGGACTGACACCTCCCCCATCTCTTCCAAGAGTGGTAGAAAGTTGGTATCCAAAGAGTTTACAAACTCAGACTTAATTTGTCTATGATTTACCATGAAGGAGAACGATTGGTAGTACGAATTTTCAGGTAATTATTCTGGGTGTTTAGCCTTTTAGAGTGTGATAATGCCAGCAATTGGAGCTCCAGGGGCTAGGACTCTGGAAAACAATCAAGAATGTTAGTGGGGAAACAGACAAAATAATTTCCTAGAAAACAGAAATGATCAAAATTGACTCAAAAGAAATAGAAGTCCTGCATAAACCAATAATCACTGAAGACATTGAATTAGTAATCCTAAATCTCCAGACAACTGTGGAAGACATTTTGAGACAAATGGGAAATTTGATTATGGTCTAGATGTTAGATGAGACCAAAGAAGTATATTTAATTTTGTTAGATGTGATAATGAAATTTTGATTATGTAAGAATATGTGGTGTGGTGGTTCTCATCAGTAATGCCAGCAATTTGGGAGGCCAAGGCAGAGGATCACTTGAGCCCAGGAGCTAGAGACCAGCCCTGGCAACATAGTGAGACCCTGTCTCTGCAAAAAATTTAAATACTAGCTGGGCATGGTGGCACACACCTTTAGTCTCAACTTCTCAGGAGGCTGAGATGAGAGAATTGCTTGAGCCAGGAGTTGAAGCCTTCATTGAGCTGTAATTGTACCACTGCACACCAGCCTGGACGACAGATTTAGACCCTATCTCCACCACTGCACGCCAGCCTGGACGACAGATTTAGACCCTATCTCTAAAATGTAAAAATGAAAAAGAGAAATGTCTTTGTCCTCTTGTCCTTGTTTTTTTTGGTTGTTGTTGTTTTTTTTTTTTTTTGGAGATGGAGTCTCGCTCTGTCACCAGGCTGGAGTGCAAGGACACGATCTCAGCTCACTGCAACTTCCGCCTCCTGGGTTAAAGCGATTCCCCTGCCTCAGCCTCCAAAGTAGCTGGGACTACAGGCGTGCACCACCATGCCTGGCTAATTTTTTGTATTTTAGTAGAGACGGGGTTTCACCATGTTGGCCAGGATGGTCTTGATCTCCTGACCTTGTGATCCGCCCGCCTTGGCCTCCCAAAGTTCTGGGATTACAGGTGTGAGCCACCGCGCCCAGCCATCCTTGGTTTTTTAGAGATGCATAATGATGTATATAGGAATGAAAACACATGACATCTGGGATTTGCTTGCAAATACTTCCCCCCTCCCCCAGAGGGCCATCTTGCCCACGAATGATCAAAGGTTAGTTTTGGCGCCACATGAGTAAACAAGCTATTTAGATAAACTCCTTTACATTCCTTTGTACCTACTCTAAGTTATTTACTCAAGGTAAGGATTAGGCTACCTTCAGCCAGATCTATTACTGCAGCTTATGCAAATTCCCCCAGCCTTTCAAGAAGGTATGAGTCTATTTCTTATAACTATCTTTAATTTTTTTCCCACCAGCCTGACTGAACTCCCACAATGAGAGAGCTTGGATCTCATCAAATTCATATGAAAAAAGCACTGCAACAAACACGTCTTGTCAAATAGGGTCCTTACTTATTTAATATTGACCCTATTTGTTTGCTGATTTCATCCCTTAAATTCTGCTTTGAATCCTTGGCTCTTACTCTTTTTCTGGAAATCACCTTTGCCAAGCAGATTGGGTTTGGGTAAACATTTTTCAAATGCGATGATGTTGATGAAAGCCATATTGGCTGAGCCAGTCCGTCTGAGATTAGTGCCCTTATAAAAGAGACCCAGGGGCTAAGCCTGGCAGTTCACGCCTTTAACCCCAGCACTTTGGGAGGCCAAGGACCAAGGATAACTTGAAGCCAGGAATTCGAGACCAGCCTAGGCAGCAAAGTGAGACCTCATCTCTACAAAAAATTAAAAAATTAGCCAGGTGTAGTGGCACACACCTGTAGTCCCAGCTACTTGGGAGGCTAAGAGGGGAGGATCACTTCAGCCCAGGAGTTTGAGATTACAGTGAGCTGGGATCGCACCACTGTGCTCCAGCCTGGGCGACCGAGGGAGGCTCTGTCTCAAAAACAACAAATAAATGAGACACCCAGAAGAAGCCCCTCACCCCATCTGCCCCATGGGGTTACAATGAAAAGATGGCTGTCTGTGAACCAGGAAATGGGCTCTCAAGGACACCAAATTTGCTGGGGCCCTGATTGTGGACTTCCCAACCTTCATAGCTATAAGAAATAAAGTTCTGTTGTTTATAAGCCACCCAGCTTACAGTATTTTATTACAGCATGCAAAGGGACTAAGACAGGAAGCGATCCTAAGAAACTACATTCAGAGAGTGAGGAGGTGAAAAAAAGGATGATAACCAATGCAGGTGTGCTATTAACCAGCTACCGCAGTTGCTGATTGGAACGTAATCCTGCTGGGGAACTCTGGGAACACATACAGAAGAAACATGTCAGGATTATCCCACCTGAGGATATCTCTTGAGAGTCCCTGGTTGAGAGATGCTCCCGGGGTGATAATCATTAGGTTATTCTGGCCTGCTACACCTGGGCAAAGCAGATTTCCAGTTTTAGGAAAATATCCTCAAGAATAGAGATGCAATACAGACAGTTGGGATTCAGCTGGAGCACAGTTAGAGGAATAAAGTTCAGTTAAGTTAAAGTTCAATAAATGAAAGTGAAATGCTGATAGCTTCTGCCACAACTGGCAAGTCATTTTGTTGTTTGCAAACAAGGGAGTGCTTAGGAATGGAGAAACGCAGACGTTTTCTGACGTACAGGAAGCACTTGATAATTTCCATGTGGAATTCCTGCAGCCTCCACGTCTGGATGATCATTCAGGCATTTCTGGGCTTGCATGGTGCCCTGGTCTGTGCCAGGGTGTGAGTCTTTTTTTATCTTGCCAGTCTTAGGAGGTCCCTTATAGTAGGGCCCAGTGCCCTCCCTCCTTAATTTCCTCACAGTAGAGCCAAGCTCAGGGCCTGGTCAAATGAGGATTCACGTTATAATTGAATCGATGACCACATAGGTGAATATTACTCTATAAATGGACTCGAGAGAAAAAAAAAAAAAACAGTTGTAATGAAGGATATTTGCTTAGCTCTTGCCTCTGCCTGCATGGCTAGTTCCCTTGATGGTCATGTGTCAGGTTCCTTGCTGTTCATGTCTCAGCCGCAGTGTTACCTCCTCAGGTCATCCCTCACTCTATAATTTAGTCACACAAACACTCCTCAACATGTCATCCTGTTACAATTCTCTTTAAAGCACCTCTAATTTTTTTTTTTTTTTGAAATAGAGCCTTGCTCTGTCGCCTGGGCTGGAGTGCAATGGCGTGATCTCGGCTCACTGCAAGCTCCGCCCCCAGGGTTCACGCCATTCTCCTGCCTCAGCCTCCCAAGTACCTGGGACTACAGGCACACACTGCCAAGCCTGGCTAATTTTTTGTATTTTTAGTAGAGACCGGGTTTCACCGTTTTAGCCAGGATGGTCTCGATCTCCTGACCTCGTGATCCGCCTGCCTCGGCCTCCCAAAGTGCTGGGATTACAGACATGAGCCACCGCACCTGGCCAGCACTTATATTGAAAAAAAAAAAAAAGTATATATAGGCTGGGTGTGGTGGCTTAAGCCTGTAATTGCAGCACTTTGGGAGGCCAAGGCAGGTGGATCACTTGAGGTCAGGAGTTCAAGACCAGCCTGGCCAATATGGTGAAACCTCGTCTCTACTAAAAATACAAAAATTAGCCAGGTGTGAAGGCATGTGCCTGTAGTCCCCACTACTTGGGAGGCTGAGGTGGGAGAATTGCTTGAAGCCGGGAGGCAGAGGTTGCAGTGAGCCAAGATCATGCCACTGCACTCCAGCCTGGGTGACAGTGAGACCCAGTCTCGGGAAAATAAAATAATTAATTAATTAATTAATTTTTGGACATAGGCTCTCACTCTGTTTCTCAGGCTGGAGTGCAGTGGTGCAATCATAGCTCACTGCAGCCTTGAACTCTTAACTAGGTGAGACTGCCGGTCCCCACCACCACACTAGGCTAATTCTTCTTAAATTTTTTTTTTTTTTTTTTTTTGAGACGGAGTCTCGCTGTGTCTCCCAGGCTGGAGTGCAGTGGCGTGATCTCCTCACTGCAAGCTCCGCCTCCCGGGTTCACGCCATTCTCCCGCCTCAGCCTCCCAAGTAGCTGAGACTACAGGCGCCCGCCACCACGCCCGGCTAGTTTTTTGTATTTTTAGTAGAGACGGGGTTTCACCATGTTAGCCAGGATAGTCTCGATCTTCTGACCTCGTGATCCACCCGCCTCGGCCTCCCAAAGTGCTGGGATTACAGGCTTGAGCCACCGCGCCCGGCAAAATTTTTTTGTAGAGATAGAGTCTCTCTATGTTGCCCAGGCTGGTCTCAAACTCCTGGGTCAAGCAATCCACCCACCTCAGCCTCCCAAAGTGGTGGAATTACAGGCATGAGCCACTGTGTTTAGCTCTGCAAAGCACTTATTACTATGTGAAGCTGTCCTTATTTATACTTTATTGTCTGCCTCCCTCCCAGCAGGAATAAAGGTTCCATGAGAGCAGGGGCATTGCCTGGCTTCCTCACCATGGTGTTCTTTTTACATAGTAGTCAATCAATAAATATTTGTTGAATTACCTAAACACAACAGAAAAAACCACCTCCCCTTGGATTTAAGAAGGAAGGAGAAAGTCCTAGTGACTCAACAGAACATCCAGATTCCAGTAGGATCTTTGGGACTTTCACTGGGAACACAGATGACAGATTAACAAACTTCGTAAAATTGCTTTATTCAAATAGAATAGATTCAAAACATTATATGTATAAGAGAATAATGATAAAATGAAGACAGTATGTACCCAGCGTAAGAAATATACCTGGCCAACCAGGCACGGTGGTTAACACCTGTAATTGCAGCACTTTGAGAGACCAAGGCGCATGGGTCACCTGAGGTCAGGAGTTCAAGACCAGCCTGGCAACACCATCTCTACAAAAACACAAAAATTAGCCAGGTGTGGTGGCACGTAGCCATAGTCCCAGCTACTCAGGAGGCTGAGACAGGAGAATCGCTTGAAACTGGGAGGTGGAGGTTGCAGTGAGTCGAGATCACGCCACTGCACTCTAGCCTGGGAGAAACAGCGAAGCTCTTTCTCAAAAAAAAAAAAAAAAAAAAAAAAGAAAGAAAAGAAAAGAAAAAGAAAAAAAAGAAATATACTCAGATCACCTTCAGTAACAGAGGTATATTGCAAAGGTTTAAGGGCACATGAGATAGCACTAATCAATTCCTCTCTAGCCTTATCATTACCAGGAGTCCCGAGAGGTCAAACTGAGATGTCAAGAGGCCTCATGAGGAAGTGGAAAAATAGCTTAACATTTTGTGGAATACAGCTTGATCTCAAATTATCTGATCTCTTTGTTTTAGCTGTCATATCCTCACCTCATGAGAGTGATAGCGGCAGAAGTCACCACTCTTGCAACTCCTAAGAGGTAAGCTTGGAAACCCAAGAGAACAGGCTGAGACCCTGTGTGGGCTGTTGGGAGATCAGTTTGACCCCACAGGTTAGAGATGGGCTCAGATAGGCTGAGTAGAGGCTCAACTCTTGAAGCAGGAGGTCCTCTGAGAAGGGAAAGTGGTTAATTGAATCTGGTTACAGACTCTATTCGAGTTTGGTGTTTGTTTGGTTGGGTTTTTGTTTTTAAATCAACTTTCACAATGCTGTTGATTCCTAGGTCCTTCAAGAGGGATGGCAAATGCTTGTGCTTCAGGCTGCCTCTGAAGCAAATAGCTGGAGATGGGCTGGAGTCCAGATAGCTTGCTGGCCTGCATCAGCTTCACCAAGGTGTCTCCCCGGGGAGGGGCCCTCTGGAATGAAGGGCAGCCTGTGGCTAAAGCAGCTTGGCTGTTCTCAGAGGCTTCTGATTTGCCCTGATTCAGTCCTCTGCCTGCAGACTAAAACATCATTACAAAAGACAAAGGGAGGGGAACATAGCAGGTCACAAACCCCCTTTCCACTGGAGGAGAGCTGGGCTTGTCTTCAAGGCTGCTCCCACTCCCACGCAGGAAGCTGCTCTTAACTGCCAGGCCCCACTGACTTGCTCAGAGCCCAGCAGAGGAGCTTCTGGTGCTACCACAGACCGCCCCACCGTCCTGCCCTGCCCTGCCTGCCTCTGATATGTGCTGCAGCCAATAGAGAAGGTTCCTGCAGGGTCACATCACCTTGTGCTGGCAGCAGCCAACCTTGGGGGCCTGCTTTGCACCTTTTCACTTTATCTTCTCTGACATCTAGGGACCCACATGGCCACAAATGCTGCTTGTTAGTACAGGGGAGCTAGCTCCCCTGCAGGCAACTCCCAACCAGTGTCTCTCAGGTAGACAGTTCTAGAACATTCTAAATGCTTCTCAGAGAATCCCACAGAACTGAGCCCCTATTGCTTACTGGAGTGACCTCAGTAACACTCTTAGTGGCTTTTCCTCCCCATCTTAATCTCCCTACTGCCTTACTCATGCTTCCTGAAATCATCTCCCAAATAAAACTACCTGCTCCCAAGGCCTTGTCTCAGGCTCTGCTTTAGGGAAAACCCAAACTGAAACATCAGCCCCTGCTCACTTTCTAGCCAGTGCTAGTCTGATGGCCTCATCCCAGTGTCTACGTGTGCCAGGCTCTAGGTAAACAACTCAAGCTGCCTCATAAAGGGGACAGCTCCTATTCCACTCCAGCTGATGGCTACCCTGTGGATCTGCAAGTCCAGCATTACTAGAAATCCAGACTTTAATGGGAAATCCTCTTTTTAAAAAAAAATTATTATTTTTCTAGAGATGGAGTGTCCCTGGGTTGCCCAGGCTGGTCTCAATTCCTGGGATCAAGTGATCCTCCCACCTCAGCTTCCCAAAGTGTTGGCATTACAGGCATGAGCCATCATGCCGGCCCCTCTTATTTTTAGTTATCAACTAACTCAAAATTTAAAACACTGCATAGCCCAAACACATCTGCTGACCAGATCAGGCCCATGAGCAGCCCACTTGTGCCAGCTGGTATAGAATATGGTACCAACCCCATGAATAGTGGAGGAGGAAGACTACAAATGGGCTAAAATCACAGGATAGCAGATTGGGTGAAGGAGCAAAGAAACAAGCTCCCTCTCAGATCTGAAAGGGCCTACAAAGAGCCAGAGCTGGCTGGGCACAGTGGCTCATGCCTATAATCCCAGCACTTTGGGAGGCTGAGGCAGGTGGATCATCTGAGGTAAGGAGTTACAGACCAGCGCTGCTAACATGGTGAGACCCTGTCTCTACCGAAAACACAAAATTAGCTGGGCATGGTGGCACGTGCCTGTAATCCCAGCTACTTGGGAGGCTGAGGCAGGAGAATTGCTTGAACCCGGGAGGTAGAGGTTGCAGTTAGCGGAAACTGCGCCACTGCACTCCCACAGAGCAAGATTCCGTTTAAAAAAAAAAAAAAAACCAAAAAGGAAAAACAAGAAAGAAAGAGCCAGAGCCCTCAGATAACACATCAGCGCTAACATAGATTAACATGTGCCCAGTTCTCAGCCACATTATCTCAATCTCACAACCTCAGGAGGCAGATGCTATTTTCATTATCCTCACTTTAGTAGTGAGGAAACAGAGCTTTCAGAGGTTAAGGGATAGAGCTGGCATTCAAAATGAGTTATCTCTTCACTATTTACATGTATTTTACAGTTGCCCTAGGTTACAACCCTTGACTCCAAAAAAAAGGAGCAGGGACCTGGACTTCTAATTTTGGATGTATTTACAAGAATCTCTTTGCCTCATCTTTCAGATAAATCTCCAAGAGTGAAAGTTGTTTATAGAATACAGCTAATAAAGTCAGAAAGAATGATAAATTAGAAAATCCTCATTATGTAATCTCTAATTAATTACCATTACCAGATCAAAGCTGGGTGGATCATAATGTAAGTGAAAGGCTGGTTGGGAACTTGAAAATAAATCAGGTCACTCCTTATGTGATGCAAAAGCAAGTACTTATCACCTTCTAATATATTCCTGCTAAAAATATTAGAACATGAGTCTGCATGAGCCTCTAGATCTACTAGTTTACAGGAAAAGTGGATGATAGTGACACATGGTTAACAACACTACAGAGATACAACTGTATGTAGAACATGAGAAAATTCTAGGGTAAACACCTAGTTCTTTCAACAAATAAATAAAAAAAGGAACTATTAAGTATTCTTTAAGTGACTTAAAGGAACATCAACAAAATACAATGTGTGAATCTTGTTTGGATTCTGGTTCAGATAAATCAACAAAAAGACTATCTGATAACTGAAGAAAATTAAACATCTATTATCAGATGATATTAGACAATAACTAGAAATCACTATTCATTTTGGTGGCAATGATAATAGCATTGTTGTTATACACCTTACAGTTAAGTCCTCAAAGTTATTCTTGAAAACCAAATGGAATACTTATTACATGAAAACCTCTATACCTCCACATCAGTATTTTATAGAAAAATAAGCTTTATTTCAAAGCAATCTGAAAACAGCAGTCAGGGGGACCACATTTGCAAACTGGTAGGAAGGAGCATACAGTTACATGTCCATTTAGCAAGGTCTCAAGTCAGGAGTCTCACCAATTCCTGCCCAACACCTACTCAGTTTCCTCTTCAGGTTGAAACTAAAAAGTAGACTTGAACATCCCAGTGATGTCTTTGTTGTCCAAACATGCTCCAAGTTCAGGAAAGAGGACACCTGGGCTCAACTTATTGAGGGATTTGCTTAATTATTTAAAAAATATTTACATTGAGAATACAGTTAAGTTAGGAGCTTTCTTCACATTTTCACATTTTTTGAAAGAGCCACGGAGGTTTCATTCATGTTTTAACCAGTTGAGCTGATAAAGACCCTGTCTCCATTTTGTAAGAGATGGATTACATTCAATTACTCCTCATGACAGCCAAATGGAAGATTATTCTATTGCTTTTGAAAGATTATTCCATTGCTTTTGAAGTGCTGGTTGGACTGGCATCTGCAATGGTAGCCAAATAAATGAGATTTCTATGTAACACATGCTGGTACCTATGGGCAAAAAAAAAAAAACCAGGCAAAAATCAGAGGCTTGTTTTTACCGACCATGAACAAAAAACTGGAAAATAATTTACCCACTCTAGTGGAATGGCTCATCTACTAACTGGATGATTCACTGTTATCAACCTTCTTGTTTAACATATTTAAGGAAAATATAGTCAGATTCTCACCCATTCTCACTGATTACTTTCATAGCTACCATCATTTCTTGCTTGGACTATTGCAGTAGACACCTAGTCTCCCAGATCTATCTTTGCACCCTACTTTATTCTCCACACAACAGTCTGAGATCATTGTACAATTTAAATCAAGATCATGTTATATGTTGTTATACCTCTATTCAAAACCTTCCAAAGGCTCCCATCTCATTCAGAGTAAAGGTGAGCTGTTCTTGTGTCCTAGTAAGGCCCTACATGATTGGGGCCTCCAGTACCCCTCTGATCTCATCTCTTATGGCTATACCTTTGTTTACTGAATGCTGGCCACAGTGGCCTCCTTCCTGTGACTTGAAAATATCCAGCACACTCCTACTTGGGAGCTTTTCTACCTGATGCTTTCTCTGTCTTACTTATCTCACTATGCCTTACTACTGCATAGCTGGCTCCCTTACCCCAGGTCTCTACTCAAATATCACCTTATCAGACATACCATGTATAAAATAGCACTCCTCCCCCGACTTACTCTGCTTTATTCTTATGCAAAGCACTCATTATTATGTGCCTAATTATACATTTTCTTATAGATTCTAGAGTCTAGAATGTCAGCTCCATGAGTGCAGAGCTAGTGTCTGTTTTACTACGGATTTCCCAGAGTCTGAAACTGTGCCTGGTACCAGGAGTACAGTTGTCCCTTGGTATCCACAGGGGATTGGTTCCAGGCCACCTCCCTCCTCCCCTTAGATATCGAAATCCGAGGATGCTCAAGCTCAAGTTCCTTATATAAAATGGCATAGTATTTGTACATAACCTACACACATCCTCCCATATCATATACTTCAATTAATTAATTTATTTATTGAGATGGAGTCTTGCTCTGTCGCCCAGGCTAGAGTCCAGTGGGGTGATCTTGGCTCGCTGCAACCTCCAACTCCCGAGTTCAAGTTCAAGCAATTCTCCTGCCTTGGCCTCCCAGGTAGCTGGGATTACAGGCACCCACCACCATGCCTGGCTAATTTTTGTATTTTTAGTTTTTAGTAGAGAAGGGGTTTTGCCATGTTGGCCAGGCTGGTCTTGAACTCCTGACCTCAGATGATCTGCCCGCCTTGGCCTCCCAAAGTGCTGGGAATACAGGTGTGAGCCACCACACCTGGCTCACATACTTTAAATACTCTCTAGATTACTTATAATACCTAATACAATTTAAATGCCATATAACTAGTTGTTATACTATATTGCTTTTTATTGTTGTGTTGCTATTTTTTATTGTTTTGTGTTCCCCAATATTTTTGAAATGCAATGCAGAACCCATGGATACAGAGGACCAACTGTACTTATAAAATATCTGTTCAACAACTTCAAGAAGGGACAAAACATTTTCATGATCAATGTAAGTTTATAGGGGGGTAGAGTTCTTCACCCAGAAAAATAAATCAGACAAGGGGTCAGAAAGCATGGCCTGTGCAATTGAAAAATCCCACTAGGAGATTTTGATAACTTTCTTACCCTTGGGTTGCGAATTACTGTACCAAATGGAAGGTTTTGCAACCATTTTTCATATAGAAAAAGGAGAAGGTATTTATTATAAACTTTTAAAAATCAAATTACCAAATGCCAGAGTCAGATGTAAAGATTTACCCAAAAATTGGTATCTCTACTGTTCTATTAAGGTATTCAGTGAGGGACTGTAGGTAATTTTTCTAGGGGGTAGGGATTGTGAAACATTTCTTCAGTAACAATGAAATAATATATTTTTCTATAAGAAATGGGCATAAGGCCGGGAGCAGTGGCTCATGCCTGTAATTCCAACACTTTGGGAGGTTGAGGCAGGTGGATCATCTGAGGTCAGGAGTTTGAGACCATCCTGGCCAACATGGTGAAACCCGTCTCTACTAAAAATACAAAAATTAGCAGGGCATGATGGCACACGCCTGTAGTCCCAGCTACTCGGGAGGCCGAGGCACGAGAATTGCTTGAACCTCGGAGGTGGAGGTTGCAGTGAGCCGAGATTGCACCACTGCACTCCAGCCTGGGCAACAGAGGAAGACTCTGTCTCAAAAAAAAAAAAAAAAAAAATTAACAAAAAGAAAAAAACGGGCATAATACCTGGAGTAAATTCGGAAAAGAGACTCAGATTCTATTTTCTCTCATTTTGGTATCTGCTTAGGGAGTGCATTAAAGTATGATGCAGAATTCACCTTTGACTTAACTCGGAAATCCTTTGTTTGTCTTTGTGTGTGTGTCACTAACAGACTGACAGGAAGTTAGGAAATGAGAGGGAGCTTAGCAGTCAAATGGCCTGACCCCTTCACTTAACAGAGAAAGGATGAGGCACGGATCCAAGATGAGAAAGGGGCCATGGCTCCAATCTCCTGAGCCTAGTTTTCTGTGTGCTCCCACCCCCATCCCTGTTGTCATTAGCTGGCATAGCTTTGAGTGAAGGAGGTTTTACAGTGAGAATAATTCACGTTTTGAAGAAAGAGCCACGTCTGACTCCAGGCTCCACAGTGTACTTGTTGTATGGTCTTGGGCAGGTTAGCAAACTCTTTGGGGCTCTCTTTCCTCAGTTCAAAGAGGGGCTTAATTGCGATCAATCACCCAAGACTCTTAGTTCGAGAAAGCACCGTATCACACAGGCTTCCCCTCTACCCACAGGTGAGGGGCGCGGGGGTGGGGGCACTTACTGGACGCACTCGTTCCCCCGGCCCTTGTTCTGATACTCCACAATACAGCGGATCAGCTGGTCATTCTCCTCAAGGAGCTGAAAGATGAGAGAAAGAAAGGGTCAGTGCAGGCCGGGCGCAGTGGCTCACGCCTGCAATCCCAGCACTTTGGGAGGCCGAGCTGGGCGGATCACGAGGTCAGAAGTTCGAGACTAGCCTGGCCAACATGGTGAGACCCCATACTAAAAGTACAAAAATTAGCCAGGCGTGGCACGCTCCTGTAATCCCAGCTACCCAGGAGGCTGAGGCAGGAGAATCGCTTGAACCCAGGAGGCGGAGGTTGCAGTGAGCCGAGATGACGCCACTGCACTTCAGCCCGGGCGACAAAGCGAGACTCCGTCTCGGGGGAAAAAAAAAAAAGAGACTGGGTTAGTGCAGTATGACGTCTGGACGGCGGGGGACAGAACCCCATGCCGGGCTATCCTGCCCCGGCGCCTGTGCTGATTTCGTGCCCATCTCACCCCGCACCCCGGCTGCTCAGCACCCTTCACAGTCAGCTGGGAGGCCGCTCTCCACAGGATGCTTCTCGCACCCCGCAGACACTCGGGATCCCGACTTCTTCTCTTCGCCCGCCCGCCCGCGTGGATGCTCACCCGCTGGATAGTCTCTTGATTGACTTCCGCCTTGCCCCTCAGCCAGTCCGGTACGAAGGCCACCGACATCCCGAGGAACCTCCGGAACCACGACCGCCAAGCGACTCGACCCACGAAAGGTGGGGCCTACGCTGTCGACGTTGATTAGATGCTCCCGCCTACAGGGCGGGGGACAGAAGAGACGTCATTTGTGACTGGACGCGCAGGAGCGACACTCAGCGCCTTCCTCGGTCCCCGCCCCCAGAACGCCGGGGTCGTTTACGTATCCTTTGCGCTTGCGCAGTCTGGAGAGCGAAACCTGTGGGTCGGGGTTGGGTCTAATGTTGACCTACCTGGCCTCAGCACCTCCAGTGTTAGGCTGTGCATGCCTTTTTTTTTTTGAGATGGAGTCTGGCTGTGTCGCGCAGGCTGGAGTGCAGTGGCGCGATCTCGGCTCACTGCAAGCTCCGCCTCCCGGGTTCAAGCCATTCTCCTGCCTCTGCCTCCTGAGTAGCTGGGACTACAGGCGCCCGCCACCACGCCTGGCTTTTTTTTTTTTTTTTTTTTTTTTTAGTAGAAACGGGGTTTCACCATGTTGGCCAGGATGGTCTCGATCTCCTGACCTCGTGATCCGCCCGCCTCGGCCTCCCAAAGTGCTGGGTGTGCATGCTTAATCTATCTGTAGGAGTGGCTTGCTCGGCATCACACAGCATGTCTGGAACCCAGATATATGGCTTCAAATCCACTGTCCTCTCTACATCACTCTGGTGCCTCCAGGTCTGCATCTGGAGCATGAACATTGACTATGGCATTGTCTCCTGCCAGGCCAAATCTGCAGGGCCAGGAAAACTCTGGTATTAGTTTTACTCTTTGCTGAAGGAGAAATTCGCGTTTTTCCACATAGCCTAGACTTATTTGGGGCAGGAATAATGCTTATTAGGTTGGCAACCCTAAAAAGCACTGGTATTTTCTCCATTTTACAGATGAGGAAACAAGTAAAGTAACTTGCCCAAGGTTCCTTAGCAAAGCCAGTCTCTGAATACGGGCAGTCTGGCTTTAGAACTCTCACCCTTAACAACCCAGGACTGCCCAGGCACCATACTGCAAAGGTGGTGTGCCGCAAGATGCAAGGAGGAAGCTGGACACACCCTCTTGGGCCACATGGTTACTCCTGGTGATCACTAAAACTGAACTGGTTGTAGTCTTCTAGACCAGTGGTCCCCAGCCTTTTTGGTACCAGGAACTGGTTTCGTGGAAGACAATTTTTCTTGTCTTCCACGGGGGTGGGGGTGGGGGTGGTTTTGGTGTGAAACTGTTTTACCTCACATCAGCAGGCATTTAGATTCTCATTAGGAGTGTGCAACCTAGATCTCTCGCAAGTACAGTTCACAATAGGGTCCATGCTGCTGTGAGAATCTAATGCCTCCGCTGATCCGACAGGGCAGAATCCTCGGTGGTAATGTTTATCCGCCCTCTGCTCATCTCCTGCTGTGCGGTACGGGTCCCCTGTTCTAGCCATCCGTGGTGGATGTGGTAACAAGATTCGTTTTCCCTGGAGTGAGCACTTCATTTAGGAGGGAGATCTTGGGAGCCTACTCCTAAAAAGGGGAGCTCCCTAGAGCTTTATTCCTCTGAATGGTGGCCCTGATCCTGAGCAAGCTCATCTGCTTTACTGGGCTTTCTTTCCATAATCCCTTTATTCAAACCTGTGAAAAGGCAGCTTTCATCCCATTTCTTTTCTTTTCTTTCCTTTTTTTTTTTTTTTGAGACAGAGTCTCACCCTGTCACCCAGGCTGGAGTGCAGTGGTGTGATCTTGGCTCACTGCAACCTCTGCCTCCCGGGCTCAAGCGATTCTCCTGCCTCAGCTTCCTGAGTAGCTGGGATTACAGGTGCCTGCCACCACACCTGGCTAATTTTTTTTTTGTATCTTTAGTAGAGATGGGGTTTCGCCATGTTGGTCAGGCTGGTCTTGAACTCCTGACCTCATGATCCGCCCGCCTCGGCCTCCCAAAGTGCTAGGATTACAGGTGTGAGCTACTGCACCCAGCCTGCTTTCATCCCATTTCACAGAGAGGTAAACCCGGTGAGAGAAGTGAGGTAACCCCTGAGCTGGGGCAGACTCAGGACTTCCTGGTTACCAAGCCTGCACTGTTAACTCTGCATCAGGCTTCCTCCTCAGGAAAATTCCCCAAAGCTTTCAGAGAAACAGAGTGGGCAGAAAAAGAACCATCAGGAGCAGGATGTAGGTCTTGCTTAGTTCCACTCAGCCCTATTCCTGTTAAGACAAGTGAGGAATGACAATAACATGAAATGGCCCAGACAACAATCCTCCCACCTCTGAAAGTTTCCCTGTGATTATGGGCATGAACCACCATGCCCGGCCCATAGTTTTGTTCATAAAGTTTAAGTGACTTGCTTACCAATCTTATGCAAAATTTCATGTAATTTATGTAATACTATATAACATAATGCTACATATGGTATGTATATATACACACAAAGATCTGTCCTGGGTATTAAGTATCTTATCTCTAGGCTTTATGTTTATGACTCTGAAATGGAGGGAACTGGGACATACATGTTTTGAGGAATAAAGTGAATGGGTTTTTTTGTTTTTTTTGTTTGTCTGTTTTTGTTTTGTTTTGTTTTGAGATAAAGTCTCACTCTGTTGCCCAAGCTGGAGTGCAGTGGTGCAATCTCAGCTCACTGTAACCTCCATCTCCCAGGTTCAAGCAATTCTCCTGCCTCAGCCTCCCGAGTAGTCTGGGACTATGGGCACGCACCACCATGCCCAGATAATTCTTTTGTATTTTTAGTAGAGATGGGGTTTCACTATGTTGGCCAGGCTGATCTTGAACTGCTGACCTCAGGATGCATTCGCCTCGGCCTCCCAAAGTGCTGGGATTACAGGCGTGAGCCATCCTGCCTGGCCCCAGTTTTTGTTGTTGTTGTTGTTGTTATTGTTTGAGACAGAGTTTCACTCTTGTTGCCCAGGCTGGAGTGCAATGGTGCAATCTCAGCTCACTGCAACCTCCACCTCCTGGGTTCAAGCAATTCTCCTGCCTCAGCCTCCCAAGTAGCTGGCATTACAGGCATGCACCACCACGCCCAGCTAATTTTGTGTTTTTAGTAGAGATGGGGGTTTTACCATGTTGGTCAGGCTGGTCTCGAACTCCTGACCGCAGGTGAACCACCAACCTTGGCCTCCCAAAATGCTGAGATTACAGGTGTGAGCCACCAAGCCTGGCCTAAAGCGAAGGTTTTGAGTGCGGTTTATAGAAGGAATTGATTGCTTTTTGTTTTTTTGAGACGGAGTCTTGCTCTGTCGCCCAGGCTTGAGTGCAGTGGCGCGACCTAGGCTCACCGCAAGCTCCACCTCCCGAGTTCTCGCCATTCTCCTGCCTCGGCCTCCCGAGTAGCTGGGACTACAGGCGCTCACCATCAAGCCCGGCTAATTTTTTTTTTTTTTTTTTTTTTTTTTTTTTTTTAGTAGAGACAGGGTTTCACTGTGTTAGCCAGGGTGGTCTTGATCTCCTGACCTCGTGATCTGCCTGCCTCAGCCTTCCAAAGTGCTGGGATTACAGGCGTGAGCCGCCGCGCCTGGCCTGATTGGTTTTTTTAACATCATCAAAGTTTCTATCAGGTAAAAAAAAAAAAATGAGATGGTGTTAGGGTGAGGCAGGTGGTATAGGGGACCAACATGTTCCAGCATACAGGGAAAGCCCTCCAGAAGAAAAGTTTTATAAAGGCAGTATAAAGGCAAAGTGGAGGTTAAGCAGGACACAGGTATCCAGATTCTGTACTCTCCTAGGAGCAATGGGAGCCATGGATGGTTTTAGGCAGAAGAGTGATGAAGCCTGAGATGCATTTAGAGTTTTATTGGCTGTAACATGGTGAAAGTTAGGGAAGACACCCAGATGAGAAACAAAAAGAACAGTGACAAGGCTGCTACAAGAAGGCAGGCCAGAGATAGTGGGAGCAATGAGAAAAGAAGTGTATGCATTTGAAAGACATTGGAAGTAGACTTGGCAGGCCTTAGTGATCAAGTGGGGAGGGATAGAAAAGGGAAATTAGGGATGCCTTCTGGGGTTCTGGGTTAAGCAACTGAGAAAGTGGTGATGCCCCTTATGGAGGCAGGGAACAGTGGGGGAGATGCTGGACTGGAAATGAAGGTGATAAATTCAGCTGTGGAAATGTATAGTGTGAGGTGATGTCAAACGATGTGGAGGCTTGTGGCTGACTATTTGGGGCTGAAACTCAGCGACAAAGACTAGGCTGGAGATACAGCTTTGAGAAACATCACTTGTAGAAACTGACTGGTACTATGCAGTGGATAAGATTGCCTAAGGAGAATGTGATAGTTTCTCTTATGACAGAGGAAAAGAAGCTGCAACGGAGACTGAGGGGAGAAAGAGACTAGAGAGATAGGGAAAGGAAAACCAGGACAGTGGGGGTTATGGCTTTTTATTTATTTATTTATTTATTTTTAAACAGTGACTGAAAAGGACAGACAGGACAGCAATGACAAATGCTGTTGAAAGGTCAAGGAAGGGCTGGGTGCAGTGGCTCACACCTGTAATCCCAGCACTTTGGGAGGCCGAGGTAGGCAGATCACTTGAGGTCAGAAGTTTGAGACCAGTCTGGCTAACATGATGAAACCCTCTCTCTACTAAAAATACAAAAATTAGCCAGGCATGGTGGCACGTGCCTGTAGCCCCAGTTACTTGGGAGGCTGAGGCTGGAGGATCGCTTGAACCCGGGATGCAGAGATTGCAGTAAGCCTCAGCGCAGAGATTGCACTCCAGCCTGGGAGACAGAGTTAGACTCTGCGTCAAAAAAAAAAAAAAAAAAGAACAAGGAAAATAAAGACTAGGTCTTTGAGGAGGGCATTTTCAGTGGTATGGTGAAGCAGATCTCAGAAGTGCAGGGGACTGAGAAATGATGAAAGGTGAAGGTGAAGCAATGGAGTGTTCAGATATAGACCACTTTTTCCATGAGGTTTGGTTGTAAAGGGGAGAAGGGAAAGAAGGTGGTAGCTGGAGGGAGAGGAGTTGTCTGGAGCTAAGGGACATCACTTTGATGGTTGCTCTTTCTTCAGTAAAGAAGGTTCCTGGGAGAGCAAGAGGGGGAGGGGGTGTTGAAGAGTGGGAGATCTGGGGAGCATGCAGGATATTTGGAAGTTGATTTTGGGGGAGAGCTGGAGAGAGAGCTGCCTTGGCAAATAGGACTGCTGAAGGGTGTTGAGGACCTAGTTGAAGTTGACAATGTATGTAGCACTGATCTGTGTGGTTGTGAGATTTTGTCCAGTGGCACTCAGAGCCAAGAAGCAGAGAAGACAGAAGGTTGGATTCTTCCAGGATTGTAGTGCTGCCAGATGGGTGTTACTATCCTTCTAGTTGTGCTAGAAAGATAACTGTGCAAGAGATATAAGTATATTGGGAAGAATGTGATGGAGGTGATAAACCCTGAACTCTCAGCTGATGGGGAAGGAAGTGAAAACTCGAGGGAGCTCATAATAAAACAAAGTAGAGGCACAAATGAACTGGAAGTTTCTGCAGGCTAGAGAAACCATGGAAGGAATTCAGAGACTAGCAGGACAGATGAAAGATCAGGTGTCTGCATTTATAACTTCAGAGGTGGAGCTCTTCTGTGGTCCAGGATGTTACCCTAGGAGTGGAGGGCTGAAGAGGACTGGAAGAGAAAGCCTCTGGAGTTGACTGTGAGTCTGGAGTCAAAGTGGCCAATGATTGGAGATGAGAGCTAGGATTTTAGGTACTACATCTCACCCCTGTTGTCCAATCTACCATGGTGCCTGAGCCACACCAGTTGCACCAGTCAGAGGGTGTAAGGTCCTATTCTAAAGCACTCGCACCACAAGTTTTGAGAGCCCAATTCCACATATTTGTTTGTTTGTTTTGTTTTGTTTGTTTTCTGAGATGGAGTTTCGCTCTTGTAGGTCAGGCTGGAGTGCAATGGTGCGATCTCGGCTCACTGCAGCCGCCTCCCAGATTCAAGTGATTCTCCTGCCTCAGCCTCCCAAGTAGCTGGGATCACAGACCCCTGCCATCATTCCCAGCTAATTTTTGTAATTTTTCAATAGAGACGCAGTTTTGCCATGTTGGACACGCTTGTCCCTGACCTCGTGATCCACCTGCCTTGGCCTCCCAAAGTGCTGGGATTATAGGTGTGAGCCACCACACCTGGCCCCAGTTCCCCATATTTGAAGGGCACTTATGCTACAGGGTTTTCAATTGCCTTTACCAACCCCAAATCTCCTGGTTTTTCTTCTTCTTTGTGCCTGTTGTGACCTACCGTCATTATCAGAGACTCATTGTGGGAGGGGACTACACAAGGGTATAAATCCCAGGAGGTAGTGATCCCTGTAGGCTATCTTAGACTCTATCACAATTCTCTTCAGTTTTCATTTTGTAATTTTTCTCTGGCTATGTAAGCCCTGCTTTGATTTCCGCCCATATGATGATGATTTTCAAAAGTCCAGGCTAGGCGTGGTGGCTCACGCCTGTAATTTCAGCACTTAGGGAGGCCAAGGCAGGCGGATCACTTGAGGCCAGGAGTTCGAGACCAGCCTGGCCAATATGGTGAAACCCCCATCTCTATTAAAACTACAAAAATTAGCTGGGCGCGTTGGCAGATGCCTGTAATCCCAGCTACTTGGGAGGCTGAGGCAGAAGAATCACTTGAGCTTGGGAGGTGGAGGTTGCAGTGAGCCGAGATCGTGCCACTAAACTCCAACCTGGGCCACAGAGTGAGACTCAGCCTCAAAAAAAGTCTGTGTCCAGCCCAGACCTCTACATTGACCTGCAACCTGTATATACAACGGCTATGTTGACATCTGTATTAGTCAAGGTTCTCCAGAAAGGAAGAACCAATGTGACATCTATATATCTACAATATAGATCTATATCTATAAATATATATGGGAGGGGATTTATTAGGGGAATTGGCTCACATGGTTATGGAGGCTGAGAAGTCCCACAATAGGCCATCTACAAGCTAGAGAATCAGGGAGGCTGGTAGAGTGCTTCAGTTCAAGACTACCCTGTCTTGGACTTGGCCTCAGAACCAGGGAAGTTAAATGGTGTATCTCCCAGTCCAAGGCCCAAGCCGGGAGAACCTGGGGAACCACTGGTACAAGTCTTGGAGTCCAAAGGCTCAATAGTTGCTAAGTGAATAAATGGATGGACTCTACTACCTAATCTCCTGGAGTTAGGAGATTAGGGGAACCTGGAGTTCTGATGCCAAGAGCAGAAGAGGGGTGTCCCAACTCCAGAACAGAGAATTTGCCTTTCCTCTGCCTTTTTGTTCTATCTATTAGATGGTGCCTGCCCATATTGGATGAGGACAGATCTTTCTTACTCAGTGCATTGATTCAAATGCCAATATCTCCTGGGAACACCCTCGTAGACATACCCAGAAATAATGTTCCCCCAGGAATCTGAGTATCCTTTAACCTAGTCAGGTTGACATCTAAAATGAATCATTGCAAAATCCTAACCAAGTCTCAAAGGTACCTCAAATTCAACTTGTCTAAGATGGAGCTCAAGATCCATTTTATCTCCTCTTCCAGTGTTCTCCATATCTGTGAATCCCTCCACCATCCATCCATTTATCCATGGCTGAACAGTGGCCTCATCCTTGAAGCTACTTCATCGCCCCTTCACATCCAACTCATCACCAAGTCCTATTGATTTTGCTCCTGTATTTCTCTGCAGCCTGCTTAGATCTCTTTTTCTTCAGTCTCACACCAGTCCACATTCCAGCTCCATTCTCTCTTGCTCAGATGACTGCACTGGCTCCCAGGCAAGTCCCACCATAGCTTTATTGAGATTTCTCCATTTTGATCTGCACTTTAGCAGCCAAAGTGAGTTTTATAAAATGCAATTTTGATCAGTGTTCCATGGTCCTAAACTTTCCACTATGGCCCATAAGATCCTACATGGTCTGGCCCCTTCCTTCTATTTGCTCTAGTCGATCTCACTCTACTCCTTTACTCTCTAAACTCCGAGTTTCTTTTCTTTTTTGGTAAAATGTACATAACCATTTTTAAGTGTGCAGATCTGTGGCATTTGGTACATTCACATTGTTGTGCGATCATCACTACTAACCATTTCCAGAACTGTTTCATCTTCTCCAGCTGAAATTCTGTATCTATTAAGCACTAACTTTCCATTACCCCCTGTCTGGGTTTCTTTTCATCCCTCAAAGGAGCTCTGCTGCCTTCCACAGAGTCCTTATATACATGCTGATGTCTCCATCTGAAACGCACTTCCTCTCCCCTTTGCCTAGTTAGCCTCCTGTGATTCCCAACACCAGCCTAGAAGCTTCTGTAAATTCTCTCAAAACCCCTGCTCCTCCCTGAAGAACAATTTGTATTTATACAGGTGTTTGATTGTTTGAAGGGTGCTCTCACCCTGCCCTCCTCTCTTAACATAGTTTTTCCTGTCAGGAATTCCTCGCTTTGTCCACAAGCCCTGGCACACAGCAGGTGCTCAATACTTGCTAAATGAATAAATGGACGGACTCTGCTACCTAATCCCCTTCCAGCCGGTCATCCACTTGTGGGTGCCTCTGCCCCCAGCTTGGGGTGTGTCCCCCTGGGTCGGACTTTGGCGCCCTATCCAGGCTGGCAGTAGGTTGTGCTCTTTGGTTTGCCTATCTCGGGCCTCCCGCCCAGCCGCGCGGACCGCAGAACACACGCCCCGGGCGTATCACACTGTCACGCGGAGCCTCCCCGCCTCCAGACGTCGGTCCGGTTGCTACCCCAGCAGGAATCGAGCTTATACCACGAAGGCTCCTTCTCATCTCCGGACGTGAGAATTACAGGCTTGGACCTCAAACTGCCGCGGTGAGAGCCGGGAGGTGGGAAGAAAGTTGGGAGGCGCGCGCCTCGGTCACGCTCCCTCTCAGTTTGGGTCGCAGCCCTTTAACAACCACTACATTCGCGCCTTCGCCGGGACGAGGGCTGTGGAGGCGCGCCGGGATTGGTCGGTTTGGGTGCGGGTGTCGCTAAGCAGCAGCGAATGGGGGCTCAAGGCTCGCGCACGCGCACCACCGCCTACCTGCGCCGGGGCCGCCGGTGACCTGGGCCGGGGCACCCCGGTCGGCTAAGGTTGCTGAGGAGGCGGCGGGTAGCTGGCGGGCGCCGACTTCCGAAGGCCGCCGTCGGGGCGAGGTGAGGGCTGACGGGCGGAGGCGGGTGCCGCGGCCCGTTAGCCGAGAGCAGGCGGGTTAGGGTGTGGCGCAGGGCGGGCCCAGAGGTGGAGGCGGCCCAGGGCCAGCCCCGCCCTCAGGCCCGGCCTTGACCATGGGGCTCCCCACGGGGCTTCACTGGACTTCTTGGAGTCCTCTGTCCCCTTTCTCCCGCCAGCCTCTCCCTGGACCCCGGGGCCACCCAAGACACGCGCCTGCGGGAACCCTGGGCTGACAGATGGGCGTCGAGGGCTTCTCCCAGTTGGAAGAGATGGGGAGTGAGAAAGGGACGACTGTTTCTTTAACCATTCACGAATCTCACGTCAGAGCATTGTTTAGTCTGAATAGCAAACTTCCCTTAGCATGCTAGTGTTATAAGACTTTAAATATTGGATACACTGAACCAACTTTTCAGAGCACTGGGTGTAGGACGTTCCATTACAGGTTTTGTGTTCATTACAGATTTACACATGTACCTCCAGAGCCAGAAGGATAAAGCGCTTGGGGAAAAATTAGGTTTGTAGAAATCAAAGCCACGAAAGACTTGCCAGTGTGGAAAGTAATTGGTGAAATTTGTGACATGGTCAGAAAAGAATACAGCTCAGAACCAACATAGAAGATAATATTTAATTACATTTTGCAGAGGAGAGTTGATCCCGCTAAAGATAATTTTAGTAAAATGAAAAATGGAAGCAACTGGAAATGGTTTAACGTTGCTAGATAGAATTAAATAAACAAATAGAGTTTCCTCTGGAAAGTATGTTTTGGACAATGTTGTTAATAGCTCTGATTTAAGTGTTTGTACTTGCAACAGAAGCCATCTTGGAGTCTCAGTGTTTTTTCATTCTTAGAATAACTTAGAAATCAACTATATTCAAAAAGTAACATGGTCAGAGAGAGGACAACCTGACTTCAAGGTAATACAGTGGATAAAGAGTAGTTGTAACAAGTGTAATCTCAGGCTCCTTCGTCTACCAACAGGTCTCTGATTAGCTTATTAGTGCTCTAAGGAGAAGAAATTATTTTAGAGAAAGGGAGTAGCTGTAATCCCCAAGGTTGGATTTATAGAAGAAGGATGTGGTGGAAAGATCGTCAGCTTTAGAATATTTGAAGTAAGGAAGTGTGGGTTGAATCTGGCTCTACCTCTTGAGCCTTAGAGCTGCAGTTTTCCCACCTAGCCAGTGTAGATTATGTCTACCTTATAGTTACAAGCATTTAATAACATTATCAGTGTAAAAGGTCCTATCAAGTTTAGTTCCCTATCCTTCTCAGTTCCTAACAAATGACAAAACTGACCTCTACCCTCCTGTTCACTCCATCCCCAAGCAACTTGGAGCCTTAATAGAATCTACAAATTTGGTAACCAGTTCTCAAGTCCTGTGGCTGAAGGTGAATTCAGTAAGGGTGACACAACTCAGTTTTGTCTTCTGTATTGTGTGTTTGAGTCTTCTGTATTCTGTATATACTTTATGGTGAACACTTTGTGTTTGAATATTTGTGTGCCAAATGAACCCTGTTTTGTCTAAATTCCTATTTTGCAAGGTGCAGTCATCTCTCTCTTTCTCTCTTTCTTTCTGTTTCTCTCTCTCAGCCTCTCCCTCTCTCAGTGCATGTGGTAGGGGCTTGAGGAGGGGTTAAGGGTAAAAGGTGGAAGAAAAAGCAGAAACAAGGGTAGCCTGCAGCATAGGCACAAAGTCTTTGTTGATAGAACAGAGATAATCTATGGCATGAGCAGTTTACAAACAGATGCTGGGAAGAGGATTTAGGAAATAAGGGAGGCAAATTAAAATATATTTTTATAAAACTAGTAACACGGATGCTGTGTATGTGATTACTACTTCACTCTACTTTTAGACAAATGTCATCTGTATAAATCTTTCTCTTTTTCTCTCCAAGTACAGATTTATTGTGGAAAAGTGTTCAAACTGTTGATCAGAATTATGGCAAGGGATCTGTAAACCTGCATTTCTTGTTTCAGTGAGCAAAAATAAGGTAGCCCTTAGGTCATTCATTCATTTACTTAGCAGTGTTTACTGAGTGCTTCCTAATATGTCCCAGGCAAGGTGGTAGGTTATGACATCCACTGCCTTGTGGAAGGATCTGCTAAGATCTGGAAGACATTCCAACGTCTCTTTGTGTGAACATTCTGAAGCTTCCTTTGTCCTTGTGGAGTTGATTTTCTTTTCTTTTTTTTTTTTTTTTGAGACAGGGTCTCACTTTGTTGCCTAGGCTGGAGTGCAGTGATGTAGTCACAGCTCACACAGCCTTGACCTCCTGAGCTCAAGACTCTCACCTCAGACTCCTGAGTAGCTGGGACCACAGGTGTGTGCCACCATGCCTGGCTTTTTTTTTTTTTTTAAATTTTTTGTAGAGATGGGGTATCATTGTGTTGCCCAGGCTGGTCTCAAATTCTTGGGCTCAAGCAGTCCTCCCACCTCGGCCTCCCAAAGTGCTGGGATGACAGGTATGAGCCACCATGCTCAGCCTGCTTTCCTAGTTTTTTTTTTGTTTGTTTGTTTTGTTTTTGAGACGGAGTCTCGCTGTGTTGCCCAGGCTGGAGTGCAGTGGCTCTACCTTGGCTCGCTGCAACTTCTGCCTCCCAGGTTCACACCATTCTCCTGCCTCAGCCTCCTGAGTTGCTGGGACTACAGGCGCCTGCTACCATGCCCGGCTAATTTTTTTGTACTTTTAGTAGAGATGGGGTTTCACCGTGTTAGCCAGGATGGTCTTGATCTCCTGAACTCGTGATCTGCCCGCCTTGGCCTCCCAAACTGCTGGGATTACAGGCGTGAGCCACTGTGCCCGGCCCTAGTTTTTTTTTTTTTTTTTTTTGAGATGGAGTTTCCTTCTTGTTGCCCAGGCTGGAGTGCAATGGCACGATCTCGGCTCACTGCAACCTCTGCCTCCTGGGTTCAAGCTGTTCTCCTGCCTCAGCCTCCAGAATAGCTGGGATTACAGGCATGCACCACCATACCTGGCTAATTTTGTATTTTTAGCAGAGACAGGGTTTCTCCATGTTGGTCAGGCTGGTCTCGAACTCCCAACCTCAGCTGATCCGCCTGCCTCTGCCTCCCAAAGTGTTGGGATTACAGGTGTGAGCCACCACACCCAGCCACTTTCCTGTTTTAAGTCGAATACTAGTTATCTTTGAGCAGCTTTATTTCAAAGAGTCCTGAGATTATAGTACCTTCCAGTTTGGAAATGTCATGTAGTTAAGGAGCTATTCACTATGAAGTGTGCCCTTCAATGTTCATGCATAAAGCATCAAAATTATAGTTAATTAGCAGATAAGATTATTGTTCCATTGGTGGAGATATTTAAAAATGATATTTAAACAAAGAAGTATGAGCATAATTTAAGTAACCAGTACGTGAAGATCTTAAGTTAATACTTTTTTCCCAGCTTTTATTTTAAGGTAATTATAGTTGCAGGAATTTGCAAAGGTAGTACAGAGAAGTCTCATGTATGCTTCACCTAGTTTTCCCCATTGATTACATATTATATAATTCTAGTACAATACCAACTCCAGGAAATTGATGTTGGTATAAAGTGTGTGTGTCTGTGTGTGTGTGTGTGTGTGTGTGTAGTACTGTCACTTTATCATGTGTAGATTCCTGTAATCATCACAGCAATCAAGATACAGAATTATTCCATCCCCACAAAGATCTGCCTTTGGCTATTCATTCATAGTCACACCTGTTCCCCGCTTCTCTACCATCCCTAACCTCTGACAACTGTTTATCAGCCCTCCGTTTCTCTAAGTTTGTCATTTCAAGAATGTTACATGAAAGGATGCATATAGTATATAACCTTTTGATACTGGCTTTTTACAGCCAAGCATAATGCACTTGAGATCCATTCACGTTGTTCTGTGTACCAGTACAGTAGTTTATTCCTCTTCTTTGCTGAGTAGTATTCCATGGAATGAATATACTGTGGTTTGTTTAACCATTCACTATTTGTAGGACATGTTAGTTGTTTCCAGGTTTGGTTATAAATAAAGCTGCAACGAGCAATTATACAGAGGTTTTTGTGTAGACATGAGTTTTTATTTCTCTGGGGTAAATACCAGGAGTGTGATTGGTAGATTGTACAGTAATTCCATGTTTAGTTTTAAAATAAACTGCCAAACTGGTTTTTTTTTTTTTTTTTTTCTTTTTTTTGAGACAAAGTCTCATTCTTTCGCCCAGGCTGGAGTACAATGGTGCAGTCTTGGCTCACTGCAACCTCTGCCTCCCAGGTTCAAGCAATTCTCCTGCCTCAGCCTCCCAAGTAGCTGGGATTACAGGTACCCACCACCACGCCTAGCTAATTTTTGTGTTTTTGGTGGAGACGGGGTGTCACCACGTTGGCCAGGCTGGTCTCGAACCCTTGACCTCAGGTGATCCACCCATCTCAGCCTGCCAAAGTGCTAGGATTACAGGCGTGAGCCACTGTGCCTGGCCCAAACTTTTCTAGAGTATACCATTTTACAGTCCAGTAATGCATGAGAGATCCAGTTTCTCTCCATGCTTGCCAGTATTTGATACTGTCACTATTTACCATTTTAGCTGTTCTGATGGGTAGGTAGTATTATCTCATTGGGCTCTCAAGTTGCATTTTCATAATAGCTCAGTATCTTTTCATGCTCTAATTTGCCATCCATATATCCTCTTTGGTGAAATGTCTGTATGTGTGTTTTTCCCATTTTAAAATTGGATTGTTTGTATTTTTTGACTGTTGAATTTCAAGAGTTCTTTATACAGTCTAGGTTTGAGTTGCTTATCAGATATGTGGTTTACAGATGTTTTCTCCCAATTTCTAGCTTGTCTTTTCATCCTCTTCAGATGGGCTTTCATAGAGAAAAAGTGTACAATTTTGTTGCAGTCCAGTTTTCTGAATTATCTTTATGGATTATGCTTTTGGTGTCATATCTAAGAGCTCCTCACCAAGCCGTAGGTCCTGAAGATTTCCTCCTATGTTTTCTCCAGTTTTATAGTTTTATTTTTCATATTTAAATCTATGATAAATCTTGAGTTAATTTTTATGTAAGATGTGAGGTTTAGGTTAAGATTCTTTCTTTTTACTCCCGGCACTATTTGTAGAAAAGACTACCCCTCCTCCCTTAAATTACGTTTGCACTTTGTAAAAAAATCAGTTAGATACACTTATGTAAGTATATTTTTGGATTCTGTATTCTGTTTCATTGATCTATGTCTATTTTTCTGACAATACCACACAATCTTGATTACTATAGCTGTATAATAAGTCTTGAAGTAGGATAGCATGGTTTTTCCTATTTTATTATTTTTTCAGAATTGCTTTAGCTATTTTAGTTTCTTTGCCTTTCCATATGCATTTTAGAATAATCTTATCTATAGCCACAAACTCTTTTTTCAGTAGTTACATTAAACCTGTATATCAACTTGAGGGGAGAATTGACATCTTTGCTATGTTGACTCTTCCGATCCATAAAACATGATATATCTCCCCATTTATTTAGCACTTCGACTTCAGGAATGTTTTGTAGTTTTCAGCATACAAGTTCTGTATATGTTTTGTTAGATTTACATCTAAGCATTTTATTTTAAAAATTATAGCTTTATTGAGATTATTTTTTAGAGTGATTATAAATGATATTTTAAGTTTTGGTTTCCATATGTTCATTGTTAGTATATAGAAATATAATTTTTTTGAGATGAAGTATCACTCTGTCCGAAGAACCAACTTTTTGTTTCATTGGTTTTTCTCTATTTTTAAAATTTCCCATTTCATTGATTTCTACCCTGTGATTTCCTTCCATGTTTGTGATTTAAGCTTATTTTGCTCTTCTTCTAGTTTCTTGACCTGTGAGCTTAAATTATTGTTTTGAGACTTTTCTTCTTTTTGAACGTAAGCATTTAGTGCTATGGATTTCCCTCTCAGTACTGCTTTAGCTGTGTGCCACAAATTTTGATATATTTTCATTTTCATCCAGTTCAATGTATTTTTAAAATTTCCTTGATATTTCGTTTTTAACCTATGGATTATTTAAAAGTGTTTGCTTAATTTTCAAGTGTTTGGAGGTTTTCATTACCTTTCTGTTATTAATTTACAATTTGATTACATTGTGGTCATATAACACACATTGTATGAATTCTTTTAAATTTATTGAGGTTTGTCTTATAGCCCAGGATATGGTCTGTCTTGGTAGATATTCTGTGGTTTCTTGTCTTAAACTCCTGTCCTCAGCAATCCTCCCACCTCAGCCTCCCAGAGGGTTGGCATTACAGGTATGAGCCACTGTGTCCAGCCTATTCTGTGGGGTCTTGAAAGGAATTCTTCTGTTGTTGGATGGAATGTTATAAATGATGATTATATCCTTTAGTTGATAGTGTTTTTTAGTTATTTTTTAAAATCTTTGCTGATTTCTGTTTACTTGTCTTATCAATTTTTGAGGTGGAGGTGGTTGAACTCTCCAGCTACAACTATGGATTTGTCTGTTCCTCCTTTCACTTTATTAGTTTTTGCTTCACTTATTTACATCTTTGAAGTTTGGTGCAAACACATTTAGGATTATTATGCCTTCTTGGTGGACTTATTCTTTTATCATTATGTAATATCCTTCTCTGTTCCTGGACATTTTCTTTGTTCTGAAGTCTATCTGATGATAATATAACTCTTGCTTCTTTTGATTAATGTTTACATGCTATATTTTTTCCATCCATTTACTTTCAACCTATCTATATTGTTATATTGGAAGTGAATTTCATGTAGATAGTATATAATTGGTTCATGTCTTTTACCTACTGTCAGTCTCTGTCTTCAATTGTCATATTTAGACCGTTTACATGTAATGTAATTATTGATATATATTAGGGAATAAGTCTGCCCTTTTTTGTTTTGTGTTTGTTCTGTTTGTTGTTGTTGTTGTTGTTATTTCTCCATTTTCTTTTCCTTGACTTCTTGTGAGTAATTTGAACATTTTAAAATAATTACATTTTAGGCCAGGCCTAGTGGCTTATGCCTGTAATCCCAGTACTTTGGGAAGCTGAGATGGGCAGATTGCTTGAGAACAGGAATTCAAGACCAGCCGTGGCAACATAGTAAGACCCTGTCTCTACAAAATACATCTTTAAAAAAATTAGCTGGGTATAGTGGTACATGTCTGTAGTTCCAGCTGCTTGGGAGGCTGAGGCAAAAGGATCACTTGAGCCTTGAGGCTGAGGCAGAAGGATGACTTGAGGTCGAGGCTGCAGTGAGCCATGATTGTGCCACTGTGTTCCAGACTGGGTGACAGAGTAAGACCCTGTCTCAAAAAATAGTAATTTCATTTTATAATTTGTAGTGTTTTTTAGTATATCTCTTTGTATAGCTTTTTAGTGGGGTGTGTATGTGTTTTTGTGTGTGTGTGTGTGTGTATGACTTGTCGTGGTCTCCTGATGTCAGTGTTTTACTATTTCAAATGAAATGTAGAAACTTTACCTCCTTTTATGTCTTTGAACCCTCCCATTTATAATTGTCTTAAATATTTCCTTTACATATGTTGAGAACCACATGAGACATTGTAATTATTGCTTCATTTACCAAACATCATTTAGAAAACACATGAGAGATTAATCTGTCATATTTTTAAAAGTTTTTACCCTTTCTATTGTTCTTTCTTTCTTCCTGATGTTCCAGGATTTCTTCTTTTATCATTTCCTTTCTGTTTAGAGAACTTCTTGACAAATTCCTTTAATGTTCCTTCATCTAAGTATGCTTTAATTTTTCTTTTATTCCTTTTTTTTTTTTTTTTTTGAGGCAAGGTCTTGCTATGTTGCCTAGGCTGAACTTGAACTCCTGGGGCTCAAGCAGTGTAGTTGGGACTACAGGCACATGCCACTGCACCTGGCTGCTTGAAGGATATTTTTGCTGAATATGGGATTCTGGGTTGGCAGGTCTTTTCTTTTAGTACTCGGAAAAAATGTGCTACTTCCTTTTGGCCTCCATGGTTTCTGTGAGAAATTTGCTGTCATTTGAATTGTTTTCCCCTTATAGGTAAGGTATTATTTTTCTCTTGCTGCTTTCAAGATTTTTTCTGTATCTTTAGTTTTCATAAGTTGGGCTTCTGTCTGTGTGCTGGCATGGGTTTCTTGGGTTTATCCTTTCTGGGATTTGTTCAGTTTCTTGAATCTCTGGGCTTATATCTTTTGCACAGTTTTGGGAAATATTCAGAAATTATTTCTTTGAATACTTTTTCATCCCTGTCTTCTTTCTTTTGTCCTCCAGGACTCAAGTAACAGGAATATTTGGTCATTTTTTATAGTCTCACGGGTCTCCAAGTGTCTGTGAAATATTTTTCAATCTAGTTCCCCTCATATTGTTCAGATTGAGTAATTTCTATATTCTGTCTTCATGTTTACTCATTCATTCTTCTCCCCGCTCCATATTTCTATTGAGCCCATCCATTGTGTTTTTTACTTTAATTAATTAATTAATTTATTTTCATACAGATGGGGTCTCATTATGTTGTCCAGGCTGGTCTCAAACTCCTGGTCTCAAGTGATCCTCTTGCCTTGGCCTCTCAAAGCGTTAGGATTATAGATGTAAGCCACTGCACCTGGCCTCAGTTTTGTTTTGTTTTGTTTTGTTTGATGGAGTCTCACTCTGTAGCCCAGGCTGGAGTACAGTGGCGTGATCTTGGCTCACTGCCATCTCAGCCTCCGGATTCAAGCAATTCTCCTGCCTCAGCCTCCCAAGTATCTGAGACTACAGGTGTGTGCCACCATGCCCGGCTAATTTTTGTATTTTTAGTAGAGATGAAGTTTTACTATGTTGACCAGGCTGTCTCGAACTCCTGACCTCAAGTGATCCATCTGTCTTGGCCTACCAAAGTGCCAGGATTACAGGCGTGAGCCACCAAGCCTGGCTGCCTCAGTTTATTTTTAATTCTAGAATCTCCATTTAGTTTTTTATATCTTCTGTTTCTTTACTGAGAGTTTTTATTTTTCATTTTTTAAAAGTGGCTGGGTATGGTGGCTCACCCCTATAATCTCAGCACTTTGAGAGGCTAAGGTGGGAGGATCACATGAGCCTGGGAGTTCAAGACCAGCCTGAGCAACATAGCGAGACCCTGTGTCTAAAAAAAAAAAAAAAAATGTAGTGATGTGTGCCTATATTCCCAGCTATTCGGCATGCTAAGGTGGAAGGATTGCTTGAGTCCTGGAGATTGAGGCTGCAGTGAGCCATGGTTGCACTGCTGCATTCTAGCCTGGGAAGCAGTTTATAATTGCCCATTGAATCATTTTTATGGTGGCTGTTTTAAACTCTTTGTAGATAATTCTAGTATCTCTGTCATCTTGATGTTGGCATCAGTTAATGTCTCTTCTCATTGAAGGTGAGATTTTTCTGGTTCTTAGTATAGCCAGTGATTTTCTATTGAAACTTACATTTTGGATATTATGAGATATGAATCTTACTAAAATCTTCTGTTTTAGCTGGTCTTTCTTGATACCACTCCAGCAGGGGAAGCGAGGGACTGTCTTATTACTGCCCAATGGACGTAGAAGTCCAGGTTCCCTACATGGCCTCTGTTGACACCCTGGGGGAAAGGGACTGCTCATCATTGCTGGGGAGAGATAGGAATTCTGTCTGCCTAGTGACGTGGTGGGAGAGAATGGCTCATTACTGCCCTCTAACCCGCTACTTGGCCTTCTCTGATGCTACCCCGGCAGGATGGAAGGTGGAGAATGGGGCATCTTGTTACTGCAGGGCAGTGGTGAAAGTCTAGGCTGTTCACTTGGCCTTCGTTGGCAGGTGTGTGGTGGCTACAGTTTTTTTTTTTGTTGTTGTTTTTTGTGATGTTTGGCTGGAGTAGAGCAGTTTTTTTATCTAAAAGTTTTTTGTTTTGTTATGCTTTACCTTTTCTAGTTTTTTTGACTGGAGAGAACAAAGTTTTTTTGACTTTTTTTTTTTTTCCCCGGTCTGTACCCATTGACCCATTGGCATTTCTTGCTAGCTTCTCTAATACCCAGTCTGTGATATGTGAGACAAACAAACAAACAAATAAGAAAAAACAAACTCAGCAGACTCACAGATGTGTCATTCCTCAAATCCCAAGGTCCCTAGCCAGTCTTCCTTCTTCACCTTTCAGAATTTTTATTTTTATTTTTGAAACAGGGTCTCACTCTGTCACCTAGGTTGGAGTACAATGGCACAATCTCGGCTTATTGCAGCAACCTCTCCCTCCTGGGTTCAAGTGATTCTTGTGCCTCAGCCTCCTGAGTAGCTGGGATTACAGGTGTGTGCCACCACACCTGGCTAATTTTTGTATTTTTAGTAGAGACAGGATTTTGCCTTGCTGGCCAGGCTGGTCAGAATTTTTGAATGTTTATTTTATATGTAATGTCCAGGGTATATCATGGGAGAAGCAGGGAAAAGTAATTCTACTTCATCTTTCCAGAAACAGAAGTTCATTCTGTTTTGAGCAGTGGTCATATCTCTTATTTGAGTACAGGCTGTCTCATAATAGCTCATAACCTGAATTCACAAATATCAAATCTCTGTAAAGATAAGCCCCTTCCTTTTTGTATTTTTTTTTTTTCCGTCTTTTGGAATACAAAGTATATTTTTACAAAGCAAAACAATGTCAAGGATGTCGTCTTCATTCTTAGACTCTTCTGTGGCAGCCTATAAAATCTTTTAACCCTTCAGGCAGCTGCCATCCTGTACATTCACATACACTGGCAAATACGCACAAACAAGTTAGTATCACAGTGTCACCTTCATTAAACCATCACAAATATTTTTAAAAGACTTTTAAAAAATAGATGGAGGTTTCACTAGTTTGCAGTACTAGTAACTTGATATAACTGAAAAACAGGAGGGGTATTTATTTATCTTGAATACTAATGTTTGAGGAAAAGCAAGTTTGATCACCAAAGGATAGGATGGAGAAGTAGAGAACCTGGAGGGGACATTTGGGTCCTTTAGAGAGTGGTAAAACTAGTTCTCTTGATTACCATCGCTTGGAAATGTCACCCTTTTCTTTTTTATTAGCTTAAGACAATACCTGGCATAAGGTAGATGCTCCATAAAGACAGAACTACAGAGGATGTTTTGGAATTGACATTTGGAGTCAGTGCACACTGCTTTCCTTTAGAGGAGCGTACAGTTTGCTTGGCTCCCAAAAAAGTACCTTTCTTATTTTGCTTTGGGGTGTTTCTGTCCTGTCTCTAACTGTTTTGGTATCTCATTGACTGTCTCTTTTTGGCCTCAATGTCTTCATATCTTGGCTTATGGTTCTCATTGGAGTTACTGTTAAGAGCCTAAGCCCTGGTCTCAAATTGATCTTGTAGCCTTTCCCTATGTCTGTCAGGGCTTTGTGCCCTATAACTCTTTTTAGAAAATGTTTTAAAATTAAATATTTCAAATACTTACAAAAATATAGAAGATAGAACAATTAACCTCTCTACATTTGTTCCCTGATTCCCTTTGTGGTGCTTGTGGTCTCATCATTGGCCAGGCAGGCGTCTGCTGTAGAACCCATAGTGTCTTCTGGCAGTTGACCTGGCCCTGCCATTGGTGCTGGGAACTTAGTAGCTTTTCTGTGTGTGTGTACTTTTCCAGGGGCTTTCCACATTTTTACTCCCCAATGGAAGGTGTGGAGAAGTGGGTCAAATGGACTGTGTAGTATCTGTTGGCTGGTAGCCTAATTTTTCTTTTTGCCTCCTTTGTGTTTTTATATCACTGCAGTTTCTACATGTATATTGTGGTGATAATTATTCATTCATTCATCCATTCCAGACATGGTCTTTATTCTTAGAACTTATATTTAGGTAGTGGAAATGCAAAATCAGTAAAATAGAGAACAAAGAGGTAGGTTTCCTAAGAATTTAAAAGAGGGAGAAAGTACTTCCAGCTGGACAAGTCTGAGAAGGTGGATTTGAGACAGTCTTTGATTTGGATTTGGATGTGGGGAGATCGGAGGAGTGACACTGCAGACACAAGTGAAGAATGCATAGAGGTACAGAGATCAAGAGTAGTGTGCATCCTGGGAGTCTGAGATGAAGAACTGAGATGCCAAATAAGGTTGCATCCCTAGAGTTCTTTGGAAAAGAGGTGCATTGGTATCCTGTTATCATCCTATCAAGTAAAGGGCCTGATAATAGAGGATCCTGTCAAGTAGAGGATTTGTGAAATAGGATGTGTGGACACATCCTGTTGGAAAGACTCATCTGAGCTGTAATGGCCACCTCACTAATCCCTAATTGCAGGGTTGCCACTCACAGATATACAAGTTATGCCTTGAACAAGCACCCTGCAGAGTTACAGATAGGGCTAATACAGCCAGACTCTGCCAGCAGAATTGGTGCAGGCCTGTTTCCACCAAGAGAGACATCCTTTTCCAATTTGCCCAAGGCACCATGAGGGTTCAGATCTGTTTCTTTCTGTTTCTTAATGGTATTCACATATCATGGCCAAATATTTATAATCTTACTGTAATATAATTTGCTAAATGATTGCCTTTAGCCATCTGTAGGGACTCAGTCATCACTTTGAAGACTGGCTCTATGTCAAACATTTGCAGAAATTCAGAAGGACATGATCTGGAGGTTTCATTTTTGCCTTCTGCTCTCCTTGTCACCAGCATTAGGTTAGATGCTCGGAATCTCTCCACCTTCTTCTATCTCTTCGCAAGTGAGGATATGGCAACTAAACTGCTTAGTGCCTATCTCCGTGGGTGACCTGAAGTGCACAGGTCACTGGACCTCAATCCTTGCCGCTTCAGTATCTGGTGCTTCTTGTCTCTTTAGGACTGTCTTGCTGTGTCTGTGTCCTGCTACCTGCCATTACTATTGTTGCTCCTGAGCCCTCTGGTCCTGCTTCCGTTCTGTATTCCTTTCCCCATCATCCCAGTTGGCTTAATTCTGGAAAGGGAGAGACTCATTAGAGAAAAATAAAAAGAGAATTACAAGTGCAGAAAAGGCAGGAAGGATGATAAAGGGAGGAAAATTGGGAGTGATGTAGCAGTAGAGGCCAGGGAAATAACAATAAAAGCAACATTTGCAATTATAGTGGGAATGAGGGTGAAAATCCCTAAAGTGGGCATTTCACGGGTGGGGGTATTTCTGGCACTGTCATTTGAGCCTCAGTAACAAGGTGACCTTGCTTTCTTCAGGTGTCCTCATGACTTCCCTTGTGGACCATGTCCATGATCTTTTTTGCCTGCGTGGTACGGGTAAGGGATGGACTGCCCCTCTCAGCCTCTACTGATTTTTACCACACCCAAGATTTTTTGGAATGGAGGAGACGGCTCAAGAGTTTAGCCTTGCGACTGGCCCAATATCCAGGTCGAGGTTCTGCAGAAGGCCGTGACTTTAGTATACAGTAAGTGAGCATATTCACTTTTTCAGAATATTAGCAAAATTTGGATTATTTTTAACTACATGTAGTGGTAATCTTATGCTGATAACATTGTGTATTAAAAGTAGATCTAGCATCAGTGGTCTGAGGTCATGTGTGTCCACAACAGAATCATGAAAGAAATGGGTTTTCTTAGAGCCTCAGGGATGGTTGCTCCAGCTTTTTTTTTTTTTCTTTTGAGATAGAGTTTCGCTGTGTCACCCAGGCTGGAGTGCAATGGCACCATCTTGGCTCACTGCAACCTCCGCCTCCTGGGTTCAAGCAATTCTCGTGCCTCGACCTCCTGAGTAGCTGGGATTATAGGTGCATGCCACAATGCCCAGCTAATTTTTATATTTTTAGTAGAGATGGGGTTTCACCATGTTGCCCAGGCTGATCTCGAATTCCTGATCTCAGGTGATCCACCCGCCTCAGCCTCTCAGAGTACTGGGTTTACAAGTGTGAGCCACCACACCCAGCCATGGCTGCTCCAGCTCTTAACTTCTGTTATTGGAGTGCCCATGAGCATTGGGAAACCTGGGTTCATGTCTTTAGTTTTGTAGTTTTTTTCCACTCAGATGCAGGGAAAGAGAAAAGGTAAGGGGGGAGGAGATACTGGATTATAATGTTGGGGAGGGAAAATAATGAGAGTTAGAAAGCCAAGAAAATAAGAAAAAAATTTCATTTATACTTTATACTTTTGCTTTTTAATTTTTTCACTTTTTATGTTTTAATTTTTCACTTTTTAATTTTTATTTATTTTTTTGAGACAGTTTCGCTTTTGTGGCCCAGGCTGGAGTGCAGTGGTGCACTCTCTGCTCACTGCAACCTCTGCCTCCTGGGTTCAAGTGATTCTTCTGCTTCAGCCTCCTGAGTAGCTGGGATTATAGGCGCTTACCACCAGGCCCGGCTAATTTTTGAATTTTTTAGTAGAGACGAGGTTTCACCATGTTGGCCAGGCTGCTCTTGAACTCCTGACCTCAGGTAATCTGCCCACCTTGGCCTCCCAAAGTGCTGGGATTACAGGCATGAGCCACTGCACCCGGTCATTTAAAAATTTTTATTACATGACAGGAGCAGGGGAGTGAAAAATAAGTGAGAGGAGGTCTCTCTTCTCAAGGAACTTAAAGTCTAACGAGTAACAAGAGAAATACATAACTAACTACAATACAGTGGGGAAAATGCTCCATTGGAAGTAGGAATCAAGTGATTACAATAATCCTGGTTACAATAACTGATATTATTGAGTGTTTTCTATATGCCAGGCACTATTCTGTGTTTTATGTGGCTAATAATGTAGGTAATAGTGTTACACCTGTTTTGCAGAGGAGGAAACTGAGGTAAAAAAACTTAACTAAGGTTACACTGTTAGTAACTGGTCAGCCCAGGATTTGAATGCAGGCAGTTAGGCACCAAAGTCTGCTTCTTATGGGTTATAAAATTTCCTGTTCTAGGACTCAGAGCAAGAAGCAAGTCATTCTATGGAGGCATCAGGGGCAAGGCAGATTTTAGAATATGAAAATGGCTTGTTAGAGTTTATGTCTATTTTCTTTTGTATCTAGACCTTTACTTAGCAAGTCCCTTTTGCTCTCCTTATATTTTTATTTTTTATTTTATTTTTAGAGACAGGGTCTCAGCTGGGTGCAGTGGCTCATGCCTGTACTCCCAACACTTTGGGAGGCTAAGGTGGGAGGATCGCTTGAGTCCAGGAGTTCAAGACCAGCCTGGGCAACAGGATGAGACCCCATCTCTACAAAAAAATTAAAAATAACCCAGGTATGGTAGGGTGCACCTGTAGTTCCAGCTTACTTGGGAGGCTGAGGTGGGAGGATTGCTCAAGCCCAGGAGGTCAAGGCTGCAGTGAGCCATGTCCACACCTTAGCCGCCCAAGTAGCTGGAACTCTGTCCCCCAAACTGGGGGGACAGAGACCTTGTCTCTAGATAGACAGGTAGATTAGATAGATAGATTGATTGATAGATAGCCTCCCAAGTAGCTGAGTCTACACACCACTACCCCCAGCTAATTTATTTTTATTTTTTAGAGACAGGGTCTTGCCATGTTGCCCAGGCTGGTTTTGAACTCCTAGGGTCAAGTGATCCTCCTGCCTTGGCCTTCCAAAGCCCTGGGATTATAGGTATAAGCCACCTTGCCTGGCCCCCTTTTGTTCTCCTTGAATAGTGAATTTTTAGTTGACCTGCTAAGCTGAGGTCCTTTTAGGGGAATTCAGTCTCAGAATTATAAAAACAAAAGGAAAAGTCCAGCCTTGACACCAGGCTAGGTGGTAATGTCAGGCTAGAAGGGCCATGTCCTGAAGGGGGTGACAAATAATAGGCACATGCAGCTGTCACCTGGTGATGTGGGCTCTGGATGTTCAGGAGCAAACACTGAGTTGCACCTGCCCACATGTGCAGCCCCTTTCTCTGGGGGCCTGAACATGCTGTCCTTGGTGGTCTCTCCTTTACTATGCTGTGATTAGCTGATTTGTACTGTACTTCAAATAGGAAAGCTTTTCTCTGTTAAAAGCTATTTTTCACAGAAAAAAGAAGTCTAAGACTTCAGATTTAAATCCTGGATACTTCAGTAGTATTTTGGAAAAAGGAATAAAAAATGTTCTACTCATTTGTAATTTTGAATTAAATATTTACAATTATTTTTGCAGAGGAAACAGACTTTCTTTTCTTACAGGTGAGCAGTACCATAGCTTTTAATAGTTAAGGAGTGTGTTAGTTCCCTATGACTGCCATAACAAATTACCACAAATTGGCTTCAAACAGCAGAATTCATTCTCTCACAGGTGTCACAGGACCATGTTCCCTCTACAAACTATAAGGAAGAATCCTTCCCTAACCTCTGCTACTTTCTGGCAGTCATTGGCAATCCTTGGTTTTCCTTGGCTTGTAGATGCCTTACTGCAGTCTCTGTCTCCATGGTCGCATGGTCTTCTTCCCTATGTCTCTGTGTCCAAATTTCCTTTTGTATAGGATACTAATCATTAGATGATGGCCCACCCTAATCCAGTATGACTTCATTTTATCTTGGTTACATCTTCAAAGACTCTATTTCTTTGAGTTAAGACATCAGTAAATCTTTTCGGGGGGACACACTCAACCCACAACAGGTGTCCTCTTTCAAATAGAAACACATCCATCCTAGAGTGGCTAGACCCTGTTGAAGGATTTCTTCCATAAGGAGGAGAGTTGTCCTTTTTTTTAGATTGGAAAAGTTTTTATGTACGGAGTTACAGTTTCAAAAAGATGGTAGGACAACATGACCTTAAAACCCTCCTACTGAAAACACCCAGAAATGAGGGTAAATACATATCAACCATTACTTTAAATATGTAGTTAATCTTGAAAGAAAGAAATCCTAAGATGCTAGAAATGAAAGGGGGGCAGAATATTAAGGTAGTAAGTGTGTGAGTGGACACTGAGGCTCCTGGCATTCAGTCACCGTAAAATTGGGGCTTGGTTTGGGCTTACATAGGATGGAGTGTCAGAACAAGACCCTTGTGGCTGGGTGCCGTGGCTCACACCTGTAATCCCAGCACTTTGGGAGGTTGAGGCAGGCAGATTGCTTGAGCCCAGTGGTTCGAGACCAGCCTGGGAAACATGGAGAGACCCCATCTCTACAAAAACACAAAAAATTAGCCAGGTGTGATGGCGTACAACTGTAGTCCCAGCTACTTGGGAGGCTGAGGCGGGAGGATGGCTTAAGCCTAGGAGATTGAGTTTGCAGTGAGCTGAGATTGTGCCATTGCACTCTAGCATGGACGACAGAGTGAGACCCTGTGTCAAAAAAACAAAACAAAAACTCTTGCATAAAGGAAAGTTCTTGTCAGGCCACAACCTAATGAAATGGTGATAGGTGAGGGAAATAGTTTTCCCATTGATACAGGGTAACTCACCTCTACTTGGCTTTGTGTGGGAAGGAAAAATAAATTTCACCTAAGAAATTGAAATGTTGTTGTTGTGCCTTGTAAAAGATTGAAGTTGGAGTGTATACTCCTCAAAGTCTAGGAACTCCTAAGCCAAGGTTGAAACATTGGTATTGGTCCCAGAGTGATGACACTGCTGTGGTAGGCAGCCAGAGCAAATGCAGAACCACACTGGAAGAAGTGTGTCACAACTCGGGCCTCAGGGGATTCTTACAAAAAATGTCCCATAGGGATGAGCTCTCAGCAAAACACAAGAGGAGACATTCCACAGTGAGTGGGAGTCAGTAGACACACAGATAGGTGATCTAGAGCCCCCATACCCTGAACTTGAAATGATAGCATGACAGCTCAAAAGGGAGTAGAAAAAGAAGAAAAACTCTGTATTTATTTTATGAGACCAGAATAACCTAAATACCATAATCAGATGAAGACAGTATAAGAAAGGAAAATTATAGGCCAGTCTTATTTGCATAGACACAAAAGTCCCAATTAAAATGTTAGCAAACTAAATCCAGCAGTTGATGAATATGTAGGAACTTAGATCCAACAAGGGTTTATTTTAGGATGCCAGGATGATTTAACATTAGGAAATCTGTTGATGTAGATTAAAGAAGAAAAACGTTTTCTTAGTATATGTGGAGAAGTCTGAGGCTAATTCCCCCTAATAGAATATGCATCCCTCATGCATGAATAAATAAGTGATCACAGGCTGTCATTGACTAAGACTGCTAGACATTTTAAAGGAAGTAGGAGAAAGACAGTGTCAGGAATAGGTCAAACTGAAGAGACAATATACCTGCAACAAATAGCTACAAGACTGTTTAAAGCCAAGCAAGTGCAGAATTGAGGTAAGGTTGTGTCTGGGTGTGGGATGGGAATACATGGGGCTGTTTCCTGGTAATACAGATGTTGCCATTTTGTTTCAGTTTTTCTTCTTTCGGGGATGTGGCCTGCATGGCTATCTGTTCCTGCCAGTGTCCAGCAACCATGGCCTTCTGCTTCCTGGAGACCCTGTGGTGGGAATTCACGGCTTCCTATGACACCACCTGCATTGGCCTAGCCTCCAGGCCATACGCTTTTCTTGAGTTTGGTTTGTAACCCTCTTTCATATTTATTGTTATCTTCCATGGTGTTATATGTGTAGAATTTACAGTTTAGGTTTGGCTTTGACCATCAAGGAAAACCACTGGAGATGCAAAAACATGTCACTGAAGAACAGACTTGTACCATGAGATTTCATAGCAATTGAAGTGGCCCGGAAAGTGTCAAGGTTTCATACTCTGGCTTTTCATCTCCACAGAGCCTGGAGGCAGGGTGGAGGAAGAGTGAAACATGTAGGTTGTAACCCACAGCTCTCTTAAGCTGGGGTCAGCAAACGTTGGCCCATAGGCCAGCCACCTGTTTTGTAAATGAAGCAGAACGTGGCCATGCTCATTCTTTCACATGTTGTCTGTGGCTGCTTTTGCCCTACGACAGCGGAGTTGAGTTGTGACAGAGACCATGTAGCCACCATCCTAAAATATTTACTAACTGGCACTATAAGAAACTTTTGTTGACCCCTGCCCCAGAGCATTACTACTGAAAGGGTGTTTATACCATCAGGAGGTAAGCACGGAAAGTGAGAACTGGTGTTTAGAAATTCTTACGGTAATTTGACATTCCTGTGATTATTTTTTATTGCTTTTTTTTTTAATCAAAATATCAGTCTGTGATGGTTTGGAAGAAAAAAACAGTTCCTTGACCGAGAAGTTTGCTCTGGAAAATGATACTTCTTTTGTAGGCTCTGCCAGAAAGGCCTTGTCAAGGCTTAGAGACTTTGGAACACAGCATGATAATCATAGTATGTGCCCTATTTTGGTCAGGTGTGGGTCATTTTGAGCTCTTGGATGAAGAGGAATGGAGGTGGGAGTTGGGGGACATTCTGTGCTCTCCGTGTAAACAGCTGCTGACTCTGTGATGTTCTTAAGCAAAGGTGTGGCAACATTTATTAAAAATGGTCAGGGGCAGAACCAGCACCTGGAAGTGTTGCCACTTAGGCTTTCTGGCTACTCCTGCCACAGCCCTCACATTCCTTCATGTGTTCACTGGCTAGTCCATCAGGAATGGGGCTAGCACCCTCTTTTGGTGTCACCCTGGTAGGCAGGCTCCAGCCTGGTAGACCAGTAATAGACTGAGGATTCTGCCCCTGAGTCTCCCTGTGAAGTTTTAGTCAAGCTTGTGCTCTGGGCCGCACTTCTTTCTCTGAAGAGGGCTGCTAGTTCAAAACAGACCATAGCTGCGGCATCCCTGGGCTGTGAGTTGATTTGGAGCTGGGTAGACCTGTGTTCTTCTCTCCCCTCATCTCTGGATGTGCCTTCCTTCTAAAGCCATTTGCTTGATCTGATGGGAGCCCCTTCCCCAGCATCATGTTTGCTCATTGTTGAGTGGGAGTAGAATGAGTCAAAGTACACTGAGAGTGGAATTATACATGATTTTGCTTTGCCAGTGTGTATGAAACTTCACTTCAAGAACTGTTCAGATTTGATAATGGATTAATCCTAACATAAATTTAAGAATTAAAATGAATACTTTTCAAATATGTAATCCTAGTTTGCACAACATTTCAATTGTAATTTTTTTCAAACAAGCCTTTTTTTGAGTTAATCAGATCAGGAGTAACTGTCTCCATTTTTCAAGCTTAGAAATATTCTGTAAATTGCCTAGGGTTGTACTGTACTATCAGAAGTGGTAAGGGGCTTAGACGCATGCCCCTTTCCCCTGACTCATTGCTGAGGTTCTGTGATGCATTATTGCCTTTTTAGTCAATCACATTTTAATTATCCTGCTTTGAAGAGATTGATCAGACAGTGTTCATATTAGCAATCATTTGACCTTTATGTTTAACTTGACACTTTTCAGAATCTGGCTGATTTATTAGCTCTTGGAAATGTGAACTTCAGCTGGGTGCAATGGTTCACGCCTATTATCCCAGCACTTTGGGAGGCTGAGGCAGGAGAATCCCTTGAGCTCAGGAGTTTGAGACCAGCCTGGGCAATACAGTGAGACCTTGTCTCTACAGAAAAACAATTTAAAAATGAAAAAAATTAGCCAGGTGTGGTGGCACACATCTGTGGTCTCAGCTACTTGGGAGGCTTAGGTGGGAGAATCACTTGAGCCCGGGAGGTCAAGGCTGCAGTAAGTTGTGATGGCACCACTGCACTGCACTCCAGAGTGGGTGACAATGAAACCCTATCTTCAAAAAAAGAAATGTGAACTTCATTTTGTACATATTATCTTATAATATCTGTTCTGATGAAAATGTTTAACTTGTGTTGCTCTCTTTTTGCAGACAACATCATTCAGAAAGTGAAGTGGCATTTTAACTATGTAAGTTCCTCTCAGATGGAGAGCAGCTTGGAAAAAATTCAGGAGGAGCTCAAGTTGCAGCCTCCAGTGGTTCTCACTCTGGAGGACACAGATGTGGCAAATGGGGTGATGAATGGTCACACACCGATGCACTTGGAGCCTGGTAAGTGGCTTGTAGTTCCCTGATGTTGATGAAGTGATACTGTGTATTTCAAATGGACGTTGATTTTTTTTTTCACTAGAAAGCGATTTTTTGGGGAGAAGGAGTGGTATAAAATATGCTGAGAAAAATATGGACCAATCCTGTTTCTTGGTGGCTGTTATAAAACTTTGACTACAGGCTAGGCGTGGAGGCTCATGTCCATAATCTCAACACTTTGGGAGGCCAAGTCAGGTGGATCACTTGAGTCCAGGAGTTTGAGACCAGTCTGGGCAACATGGCAAAACCCCATCTCTATCAAAAATACAAAAAATTAGCCAGAGGTGGTGGCTCATGCCTATAGTCCCAGCTACTGCAGAGACTGAGGTGGGAGAATCACCTGAGCCCTGGAGGTCGAGGCTGCAGTGAGCCGTGATTGTGAGCCACTGCACTCTAACCTGGGTGACAGAATAAGACCCTGTCTTAAAAAAGAAAAAAATTGACTATTATGACAGTGGATTGGTTTGAGGGGAGGCTATTGTGATGCAATTCAGGAGTTGAAGAATGACTTGGCAGGTTATTTTCTTTTTTCTTTTCCTTCTTCTTCTTCTTTTTTTTTTTTTTTAAATAGAGACAAGTTTTCTCCATGTTACAGCCCAGGCTGGTCTTGAACTCCTGGGCTCCAGCCATCATCCTCCTGCTTCGGCCTTTCAGAGTGCTGGGATTATAGGTGTGAGCTACCACGCTCAGCTGGCAGGTTATTTTCTTAATTAGGGTGAAGTCTACAAGTTTATTATTTTTAAATTTTATGTATTTATTTATTTAAGTTCAAGTTGTTCTGACAGAACTACAAGTTTAAATGTTATAAAGAAGATTCATTCTCTTTTTCTGTAAGTTACTTATTGAACTGTATAGATTTATATAATATATATTATATGTAATATATAATATATACAATATAGATATAATATTATATATATATATAGAGAGAGAATCCTTGTCATATTATTTACGGAAGTGTTGTAAATCTGAAACCCCCACTCTTCTTGTTGGAGGGAGGACAATGGGGATGAGAGCGTTGGGCAGGGGATTGGAGCCAAGGCTTCTAATGTTCTCACTGTCTGGCTCTCTCTGAGACCTGGGATCTCCCTCTATCCCTGTGGATTTCAGAGACCTCATCTGAAGAAAGAGGTCTTAATGAACGTGATCACAGTGCCCTGACATTCCATGACTTTGTCATTAACGTCATTAGCCACTCAATGCTTAGCACATAACAAAGCATGATTTTTTATATTCCTATTTATATTACATACAATTAAACTAATATTTAATTAAATTGGATATTTACATTCTAAGAATTCTATAATGGCATAAGAGCTGAATCCTTTGCTAAAAGAACTGTCTACACTATAATAGTCTTAATTATTTTGTTTTTAACTGTTTTATGCTAAACTCGTTTCTTGAATTTTAAAAGTGATGTATTATGTTCATGGTTTTGACTTAACTTTCTGTTTTAGTTTAATGTGTTTCAACCAATACTTGAACTGGCTCTCATTCTGGTCAATAAGTGGTTCTAGTTTATATTGAGAATAAACTTAATTTTTGTAAAAGGAAGACTGGGTAATTGAGCTCCAAGCTTCTCACTTACCATATATGAATGCAGGCATATCTTTGTAATGTATGTTTTGTTTTTTAAACACTTAGACAAGAGGAGCAAATCCAGAAAGTGTCACCTTGCCCGTCTTTGTAGGACATTTTACTGTGATTTGATTTACCCTATTGTCCTGAGGCTAGAATCTTTACAGGTAGCATATTCTGTTCTAACAGTAACTTTTAATTGCTCAGTGGAAACTCTAACACACTAACAACAGGCATCAATTGGATTGTGGCTAGGTATTTGTGTGTGTGTGAAATATAAGGGTAAGAAAGGAGTATAGCAAGAGAATGGGAGGGACACCATTTACTTGTGTGAACCAAAATCAATTTCAGTGGTTATCTTTACAGAGAAAATGAGCATTTGTTCTCATTACAGTTCTAGAAACAGCTTGTAACCTGAATAATCAATGTTTCCCTCTTTCCAGTTATTTTAGGATTTTAAAAATTGCATTTGCTGTGAATTGCTCTAGAAACGCACATGACATCGCATATTATTATTGTCAGAGAAAGAGGACAAGTTGAATGTTGAGGCATATAATAGAAATGCTTTAAACATTTGACAACCAATTACAGATAAAGCCTTGGTTCTCTTTGGTAGTATAAGAAACTGTTTTATTTACTTATTTATTTAATTGTTTTTTGAGACAGGGTCTTACTCTGTTGTCCAGGCTAAAGTACCGTGGTGGGATCTTGGTTTACTGCAACCTCCACCTCCAGGGCTCAAACTATCCTCCCACCTTAGCTTCCTGAGTAGCTGGAACTACAGACACACACCACCACACCTAGCTAATTTTTGTATATATATATATATTTTTTATAGAGATGGGGTTTCACCATGTTGCCCAGGCTGGTCTTGAACTCCTGAGTTCAAGTGATCCTCTCACCTTAGCCTCACAAAGTGCTGGGATTACAGGCATGAGCCACCATGCCTGAACTCTTTTTTTTTTTTTTTTTTTGAGACAAGGTCGCTCTGTTGCCTAGGCTTGAGTGCAGGGGTGCAATCATGGCTTACTGCAACCTCAACTTCCCAGGCTCAGCTTCCTCCCACCTCAGCCTCCCTGGACGACAGAGTAAGACCTTGTCTCAAAAAACAATTAAATAAATAAGTAAATAAAACAGTTTCTTATACTACCAAAGAGAACCAAGGCTTTATTTGTAATTGGTTGTCAAATGTTTAAAGCATTTCTATCATATGCCTCAACATTCAACTTGTCCTCTTTCTCTGACAATAATAATATGCGATGTCATGTGCGTTTCTAGAGCAATTCACAGCAAATGCAATTTTTAAATCCTAAAATAACTGGAAAGAGGGAAACAGTAATTATTCAGGTTACCAGCCTCCCAGGTAGCTGAGACTACAGGTATGCGTCACCATGCCTGGATAATTTTTTGTATTTTTTTTTTTTTTGTAGAGACAGGGTCTCACTATGTTGCCCAGGCTGGTTTTGAACTACTGGGCTCAAGTGATCTGTCGCCTGCCTCAGCCTCCCAGAGTGCTGGCATTACAGGTGTGTGCCACCATGCCTGGCCCAGAAATTGTGTTAGGATTTTTCAACCTAATCCCTATTGACATTTTTGCATCAGATAATTCTTTATTATGGAGGCTGTCCTGTGCATTCACTGTAGGATGTTTAGAAGCATTCCTGGCCTGTATCCACTAGATGCCAGTAGCAGCCTGTTTCTAGTTGTGACAACCAGAAATGACTCCAGACGTTGCCAGATATCCACCGGGGGGCAGATTGCCCCTGGTTGAGAACTACTGCTTTAGATAGAACGGAAATTAAGCACTTAAAAAACCTGTACTTGCCTGGAAAAGAGCCTTTTTCTGGAAGAAACTTTACTCAAATACCCACATCCATTCTGTCCATCATTTCTTGCCTTTTTTCCCTCTAACTTCGGCTGCTTTTACAATTAATATGTTTGTAATTCTGTGTTTAACATAGTGAACCTATCATTAGTGTAGGTCTAGTTAATGTCTTTGTTTATTTTTCTTTCATATAGAAATTACTTTCACTAAACACTTGTTTTTTTTCATTGTGAAGCTCCTAATTTCCGAATGGAACCAGTGACAGCCCTGGGTATCCTCTCCCTCATTCTCAACATCATGTGTGCTGCCCTGAATCTCATTCGTGGAGTTCACCTTGCAGAACATTCTTTACAGGTAACTTTTTTTTTTAACAGTTTAAATTGAAGGACATATGATAGAAGAAAGTGATAGGTATACATTTTATCTATAAAATTGAGGTTTTATAATTTTTCAAAACTAATACAAATTTTATTCTAAATTTTATTCTTTGTAGTAAGTTGAATGAATATGAAAGTTGCTCTTTTATGTTTATTGTCCTAAGAGACCAGAGGGGCCTGCCAAGATACTGGTAAGAAATGGAGAATTTGCTACAAGGACATTAGACCACCCTGTGACTCTTGGGACCCCAGGAGTCACTCTAGGGACTGGATTATTTACCCAGGACAAAAGTTTCATTCTCTGATTTTAAGGTTCAGGCTCTTTTTACCCCGAGAAAAGGTTGTCCTGTAATCTGATTTATATAATGCAGATGCCACCTTCCTTTTGTCTTTATCGAAGAATTATATATCACTAGGAAGTTCCTACACTGGTCTGCTCATTTCAAAGGAACTTACTATTTCAGTGCTTTTTAAAAATAGTTTTAAAATTTTGAAGTATTTTAAGAAGTATTTTAAGAAGGTATAGTCCGGGTGTGGTGGCTCACACCCGTAATCCCAGCACTTCTGGGAGGTGGAGGTGGGTGGATCACTTGAGGTCAGGAGTTTGAGACCAGCCTGGTCAATATGGTAAAACCCTATCTCTACTGAAAATACAAAATTACCTGGGCGTGTTGGTGCATGCCTGTAATCCCATCTACTCAGGAGGCTGAGGTGGGAGAGTCGCTTGAAACCAGGAGGCAGAGGTTGCAGTGAGCCAAAATTGCGCCACTGCACTCTAGCCTGGGTGACAAAAGTGAAACTCCATCTCAAAAAAAAAAAGAGAAGTTATAGAACTCTTATTAGCATCAACAAATAGATATTACTTTTAAAGATAGAGTCACCATACTCACACCCATGAATATAGTGCGTAAAGTCTGACGCATGACTGATGTTGAACCTCAGGAGACTGATGTAGACTGACCTCTTTGGAGAATGGCAGCAGGCCTATGTTATGAGTGGTAACTGGCTGTTACCACATCCTGTCTTTGATCAATGTGTGTTATGGTTTCTACTCTTATTGTTTATGATTGCTCTTAGCCAGATACTTACCAACTGTCTGCTTGTTTGTATACATTAGAATAAGTACCTGGCCAGCAAGATGGTTAAGACATAGTCCCTGCCTTGGGGGCTCTCATGGCCCAAAACCGTGTGTGATGGCAACCCTAAGGAGGCGGCAGTGCCTGGAGATGGGAGGAATTAGAGAAAGCTAGGGCTTAACAGATGCTTAGGTTTCTGAGAGGTGGAGGGATTGGCGGCTCATTCCAGGTTGAAGACTTAGCACAATCACATGGGGACAGGAGGCACATGCTGTGACCAGGCTGTTGAAAACAGTCGTATGCTAACCCTGATCTGGTGCATAAACAGGAACTTGTGTCTCACCCAGCCAGGGATTTTGTACTGTCAACCATACCAGACTGAAGGCAGAGTAAAGTGCTTTATGGTGCTGTGTTTCCTTTCTTCTAAATATCCCTTTCCTTGTGTTCCTTGTGTTCCTTGTATTTGTTTTAGGTTGCCCATGAGGAAATTGGAAATGTTCTGGCTTTTCTTGTTCCTTTTGTAGCCTGCATTTTCCAGGTGGGTGAAATGATATTTTGGTGAGTGGATTAAATTCATGACCTTATTTTGTTCTTCTGTTCATCTATCAGCAAGTTTCTAGATGTGATTTTTGTTCCACCAAGGTCATGGTTCAAATCATGGACAATACCAAGCCCTTAGTGGAGGACCTTAGGCCCATTCTGCCCAGTCCTCTCATTTTACAGAGGAAGAACTTTGTGCTCAGAAAGGGAAAGCCCCTTGTTCAAGGCCAAGGGGCTATTGACAGCAACAGAACAGAAACCAACAGTTTGGATTTGACTTCCCAGAAGGGAGGGATGAGATTACGTGGGGATTGGATTAGGCCTGACTAGTGGGTGGCAAGATATTGCCTTATTGCCTTGTGCTTATTATTAGGACAGTCCAAGCACAGGAATGTCCTTCTATAAAACTAGCATCTGTTTACTTGTAGTTTTTAATATATAGGACTAGGCCAGGCATGGTAGCTCACACCTGTAATCCCAGTACTTTTCAAGGCCAAGGTGGGAGGATGGCTTTAGGCCTGAAGTTTAAGACCAGCCATGGCAACACAGCAAGACCCCATCGCTGAACTTTTTTGTTTGTTTGTTTGTTTTTGAGACAGAGTCTTGCACTGTCACCCAGGCTGGAGTGCAGTGGCACAATCTTGGCTCACTGCAAGCTCTGCCTCCCAGGTTCATGCCATTCTCCTGCCTCAGCCTCCTGAGTAGCTGGGACTATATAGGTGCCCACCACCACGCCCGGCTAATTTTTATTGTACTTTTAGTAGAGACAGGGTTTCACTGTGTTAGCCAGGATGGTCTTGATCTCCTGACCATGTGATCTGCCTGCCTCGGCCTCACAAAGTGCTGGGGTTACAGGTGTGAGCCACCGCGCCTGGCCTCCGCAAAAATTTTTAAAAATATATATATACATATATAGGACTAGGTCAAAGAACTGCTGTTTTTTGTTGTTGTTATTGTTTTAATAGTAATACCTTCTGACTCAAACCTGTTCTTTAGCAACTGAAGCAAACATTAGAAAATTAACTAGAGGGTTTTGATTAGTTATTTTCAAATAAGCTGTGTACTAAGGGGTGGCATAAAGAGGCGCTTTTGAGTCCCTCATAGGCAGAGTTAATTCTAGTGAAAGCCTGGCTCTAATTCTCCTTCCTTGTCCTCCATATGGACTAGGATTTTAGCACTCTCTCTGAATACATATTTTTTTTTTCCCTTTTTTTTAAAATTAAAATTTCTGTTCTTAGGACATTTTCCTTCTCTTCCACATGCATTCTAGAATGGTTTATTCTTAAGAATTACCCAGGTCAGGTGCAGTGACTCATGCCTGTAATCCTAGCACTTTGGGAGGCCAAGATATGTGGATCACTTGAGGCCAGGAGTTTAAGACCAGCCTGGGGAACATGGTGAAACCCCATCTCTATTATAATAAAAATACAAAAATCAGCCAAGTGTGGTGGTGCATACCTGTAGTCCCAGCTACTTGGGAGGCTGAGGCATTAGAATTGCTTGAACCCTGGAGGTGGAGGTTGCAGTGACTGAGATCATGCGACTGCATTCCAGCCGGGGCAACAGAGAAAAACATTGCCCAGAAATGCAAAAAAGAAAAAGCATTACCTGATGGCGCAAAAAGAAATTTTCAACCCATGAAAATGCACTCAGTTTTTAGAAAACAAGTCTCCAAGACCTTGGACATAGCCAGTGGCAGTTTCCTAGAGCTATGTTTTAGGACTGCAGGGATTGTACAGTTCCACCCCATTCCTTCAACTGTGTTCCTAGTTGGATAGCTCACTCCCTCCCTCTGTAGGTTGAACCTTTGTTGTATTGATCCATGTTCAGTGATGTCCTTTTTTAAAAACAAAACAAAACAAAAAACAAGAAAGCATTGAACCAAAATGCTGTTTCTACCTTTTGCAGAACAAGAATAGCCCCTTTTATGTGTGATAGTCATACACAAAATGCCAGTCACTCTCCCTGCTGTGAGACCTTTCCCCGACTCAGAGATGCTTTGGAAGACATGATAAGGAGGGTGCCCAAGGGAAGAGTGGTACTCAATGTAGTCATGGCTCAGGAGAAACCAAAATAGTAAAAGCATGGCTTCCTCTCACCAGCTTGCTTGCCTGTCATGGCTCCCTGAAGGAAAACTTCACTGGGAGACCAGTCAGTCACGTTAGGGTCCCCTGGTCTGGCTGTCTGCAGCTTACCTGGGGCTCTTCTTTCTCTACTGCCAACAGTCTGGGCATTTCTGTCTATTTCTTGAACTTCTCTCAGATGTGCCATGCACTAATTCTTCCTGTGACATCTATTTCACTTTCCTTTAATCTTCCAAATCCTCACTTTTATCCAATAATTAACAGCAGCCTAACCATCGGTTCCCACTTTACTGTAATGAATTCAGTTTAATCAGCTAATGTGAGGGAAATGACACTCTTCATGGAAGCTGTGGGAGGTGAATTTTGCATATGATCTAGTAGCCATTTTATCTCTGATTGGAATTCCTCTTCTGGTCTCATTTCAGTGTTATTTGTACCTGTTCTACAGTCCAGCCAGGACTTTGAAGGTGGTGCTGATGCTGCTCTTTATTTGCCTGGGCAACATGTACCTGCACGGGCTGAGGAACCTCTGGCAAATCCTTTTCCACATAGGAGTGGCTTTTCTGTCTTCATATCAGATACTAACAAGGCAGCTTCAGGAGAAGCAGTCTGACTATGGAGTATGAGGATGACACTGTGATGAATGGATTCTTTGATTTTCTTTTGAGGATCAGTCTATGTTTCTCTTTCTGCTTCTCTACTTTACACTCCAGTTTCCATCCTTTTCAGCCAACTGGCCTGAAAAACCAGGAATTGGGGATGTTAAACAGTTGCAGTGGAAGTCATGAAGTTGCTTGATACCCACCCTTGGTTCTGTGCCGAGCATGACTGCAGGATCTCCAGTTCAGCACGTTTACTTAGGACAGCTGGATCTGGGGGCTCATCCAGAAAGAGCTTTATTGGGAGAGAGAAAGGAAATATGTTGGTCTTTTAAGTTCAATGATATAGTAAACCACTTGATTCAATAACACTGGTTTTAGTAATTGGCAGTTGTCTCCAAGGAACCACTTTAAAATCCAGATCAGCTTTCAGTCTAAATATAACTTGGTTCGTTTTTTGTTTTTTTTTTTTTTCCAGTGGGTCAGTACAGGATGAATTAAAAACCTAAAAATATGGTTCTTAAATATAAGCTAGATAAATTTTGTTTACATTTTTTCAATATCTTAGGTTCGAAATACCTTTGGAATATTTAAATATATTTTGGATATAAATTGGACTTCATTTAGGGTGAGGGCAGACTTAAGCTGAGAAAATGGTTAAGAAATCTGAGTTAATTTATATGTAACCTTTTATGGTGGTGGCACTGTGTGGGTACAGAAAATTTTTATTTATTTGCAGGGTATATCTGAATATTTTAAAAATTAATTGAATAACTGGTACTACTAGATGATAAGTTTATCAGCATGAGCAGAAATGAGAATTTCAGGATTACTTACAATTGACCACAACCTGGAGTAGGTAAATGAACATGGATTCAGTGGCACCTTACAGATCCGCTTGGGAGAGGCTGCGGTCATCAGCCTTTTCAGTAGAGCTGAGTGCCTGTTGTTTTAATGATGATGACTACTGTGTACCTGTTTGCAGAGCGCCTCCGAAATTAATTCCTCCTCTGTACCTTTCCCAGTCATCTTAATTAGCTTGAGGGCCTAATTTTTTATGAACAAGAGTTAAGTAGCTGTTAACTTTTTAAAGCTTGATAGAGATATAATTAACACATACTCTGGAAAGTTACTGTCTTTCATTGTCAAAAAATTGCTTGATCACAGTTTTCCAGAATATGGTTCTGGATAAGATCCCTTAGGTCTCCCAAAATTTCAGGCTGACTTGTTTAGTACCACTCAGGAGGCCATTTTGGGAGTTTGTTCTTTGGATTGTTCTTGGTAGAAGTCTGGAATCTGAATAGTTCAACCACAGTTGCATGGAATGCTTTGAGTGTTCAACTGCATTATGTGGTCTTGATAAATTTTTAAAAATCCTATTTTGATAGTTTTTAAAAGTGGAAAACCATTACAAGAGTTGAGTAGATAGGGAATGTAAGAATGTAGTTTTAGAAAATTATATTTGGTTATCATTGGTATTATATTGTTACTGAGCTACCTTGTTATCATTTTAAGAAAGATAAGTTTATATACTGGGAACTATGTTGGGAAAATGTTGCCATAGTAACTCTATTTTTTATAATAGAATTTTCTATTTTTGACCAAACATAAAATATTTGGATATGGCCCAGGCATGATGGCTCACACCTGTATTCGCAGCACTTTGGAAAGCCAAAGCAGGAGAATCGATTGAGGCCAGTAGTTTGAGACCAGCCTGGACAACATAGTAAGACTCCTCTCTACAAAAAAAAAAAAAAAAAAATTGCCAGATGTGATGGCACATGCCTGTAATCCCAGCAGTTTGGGAGGCTGAGGCAGGAGGATCCCTTGAGTCCAGGAGTTTGAGGCTTCAATGAGCTATAATCACACCACTGCACCCCAGCCTGCATGACAGAGTGAAACCCTGTCTCTAAAAAATCTGAATATGAAAATTATATTGGCAACATACTCAGACATAAACTCCAGAGTTGTCTCTCCACTGATTTCACATCTGCATAATTTTCTGCATACCCAGCAGGTGAATTTTCAGTTTTTCTGGGAGACAATTTTGAAGAGATGGTGAAATAGAATGGGAAGTTAAGGAGGGGAGGTAAATTGTTTTAAATGAGAAGAACAAAAACGTTTTAAAAGTCAATAAGAACACTTTGGGAGGCCGAGGCAGGCGGATCACAAGGTCAAGAGATCGAGACCATCCTGGCCAACATGGTGAAACCCCAGTCTCTACTAAAAATACAAAAATCAGCTGGGCACGGTGATGTGCACCTGTAGCCCCAGCTACTCAGGAGGCTGAGGCAGGAGAATCTCTTGAACCCAGGAGGTGGAGGTTGCAGTGAGCCAAGATCGAGCCACTGCACTCCAGCCTGGCGACAAAGCAAGACTCCGTCTCAAAAAAAAAAAGTCGGTGAGAACAGCTTAAAAATGGACTATTTTCTTTTTAAGCCTGTGTGGCATTGGGTTGCTGTGTAGACCTGTACCCGGGGTGCTTTGGGCATCTCAGCCTATGATCCATATTCAGTAGGCAGTAAAGAAACGGTCCTTGAAGATGAGTCCTTCCTGGTAATGCTTCCTGACCACCAAAGCACTACCGAAGATGTTACCCACCAGGTTGAATGTGTGGATATCAGTTAACATCCACATGGGGTGAGGTTGACTTTTGCAAACAAAAGGGAAAAGATGCAGTAGAAAAACAGTACAAGTAGTGACCACAAAAACATTGTTTGGCTGAAGTCCAGCTAGCTAAAAGAATCCTCAGCTCACTGAAGGAAGAGACTGATAATAGGAAAGAAGTTCTGGTGATTTCATCCAAGGGAAATCCCCAGGCTTAGGTTTGACTTGGTTTAGGGTTGGAGGTTTATAGCCTTTTGTGTGATCCTTGATACCAGCAAACTGGTTCCAAATACCAGGAGTTATCCTCACTCCACCATGGACTCACTGTTGTTGTAGCACTTTTGTTTTCCCAGTAGTTAAATGCTACCTGTGCAGCTGATCTTACTGGGCTAGATCTGGGAATAGATGAAATAATGTTGAAAACAAAACTTTAGAGGTGCCTTCTGGTATCAGATGCTGCAAGGCCTTGAGCATCAGAGTGTATTAAGTCCCATCTACTGTATCAGGGCCAGAGTGTGGCTCAGTGCTCTTAGGAAGGGTTTCTTAACCAAGGGGCCAGAGCCCAAAAGGTTTCCCCTTCCCTAATATCCTAATGAAGGAAACATGTAAATCTGTTTTCCCCTGTTAGGCTAGCCTTATTGTGATGAGGACTGTACCTGGCTTTCCTTTTCCTGGGTGGAGACAGCTGGGGCATATTCAGGTGGCATTCCCTCTCAGTACCAGAGGTCCCACTGCCTGCAGCTGGAGGCATGTGACCATAAGCTCCTGGTTTTGCTTTTTGGGCTTGCATCCCTCTTTTCTGTGAACTTGAGAATGCTGGAATTAAAACATGTAAGCATTTTGATTAAATGAGCTTGAGCTCCTCTGTTCTTTTCTGGGTGCTCTTGTTCTCCAACTCTCCTGCCTCTTTCTACCTCTGCCCTATACACTCCAGCTCTGGAGACAGAGGCTGAAACGAGTCTCTGGAGGGATGAGAAAACCACCTTTAATTGTAACGAATGGGGTGGGTAGACGAGCTTCAGAGTGGGAGCAGATTGCACTGAGGTTCAACTCTCCCACCCATGCCTGGGAGTCAAGTCTTGGAGAGGAGTAACACTCTTGGTGGTCAGCACAGCTCAGAGTCAAAAGACAACAGCCAGCAGGCCAGCAGCAAGGCTGGCTGTGTGAGGCACAGGAAGCAGGGCATAGATAGGGAGCAGAGCTAGGGGTTCTCTCTTTGCTGGAAGATAGCAGCTGCCCCTTGGCATATGGGGGTTGCACACTGCACCTTGCAGCCAGGGCTGCCATTTGCTGTTCTGTGAAGGAGTTGGCCACTCATCGTAACATGCAGGACAATGGCCTTCTGAGAACCTACTGCTTGCTTGCACAGTGCAGCACAAGTGAGGACAGACACGGGTGGGAGCATTTGTGGTGATCAGATGTGCCTGGCAAGCCCCTGTTCAGACATTGCTCACATTCCAAATGGTTTTGTGTAGAATGTTGCACAAGTCTGGGGATGCTCTACCTGTGCACTGTGAGTGTTAATGATGGTGGAGAAAGTGAGTGTAGTTGTGCCCTTGAGAGATAAGGTGAGGGAAAGAGTGCACCAGTTAGCTAACCAGCTTGCTAGGCTCTTCACTGAGTCCTGTGTCACAGTGCACAAATCATTGCCCATCAGGCCTCGGTTTCCTGATCTGGTAAATGGTGATAACATCAGTCTTCTCCCCCAGGGTGCTGTTATGAGGGTCAAAAGTGGTAGTGGAGGGGAATACTGGGTGAATCCATCATGTGTGGGAGGAGAAAGGCTTTACATTCACCTGGTACATGAAGGTTTTTCTGCTTCAGGCAGCACAGCACAGCCATTTCTTCTGGCCTTTACAAAAAGGCATTTTGTTATACTACAGTGTAAACAACCTCAATTTTTCACTCCAAAAGGTAGCAGCCCCTTTTCTTCCCACCCTGGACCTGCCTTTCACCCCCTGGGCACAGAGCGCATGGTACCATTGGTGTTTGGTTTATTCCAGGATCCAGGGAGCTGGTTCTGCTGGTTGGACCAAACCTCATGAGCCAGCCACCTCTGACCCAAATGAGGAGAGCTCTGATTCTCCCATCTGGGAGCAGTGATGTCAAACTTCTGTTGCTGGGGAAATCTCATCAGCAGGGAACCTGTGGAAAAGGGCTTGTCAGTAAAATCTGGGAATGGCTGGATATGGAAACATCTGCCCATGTGTGCTGATGGCAGAGCTGTTGCCCACAAGCGCCTTTTGTTTAGGGTAAAATTAACAAACCCGTTCTGTTCCTCCGACCCATGCTTGGTACATATAACCTTCTTTAACCCTTACATTTATATGATTCTGGGGTTGCTTCAGAAGTATTGTTTCATGAATCATTCATATGATTTGATCCCCCAGGATTCTATTTTGTTTAATGGGCTTTTCTATTAAGAGCATAAAATACTAGGCTGATTTAGTCAGGGCAAAACCATTTACATATTCATTTTAAATACTTGCTGTTCATGTTACACAAGCTTCTTATGGTTTTCTTGTAACAATAAATATTTTGAGTAAATAATGGGTACGTTTTAACAAACTCATAGTAGTACAACCTAAACTTGTATGAAAGTATGTAAAAATGTTGTATAGCCATTTATATCCTATGTGTACATAAATGAGGTGGCTTCAGAAATGGCAGAATAAATCTAAAGTGTTTATTAACATGTGTCTTTGCACTTGTGTGAAAAATTCTGAGTTATGGATCCTTTCCTAGACAGTGTGATGTGGGCCTGACGTAATGGGAGGGGGTTGCTGAGAGAAGTGAAAGTCAGGTCCTCTTGTCCAGTGAGGCCTAGACAGGGCCAAGGGCTCAAATAGTCTTTAGCACTAATTCCCAACCAAAATAGCAGTCACAACAATGCCCTGGGGGCTGGGAGGCCTCCCCACTTTGCAGGCTCTGCCCTTGTCCTGCTGTGTGCAGCAGGCACTTTCCCTGCTCTGTGTTTTGGGCTCTTGTCTACTGTGAAGGTGAAGTTTCATCTCCCAGGACCAGCCTGACCACCGAATGGCCACCAGGGGGCACAGCTGCTGGCCACCTCCTCAGGTTTCCAGACAAGGGAAGGTGGCCTTTTGCAAAGGCCGTTCCTATAGCAGCTAATAAAATTCCCAGAAAGGAAGCAAATGCACTATCCTCTCCTGACCATCCTCTAGACACACTGGGGAATTCACTCTCCAAGAGTCTCTGCACCATCTGTCCTGAGTCAGAATCTTTTGGAGGAAGGCAGTGACTGCCAAAATAAACATCTGAGTTATTGGGTGCTGGGATTTGGAAGTTGGTAGTTTTCAGACACCATCTGCTTCAACCACGTTTTTGCTCAGGTTGCGAAGCTGAGGCTTGTTCTAGGGAGCCAGTGACAGTAAAGTTCGGAGCTCTGTTTCCACTGAGCAGGAAACAAGTGTCTGTCCCCCACTTGGCAGTACCCACAAAGAATAGAAGGAGATTCTGGCCCATGAAAGTGTTCCTTCTATGCCAGGAGGGCTGGATGAGAAGTTCTGGCTGGTGAGTTGCCTTCTTTTTTCTTGGGGCCTACCCCTTGAAGGGTGCCAGGTAGCAGAAGTGCTACCTGACAGCTGCCAAGCATCTTTGGGCAGTGCTGGTAGAGGAGAGTCTCTAAGGAGCCCACTTGGCTCTGCTGAGTCAGCACAAAGATGTTGCTGGGATCAAATGTGGTCGGCAAATTCTGTGGAATACATTGAAGAACTTGAAGATTATCTTTGTGGCTTGTGGCGGAAAAGGACTTCTTAAGTCAAATGTGGACAGCAAAATCTATGGAATACGTTGGAGAACTTGAAGATTATCTTTGTGGCTTGTGGTGGAAAAGGACTGCCTTAAGGCAAAAATGATTGATGAATTTGACTATACACAAATAAGGATTTCATGGGCAAAGTTAAAAGAATGGGAGGAGATATTTATGATGCCAGAAACCACTAAGGGATTAATAACACAGAAGAAATTCCTGTAAATCAGTAAGAAAGAGCAATCCCAATAGAAAATGTGCAGACAATTAACAGAAGATAAAACCTAAAAAGCTAATAAACATATGAAGAGATTTTAAATCATTAATACACATTGAAACAATAATAAGACATCACCTCACACCTATGAGTTTGGCAAATCTTGCAGAGCTGGATGGCATCAAGTGCAGGAGGGAGTATGGAGACGTAGGACTTCGTGTGAGGTGGCAGTGAGTAGAGAGGCACGGCTGATCTGCAGAGCCATGCCACTGTTAACAGCTGAATTCTGTTCCCCTGAAATTCACATGTTGAAGTCCCAACCCATGAGAAAATAAATGTTTGCTTAAACCACCCGGACTGTGGTACTTTGTTAGGGCAGCCTTAACAAACTAATACAGCCTACTTACCCAAGTTAAGAGTGCACACCTTGTGAAGTGGAAATTTGACTTCTGGTTATTTGTCCCAGGAAAATTCTTATACAGATCCTTAAGGAGACACATTCATTGAAGACTTACTGGTGTTGGTGGAAAGCAATCTATGTATCCATCATGGAAAGAAAGTGTGCAGGCATACCACGGAGCATCACGATGCAGGCAGATGTACCAGATTTAGATGCAACGTCACATGGATGAATCCTGAAAACTTAGAGCTGAGTGAAAAATGACTGTTATATAAGAAATATATGCATACAAGATGATAAAATATTTTGTGAGGATACATGCAAAAAGATACGTGTTAAATACACTTGAATGGCTTCTTACAAGAGACCAGGAGCTTGGGAGTTAGGTATAGGGATAATAAGGAATTGTTTTAAAAAGAGGGTTGCTTGAGTCAGCAGTCAGTTCTGAGAGCTCTGGGAGAATGGGGTGGGCCTGCATGCCCCCTGGGAGATCTTGTCCTGGCCGTGCCCAGCCCTGCAGTTGACATGACGAGGTTGAGAAGGCTGACCTTTGGGGACTCTAAAGCCCCATATGCTGCCAGAGTGTTTGAGCCTCCAGGGCTGCAGTGTTGGGGGATGGGGGCAGGGAAACTGAAGCCTGGGGTTATATTGGTCCGGAGGGCTCTGGAAGCCGTGAGGAGCTTGGAGCAGAGAGGAGAGACTCCAGAGGGGAAAGTGGGCAGGGGGAGCTGGCTCTGACCGCCAAGCCACTAGGGACTCTCCTCCCCATATTTGAGCCGTCTGACCAGCAGTTTCCTGGCCAAGACTTTCCCATATGAGGCACTCAGCTGAAGGGCTCTCATGAGGACAAGGAACACAGCTGCAGGGGGACAGAGGTGCCCTCAAGGCAATTTCTTCCTCCTACCCCAGAAATAGCGTGTTCTGGCCACAGAGCCCAGAGTGTGGGCCTGGGGAAGTGAAGCCAGAGGCGGGTGGGGGTGGGAGGAATAAAGGTGACCAGGACCACCACTGCCCTGGGGTTATTCCGGGCGCATTTCCTGAGGCCCCAGGGATCAGAGCAAGGGCCGGGGCATGGAACACAGGGCCAGCATTGGAACGAACTTTCTCACAGAGCTGTCCAGCAGGAGCTGGAGAGGCAACGAGCTCTCCACTGTGAGGTGTGCGGCAGAAATGAGATGTGTCTGATGGAACCTTGGAACATGCTGTCCCCATCTCACAGACATCATCTCATCCAGAATGCTGGCGTCCGAGGGGACATTTGCCTATCTCTCGGAGTGCCTCCTGTTGTGTCCATCCCACAGGGCGAGTCAGACGCCAGTTGCAGGAAACAGCCTGTGCCAGCTCCCGTTTGAAGAGTAAATATTAGTCTTTTCAAGAGCTGCTTGTTCTGTGTCACTTGGCACCGAGGACATTGAACTGGGGGCGGGGTGGGGGGGATCTCCACATCCAGATGGAGTCTGTGGGCCTGGGTCACTGCTGCAATGAGGGACGTAAGAAACAAGCCTCACCATGTCCAACCAGGCATCCTCTACTTACTGCTTGGCCAGCCCTTGAGCCCCTGCCTAGGGGAGTTCAGACCCTGCTGAGGCCCCAGGCCGCCTGGCTCTCCTCAGCTACTGTCCAGGCTGCTTCTGCAGAGGCAGGGAACTGGATGTTTCGACCTGGACTGCAAGATCTCCGAGCCCCAGCTCTGATGCATATGGTTTAAATTCCTCTGATCATCAGGGAGGGGAATGGCCTGCTCTTGCTCCACTGTAAGCCTCTCTGGCCACCTCAACTAACAGAGCACCCCCTCACTCTAACCCTCATCCTGCCTTCTTTTTCTGTAACTTTTCTCATTTGCTATCTGTCTCCACCATTAGACGGTCAGTTCCATGAGGGCAAGGGCTCTGCCATGTTCACCACTGCATCCTTGGTGTCTAGAACTGTGCGCACAGTAATTATTTGCTGAATGAAAATATGATGGTAATATTTTGAAAACATTAAACAGATACCATTCTCATTACCTGGCCCCTGAGATTATATCCCTCTGAAGCCCTCCACCATTATGACCTGGGGAAAGGTGGATGAGGGGTATATCATCTCTGCAAGGAGGAAGTGAGAATGGAAGGAAGGGAGGAAAGCCCCCCTGGTCTCATTACCTAGGAAATATTGAGGGGACACATTGTAACCTGAAAACAGAGGGTGTGTGTGTCCCACTCTGTGTTAGGAAGTCAGTCCTCCAAGCAACCTGTACTCCTTAAGTGGCCCTCCTAGATAAAATGGTGGAGCTACAGATTTAATGCCAAGTAGATCTGAGTGAACACCACCAAGCTACCCTCAGCTCCCAGAGGCCTGGAAGGGACCCAGAAGTTACTGCACGCTCCCTGGGGCATGAGGAAGCTGGAGGAGTTGGAACTGGTGGGTCTGTCATGGTGCTACCATGGTGAATGGTGAAGTGAGTCTGCCACAGAGGCCATGGAGCGGGGAAGCTCACATCCAAGGCTGGATGATGGCATGGCTGAGCCTGGAGGGGTGTGAGGGGCCAGAGTGAGCCTTAGTGGGGCTAAGTCAGCTGGAGTAGACCCTGGGGCTGCAGCCAAGAGAGCAGCTATGAGTACCCCAGCCAAAGACCTTAGCAGCAGGGCCAGTGAGTGTCCACGCAGACCTTAGTGCACAAGGACCTTTGCATGGGGCTCCTCTTCTCTGCCCCAGGAGGCCACCTGTGTTGGGTCCTCTGCTTCATTCCCTATTGGCCACCTTGGCCAGCTTCCTGGCGGAGGCGGGGGATCTGACAGCTCCTCACCCCATCTCTACCACATAGCTGGCCCTTTCTGCCCCGGATCTCCTCTGATTATGTGATGGGATGCCTGCAGGAACCTGCTTCTTGTTCATGCCTGTCAAGCCTGGAAGAGTGAGGGATTGACATGGGCAAACCTTGAGCAACAGATACTGGGAGCCAGGGGTTGATGCTTTCCTTCTCTGTCCCTCAGGAGGACAATTTTGGGCATGTTCTGCCAGCCTTGCAGAGGGTCCCAGTGAATTGAGTCCTGTTGCCCCAGCAGTGGCCAGCGCTCACCTTTTTCATGAGACAGGGTCTTGGTCTGTCACCAGACTGGGGTGTGGTGGCATCATCATGGTTCCCCACAGCCTCAACTTCCTGGGCTCAAGTGTTCCTCTCACTTCAGCCTCCCAAGTAGCTAGGACTACAGGCGTGCACCACCACACCTGGCTAATTTTTTATTTTTTAATGTTTTTGCAGAGATGGGGTCTCACCGTGTTGCCCAGGCTGGTAACTCGTCTTTATATTGGCTTTCCTCATTTCCCCGTTTCACTCTTCTGTTTCCTGGTCACAGGCCCTTGTCTCAGGCTCTGCTTTCTGGGGACTTGGGCTACAATGCCACCTGAGCTGCTGTGCTAGAAATTATCTATGGCACTCAGCCTCTTCTCTAGCCCCTTCCATGTCCCCCTGCTTTGTTGGGGTTGGAAGGCTCAAGGCTCCCTTTCCAGAATTCCCTCACTGCTAGGAATTTGATGCAACTTAGGCTCTGCCAGAGGGAAGCACCACCAAGACAGTTGGGAAGCAGAGAGAAGTAAAGGCCATGTTTCCTGCAGTGTGGTGGTTGATGGGTGGGATATGGCAGACCTGAGTTTTCTACAGCAACAGGGCACTATGTTCCTTCTGCTTTCTTGTCACTAGCTTTAATGGATGTGCAACTGAGATATTGGCAGTAATGTTCGGCAAGGCGGCAGCTGCAATGGTGTGACCATGGAGAGATGTGCACCCAAACTTCCAGCCCTCCAAGCCTTCCTATATTTAATTCCCTACACTCAATCTCTTTCTGTACAAAACACGCGGAATGTTTTCTGTCTCTTACACTGAAGCATGACTGATTTGGATCTTTCACCTCCCCCATATACTGCACCACCAGGCTCAGGTGGAGGAATATGAAAGATCACATATTTATCCCAAGAAACATCCAAAAAGAAACTGAGAATCAGACTCTGTTGGTTACCTACTCAGTAGCCATCCCCATTTATTTCTCAGCAGATCAGCTTCCCTTATAGAACCCTCACCAATCTTTGCAGCTGTGGTTTGGGTGTGTGACCTAATCCTGGCCTGAAGAGAGTGTGCGAAAGGTGGGTCCTGGGGTAGATGACCGTCCCTGATAAAAGGAGACATATAGAGGAAATTCTCCTCTCTGCCGGTGGATGGGGTTCTTTGGGAACATGATGCTTGGGCAGCGACAGCCATCGTGCAGTCATGAGGGGATAAGTCTGAGGATGAAAGTCCACATACTGAGATGGAAGAGTGGACAGACAGAAAATACCTAGATCTGCGGTGACATTGCTGAGCCACTGAATTTGCTCTGGAGCTGCCTCCTTCTAGTAGACATCGCCCTGACGGGATCCTTTCCCTCTGGGCCACATAAAGACCAGTCTGGAGCTCTCCAGAGTTTCTTCCATGCTGACATCCTGGGACACGGGGATGCTGGGAACCTGGGAGCTGGGCTGGGATTAGAGTGAGGCAAGCAAAGTACTTGCTTCAGGTGCAAAATTGAAAGGGGTGGCAAAAAAACCTCAGTGATCAAGATAATATTTTAATCTAGTATTTTTAAAATATCAAAATTAATGCAAAACATAATAATGAGCAAAATATCAAGATTTTAAACAAAGAGTCAGTGTCACTGATTAGGCCTGCTCTTCATGTGTTTCCACACAGGGCACCCCTAATGGTCTCAGCTATGATGATGTGTGTAATGGAAGAGGCAGGGCTCTGGGGTTTAGAGAACCAGGTTCAAGGCCAGGCTCTATCAGTGACTTTCCTGGTGACTCAAGCATGTCCTTTCCCTTCTATGGCCTTTGGTTACCCCATCTGTCCTGTGTAGAGGCTGGGGCATTGCCAGGGTGGCCTTCTGACCTGTCTTCCTCATCCCCATAGCCTGCTGGGGTTACTGTCCCTCTTCCTAGGAGGCTGCGTCTCCAGGGTCACTGGCTCCTGCCTATTAATATCTTGGCCATCCCTGGCCTGATTGGGGTGTTTAATGACTGCCAGCTGTGGCTCCGGCCCCCTCCCCCGGGAGAGATAAGAGCAGTTCCTGTTCCCACATTGGGGGAGGCTGGATCATTGTTCATTAAAATAGGCCCTGGGCGAGCGGTGAGAATGGAGAGGCTGATTCTGACTCTTCACCCCACCCCTGCCAGCAGAGCAGATGGGGGTCCCTGGGGATATACACTCCCCCCACACCCCCTCCCCAAGGGGGCTGCCCTGTGTCCCCACCTGCCACCCGAGCTCTGTTTCACTTTAGGTCCTGATCCCAGTAGCCTTGGAGCTTCTTCCCAGATGTACTGCAGCCATTACATTCAGCATGTCCCAAACCAGGTCACCATTTCCCCAGCCCTCCTCCTTCTCACCTGGATGGGGAACTGACAGCTTTTCCCAGCTTGCCCCTTGGGCTCTTCTCAGTAGCCAGAGTGGCCTGCCCCAAACCCGCCATCATCCCCTCGGCCTCACTTAGGAAGCCTCCGCTGTGCTCCTGCTGGAAAGGACCCCTATGCCTGCCCTCTAGGATTCAGGTATCCCTGGCACCCATCATGTTCCCTTGGGACCCAGAGACCCGTACCTAGTCCTCAGAGACCACCTCGATGTTGCCTCACCTGAGACACTGTCCCCTATCCACGCTGCTGGCAAATTGGCCACCCTCCTTGGGCAGCCTGTGCCCTGGAGTGGCAGGAATCACCCAGATGGTGGCTTCTGCTGTGGAGGGATGGTGGCTCTCTGCATGGAGATGGTGGGGTGCTCCTTGTCCTTGTCTTTCCAGGAGGTACCCACATGAGTCAACTGGGCTTTGCCCTCAGGGACTGGGCTTAGGGCTCAGTTAGTGGCTAGGGTCCAGCCTGTGGCCAGTCAGAGGCTGGGCTCTACCGGGGCTTACAGCTGGGTCTGCGGCAGGGTTTGTGTGCAGCAGAGGTCAGTGGCCTGGGTCTAAGGGCCAGGCCCTGGGTCACCTTAATTTCAGACTAAAGCTTGAGAATCAGTCCTGTGGCCTCACCACCTCACTGCCTCCTCCCTCTTGTATCTCACTCTGCGTGGCGCTCAGGAGAGAGGCCCTCCCTCTGGGTCACCTGGCCTCCTAGGAATGGGCCTCCACCCAGGTGTTTGGGCACTGAGCCTAACCTTAGTGAAGTCCTTAAAGCATCCACCAGGGGGCGATAGAGATGAGTTGGCCTGGCCTGACAGGTACCTGGCAAGGGACCTGGGAGCGGGCGGGGCAGGGGGAGAAGCATGGGACCAGGAAAAGTCTTGCTTGTGGCCAACCCCATTACTCCACGGCTGTTCCGGCCTGGGAGACTGTGTTTCGGCTTCTCACCATCCGTAAGTGCTCATCACTAAGCTTTGCCCTTCCCAATAGCCTCTCTGAGCAGGGCCCCACCTATGTCCTCCCTTTTGTTGCCCACATCTTGGCTCTCTGCTTCATTCACTCTCCACCTTCTTGGCTGACAACTGGTCCCCTACCCAGGCTGTCTGCCTTACCCCAAAGCCATGACGCACGAATACGGGGGATATCAGGGACTGTGGTGGGTGGGGCAGGTACAGTGTGGTGTGGGGGCCCCTCTCAGCCTTCACACAGCCCAGGCAGTCTATAGGGTCCTAACCTGGAAGGCAAGGTGCTGCCCTTTCCTCTGCATTTCTGTCCCCCCTCTCCCTTCTCCTTTCTTCTACTGGCCTGAGCTCATCTCTCAAGGAGTCCTGCCAGGTCTCTGACCTTGTTTTCTGCACAGCCTCCATCCTCTGTGTATGCCTCAGCCCCCAACTGCTTGGGGCTCCTCCCACCAGCTGCTGTCCTCTCTCTGAGCCCAGGGAGGCAGAGTGGGTGGCAGAAGGCTCTGGGCAGCCCCTCCTCATTAGCCGCCTGTGCCTTAGCCAGGGGCTAAGCAAAGTCATCTAGAACCCTCCCTATTGTGCAGGTGGATTGAAAGACTCATACTCAGGAGACCTGCCCATGATCTCTGAGAAAGTGTGAAGCAGAATTGGGATTAAATGACAAGGGCTGGGTCTTCTGGACCTTATTGAGAAGTCTGGGGTGGACAAGGTCTCTGGAAGCAGTTTAGAGAGAGAGACATGCCCCAGTTGGGTGAGGGGAACATGGACAGGTTGTCCCCTATCTCTCAACTCCTATGCCTTGGAGTGGCGGGAATGCAAGATGCTCAGGGTCAGTAGGCTGGGTGCAGTGGCTCACACCTGTAATTCCAGCACTTTGGGAGGCTGAGGTGGGCAGATCACCTGAGGTCCGGAGTTCGAGACCAGCCTGGCCAACATGACAAAACCTCATCTCTACTAAAAATACAAAAATAAGCCAGGTGTGATGGTGCACGCGTGTAGTCCCAGCTTCTCAGGAGGGTGAGGCAGGAGAATTGCTTGAACCTGAGAGGTGGAGGTCGCAATGAGCCAAGATCACACCGCTGCACTCCAGCCTGGGCGACAGAGCAAGACTCCATCTCAAAAAAAAAAAAGAAGATGCTCAGGGAAGAATGAAACAAGTTCTAGATGCCCCAGCTCAGCTCTCCACCACCAGTACCTCATAGGTGGTCACCACTGTTGGTCCGGGCAGGGGTGGGGGCTACTGAGAATGTTCTCTCTAGCAGGCCTGGGGGTACCTGAGGTCAAGGTTAGGGACAATGCCTCCTTCTCAGTCTTATGACTGACCATGCACAGGGCAGGGCATGGAGTGTGAATCTAGATGGAGAGACCGTTCCACTCCTGGATATGCTGGGCAACTGATCAAAGGGCATTTCCCTGGAGGTGCCTCTGCCCACGGCTCATAGTCACTTCTATTCCCACCTGAACACCCCTGACTCTGGCCTCTGAGGATGCTGGTTGGAACTGTCATTGATGATGGGTCCTGGGATGGTACTGGGTCAGACAAGGCATTGAAGAAGCTGGGCAGGCAGATCTGAGCCTTCGCCAGCCCATTCTGACCACATTTGACCAGCTTGACATCCATCTCCTGCTCCTCTAGCAAGTTTGCAGGAGGTGGGACCCAAGGAGGTCAGCATGGGCAACGGCTTTGGAGACATCTCTTGCTGACTGATGTTATTTGCCATACGGCCTCTGTGTCTAAACCTTTTTATTAGTAGCATATTGTCTCTGCTCACTCAACTTGTGTTGGTGGCATTTGTTTTGTCCACTACCTACCTCCTCTTGGCTGAGCCCTGGGTAATCGCAACATGGTCATCCTAGGCCCTTGTTTGCAGGAATGACTGCGGCCTGTGAAACACTCACACTCAACAATTTCTGGGACTCTGGGCAGCTCTGCCAGCTATTTTGTATGATCTGAGATTATAATGGTCTTTTTTGGCTGGATTTAAGGAGTGGGGGAACACAATGGGGACCTGGTCTTACTTCATCACACTCAGAGGAGAGAGGATACCACTCAAAAAGATGGGAGCTGAAGGCCCTTAGAACTGTGAATGCCTCATATGAAAATATAGATTTCTGTCAAAAGCCAAAAGAGTGGAGGCATCTGGTTTCAGTAATGTATTAGATCACCCATCCTTTGGGTGGGGGAAGATGGCTCCAAGTTGAAAGCTGGTCCCATTTTAGGCCATATGAGAACATCAACCACCAGTGGAACCAAGCCAGACCAAGCCAACATTTATTGTTGCACAAGCCTGTTGCAGTCCTGAGGGGATCTTCTGGGGGAGGTGTGGGTAGGAAGCTGAGTGGCCACCAGGGTGAAGGACAGACAGAGGAGGCTGTGACCAGCAGGCTGCTGTCCAGATGATACATGGGCTGGAGGCCTCCTCAGCCACACTCCAGGGAGGGTGGGGTGGGAAGAAAGATTTAGGGATAATGGTATTAATAATATAAGTGGTAAACAAATAACCAAGAGGATCCGGCTGGTTACAATACACAAAAGTTAGCAGTAAGAGTCTGTGCTTTCACTTTCCTATCAGCCAGATCTGAGTTCAAATCCTGTATGTGTAGCAGGGTGAGGTATTTGCTCTCTGTCAGACCCCATGGGTGCACATCTCCAAGCCTGGTTACAACAGTTGGCACATAGGTGGGTGGACAAGGAGGGCAGCTCTTGATTCCTGTTGCTTCTGCAGCACAGAGGGATGGGTATGGCTGGTGTGACAGATCCCACTTGACAGATGAAGCCACTGAGACTTGCAGAGCAGGTAGGCTTAGTCTGAGACCTCGCATTCGCTGGTGGCTGCCTCCTCATTTCCCAGAGGCTTCAGAGTCCCTCAGTCCTTGGGTTGCATCGTCCTCCCACCAGACTGACCCTGGGGCCACTCCACTTCGGTGGGGAACCAGTAAGACAACTGTGGTCCCCAAACGAAAACTCCAGAATAACCCACTTTGAGGAGCTGGTAGCTAAGGGTAAGAGAGAATGCGGGTAGTGAGCTGCATCTTTAGTGAAACGCCTGAGTGGTAATGCTTAACCCAAAGGAACTTGACAGCAATGGTGAAATTTCAGGCACTGCCGTGGTGTTGGTGCTGGTGACCTTCCGGGGCAGAACCTTTCTGCCCTCAGATCACACCGGCGTTGTTTGAGGATCACCGGTTGCTTTCCTCCGATTGGGCAGAAGAGCTAGCAGGGGGCGGAGTCAGGATGAAAGTATGTAGACTTTTTGCCCTTGATTGGCGTAGGGGGCTTTTGGAGGAGTCTGATGACTGAGTTCCACCTGCAATCTTCCAGGAGAGGAGCTCCCATCTCTCTTACTTGCTAGAAACGCTCCAGGCAGGCGCTAGGGCTGCGTGTTCTGGGAGTGTCCGGACCAGAGACCAGGGGGCCGGGGGGGCAGCCTCCGAGCCCGGGGCCGGGGCTGGCCGCGCCCGGGCAGGCCTCTGTCCCCGGCGTCTGCCGGGGTGAGTGGGAAGGGGCGGGAGGGGCCGCCTTGGGCCCCTGGGATCCTGGTGGTCAGACCAGGGAGACTTCGGCTTGGAAGCTGGAGGAGCGGCGGGCACCGGGGCTGACGCGGGTCAGCATGGAGACCTGCGTGCTGCATGTGGCGCTGTTGCTGCCTCCCGACGGGTGCCGGTATTTGGGGTTCCAGCCCAGTACGCCCTGCAGGTGCCAGCGCCGCCACTTCCGCCTCAGCTCCGCCTGCACCTAGGAGAGGGGAAGGTGGTCAGTTCCGCTGCTGTGGAGCCTCTTCCACTGCTGATTGGGCTGCCCTGGACTTAGGGTTCTGAACTAGCCAGTCTTATCCTCTTCAGGAAATCAAAATGGAGAGACCCCGATGCTGCCTCCGGCGGTGCAGCATCGGAACTTGGGACTGGGTGGAGGCCAGGTTCAAAATGAGGCCTTGGAATGGTAGGAGGTGAGAGGCAGAGAGGATCCGAGAAAACAGTCCAGGGAGAGAGAGGGATATGCTGCCTAGGAGAGCCTGTACCCCAATTCTTCCCATGCTGGGTCTCCAGCTCACTTGAGTGGGTTTTTGTGTATGGTAACCGGAGCTCCACAGCAACTCAACCTTCACTGGAAGCCCTTACCCCTCCCCACTCACTGCACACAGCCACTTAACTAGGTGTTTCTCAAACTCTGTTGTGCACAGGAATCCCCCTGGGGTTTAGTAAAAACCTGTTTGTTTGTTTTTTTAAATAATTATTAAAATGCAGATTCTAAGCTAGCAGGTCTGGGGTGGTCCCAGAGATGTGCATTTTTAACAAGGGCCTAGGTGACACCCGTGCTACTAGTTTGAGGACCATACTTGTAGTAGCAGGGTTTAACCTGCCCTTGCTCTGCACATATCCCACCAGTGTTTCTGGACCCTGGTCCTGGGAGTTCCATTGCCTGAGCACCAAGGACTGGGAGGGGCTTACCTCACCATTGAGGAAGCAGTAGAGGATAGCCACCACAAAACCCTGAGAAGGAAGAGTGCAGGAGAGGTGAGGTAGACAGACCGGAAGCCCCCAGCCCTGCCCCTCCCCTGGCTCTAGCCCCTGTGTTCCCCTGGTTAAAGAAAGAGCTAAGCACAAAGTAGGTGCTTATCTAATACTTACTACGGTAAAAAGATTGGAATCCAGTGGCAAGGGCCAAGACTCCAGGTTGAATTCCCTTAAAAGCCAGGGAAGAATGCAGCCTTAAGTCAACAGCCCATACCTGGAAAGACCCCACGACGAGCTCAAAGACCATCTTCACTTCAGGCTTAAAATTGTCAGGAAAGAAGGCGAACATGATGTAGTGCACTCCAAACAGGGGGATCAGCAGGAGTGTGGACCTGGCCAGCCTCCTGGAGACAGGGGAGGGACAGGCCATGGGTCTGTGTGTCCACACATGTGGATTTGATAGGGCATGGCATGGGGGCAGCTGGAGGCACAGAAGATGGGGACAATGACCAGGATGTGTGAGGATGGACTGTAGGTTCCTCTAAATATTATGCCCTTCTCTGTTCCTGTTCCACAGCTGCAGTGCCTCTCCCCTTCTGCCCCCAGCCCTCCTGGCCTGGAGGGAAGCATGAGAGAGAAAGAAACTCCCTCTATTCTCACCCTTCTGGAGGAGAGAGGGTAAGAAGTAAAGGAGAGTCCAGTGAGAATGATGCTAACAGAGACATGTTAGCTGAAATCCACTATTGGGAGTTCTGTTGCCTGGGCCCCCTGGTCTGGGAGAGGCTTACCTCATCATTGCAGTAGAGGATGCTCTCAGCCATCAAGAGCAGTAGAAAATCTCTTAGGCAACAAGAGATTCTGGTTCTTCCTCTCCTGGTCTCAGTTTTTCCAATTTGTATAATGCAGTAAGTGTATGCTTGACATAGTCAAATTATAGAAACAAGGGCTCACTATGAACTTGGAAGTGTTCTGGGTACTATGAAGCACAGTGCATCCATGAGAGACCATGAGAGAAGACGTACTAGGAAGCAAGTCTTTCTAACTGGGGTGCTGACCACATATGCCCAGGAACACTTGGGAGGGTGATGGGGACCCAAGTTCATGCCTGATCACCAGGGACAACCCAGAATTAATCAGTATCACCCTCTGTCTGTGTTTTTTCTGCTGTGTCTGCTTCTCCAGAAGTTGCCAGCTTCTCTGGGATTGCATATACTCCCAGCGTGCTCTGAAGGACCAGATTCTCCTTCACAGCCTTGTATGCTCAGTAGGGTCAGTATTCATTCTAAATGCTCACCCGCCTCCCATGGTCCAGGGCTCTTCCTGGTTTAGGCCTCCCAGCCACCTGACCTCATAGCTGATCCAGGCAGTGTGAGCCCATAGATCCCTGGCTAGGAGAGGTGGGATGTGGATAGGGAGGGTCTCTGACCCTGTCTCTCCTGCCTTAGCAGTCAGTCCAAGGAAGCCTAGTCCAAGGCCTGAGGTCCCACAGCAAGCTGGGGGCAGAGGAGCTGGCCTTGCCCATCACACCCCTTCCTGGACCTGGTCCTCAGCCATGCCGAGATCCTGAGCACTGCCCACCCCTCTTTGGCTGCAAAACTATCCCACGCACCCGAGGCTAACAGATGGAGGCTTTCTTTAAATCAAAGGCTTATGGGGAGGTGGAGAGTGGGAGCTGACAGCCTCTCCTTGAGGAGCTTCATCTCCGATTACCCCCACCCCTTCTGCCTGCTGACAACTGTTTCCTTTCTGTCTCACCACACAGACCTGGCCCTGACCATGGCCAGCTCTGTTTGCCTCAGATTCCGGCCCTTTTGTACCATTGTAAGTTGGGGGAAATAAGGTCCCATCGACAAAGGAGAGGATGAGGGTGCACAGGCTCAATGTGCTGCCCCTTAGCAGACTGCAGACCCCCACTGAGCCTTTCCTTCTCAGACAGGAAGGGAAGCTCCGCCTACACACCTGGCAGGAGAGAATGCAGTCACACCAAGAATGTGAGTCTTAGTCTCATCAGGGAGAATCACAGGATTCCAGAATAGAATCCTAAATCCAGCAGCATGTGACATTCTAGCCAGGAATCTTAGAACCACAGCACAGACTCTCCAAAGAGAAGGCAGGCCGAGAAGAATCCCAGGGCTGGAAGGCCTTGTGGGACGTCCCGGGTTTGTCTTGTGTGAAGAGCACTGATACTCAATCTCCTACTCCCATCTGTGGGCATGCAGACCCTACCTGCCTTCCCACAGCCTCGCTTTTCACATTTTTCATATTTCTTTAGCTCTGTCTTCAAGCCTTGTTGCTCCCTCAAAAAACCTGCCTCTTCCTGCAGTCCTCCTAAGCAGGGGAAACAGTATTGACACCTTTCCAAGCCCTGGTCCATGGACACTGTGCCCCCTTCTCCCTGCCCATGGTGACATGCTCCAAAACCCTCGAGGAGAAGGGAGTGTATGTCAGTTTCCTCTCTGTAAAATAAGGATAATTTTACAGGGCACTGTGTGGATGAAATGACTTGATGCATGGAAATCCCTTAGCATGTGCCTGGCATGTAAACTGCAGGAGTCATCATTATTACTGAGGAATACTGAGTCCTGAACATGGCTGTCTCATTGGCAGACTGGGGCCTCCCTGAGGGCATGCATCTACTATGTGCTGATTGCACCCCTTTTCCATGCGAGGCACATGCCAGGGACTGGGCACATGGTATGAACAAGACATTGGTGTCCTCTTGAGCTCCCTGGATTGGCAGCAGATGCATGCCTGGGAAGGATGCTACGTAAGTGTGGGCAGGAGATGCATGTGTGGGGCTCTGAGTGCAGCCTGGTGAGGGTGAGGCTGGAGCAGGGGACGGTGGTGGGCTGAGTCAGGCCATGGTGGAGGTGGGCAAGAACAATATGGCTCTTTGGTGACTCTGGATGTTTGGGGTGGGAGGACTTCAAGGAGATGTGGGATGATTTGAGGACTGGGGATGGAGGTACTGGGGGCTGAGGCACTAGGCCCACACTCACGAGTATGGACTGCTGTCACTCTTCCTGATATCTGGGGGCCGCAGTTTCTGAAGCAGGATTCGGATGATGCAAATAAACAGGATGAAGTTCACCTAGTGGGTGAGGACCCAAGTTCGGGCAGTCAGAGTGGGAAGGCTGAGGTGTCCAGGCCCCTCGGCTGCTGGCCTGTCTTCTTTCCCAGGGTCCTGCTGCCCCTCTCTCTATCTTACCTCTCCTCTGGTGCTTCCCCTTTGGGCAGGTCATCCAGGAACTCTACCTCCTTCACATCCCTAAGGACTGTGCTCCCAATCCGCTTACACTCAAGGAAGAACTAGCGGGACAGGGGTGGGGATGATCCTGCACATTGGGCATTAGGAAGCTACGTTTCAGTTCTGACCTAGATACTAATTTCCTGTGTGACCTTGGGCTAAGTTGCCTGCCTTTGGGCCTATTTTCCCACCTCTAGGTGGTGGGAGGGTACCTTACCAAGATGGAGGTGAGGATGGGGCCCTTTATGATCCACCACAGTGAGGAGTTGATGGTGTCCCAGCACCTGAGCAGAGTGTAGGGAGGAATGAGAGGGTCTATCCTCAGCCAGAGAGAGAGTCAGCAGCACCTCCCCCAGTTGTCCCCAGCTCTGCTCCTGAGCCCTTTAGCGACCCCGGGCCCAGAATCTGTTGCTCCCCAGGTCCTCCTCCAGCCTCCCCTCTGGCCCGAGAGCTGTGGTTTTTGTCCACTCACCAAGGCCAGATGGCATTATCATCCCACCCAGGGGGCCTGCCCAAGTGACGGCGGCTGGGGGAGTGTGTGGGGCAGCAGCTCACCCATAATCCTCAAAATGGATCCTGGCGATGGTCCATACTATGGTGAATGTGCTGGGTACCCCTGTCAGGCCCAGGGAGAGTGAAAGAGCAGAGAGGGCACAGGAAGCAGGGGTAGAGGGCATGAAGGAGAGATTTCAGAGAAAAGCAAGGAGAGGGAGGGAGAGAGAAAAGGGTGGGTTGTCAGGCTGTTGTCTTTGGTTGCATAGGTTGTTCACCGCGGAGGGATGTTCCACTGAGGGGGTGAAGCTGTATGCCTGAAGGGCTCTGTCTACCTGGATGGACATTCTCTTTCCAGTTGTGACAGAGGCCCTCTATAGATTAGCAGTGGCCCTGTGTATTTCGGGGGCTAAAGGGAAATGGAAAGATGTTCATAAAAACTGTCCCAAAGGTCAGCCCTAGGTGCAGCTGCAGCCTGAGGGACTTGTCCTGGGCTCAGACATTTTGAGGACTTTCTCGACCCTTGGCTGATATTCTTGCAGGTAGGACCTGCAGCTAAGCAAGACATAGGACTGCAAGCCAGCTTAGCACCCTCCCCCTAGGGAGTTCTCCAGGCCTTGCCCCCTCTGTCCCCAGCCTGGAAGCCCTCCCTGGTACCATACCCCAGCCGATGAGTATGTACCCCCAGAAGTACTTCCGCTCGGAGAAGAAGGAGACGGCAAGCAGGGTGTACAGATAGAGGCCCTCCACCAGCAGCCAGAAGAAATTGGCCATGACGCAATATTGGAAAAAGACCATGGCTGCCTTGCAGACCACCTGCAGGGGGAGGAGAAAAGACAGGTTCACTGGGGCTGTCAAGGGTCCTTGACTGCCCACACCTATGTCTGGGGGCACAAACACAGTTGCAGTGCAGCCAGTTTAATTTCTTTGTTGTTTTGCATTATCCCCTTAAAAACGTACTCTGGTTTTCCCATTTTCCCTAATTTTAGATCCTCTGATACTTTGGGATAAACTGGTGATTTTAATTATCCATCCATCAATTCATCTATTCATCTTCCCATCTATATATCTACCCGTAAGCTCATTCAATCATCCACCCACCTATCCACATATCCATTTATTTACCTACTCACTCACTAGACATTCACTATCAACTCATCAATTTATCCATCTTTTATCCATGTATCCATCCATCATCTATCATCTTCCCATCTGTCAATCCATCCACCTACTCACCTATCTCTCCGTTCATCTACCAACTCACTCAGTCATCTACCCATCCATTCATCTCTGCACCCACCCATCAATCCACTCGTGCATCCACCCACCTATCTACCTACCTGCCCCTCTGCCCATCATCTGTCCAATCTTCCTTACTTTACCCATTTATTCTGCTGCCTACTTAGCCATCCACCAACCTGCCCATCCACACCCCCACCCCACCCACTCATTCATCTAATGCCAATTTGTATTGAAGGTAGCTGGAAGGTATGAGGGAGAATTCTTGCCTGAGTTTGCAAGAGTCTGCTGAGTGTGGTGGGGTGGAGGGCTGTGGACTGTGGAGTGGGGCCCAGATGGAAGTGTGGAGGGAGACTGGGACTGAGAAGAGGGTAGGAGATGAGGAAGTAGAAATGAAGAAGAGAAGAGGGGAGAGTTGGCCATTCCTCCTGGGGTTCAGAGGACCTAGTGGAAGAATGGTTTTGTCAGGCAGACAAGGACCATGAAGGAGTCAGGGAGACCCATGAGTAGGGCGATCACGGGCCTCTGGGTGGCCCTGTTGGCATGACTGGAAGGTATTCTGGGCCTTCTGTCCCCTCCCAGAAAGTCCCCCATTTCAGATCAAGCCTAGATGTCTGTGAGCCAGGGCTTAAAGCCACCCTCCACCAGGAAACTGTCTGGCTTCCACTTCCTCCTGTACCCAGAACATTGGTTCCCACCCTTCCTTCCTGTACCCTTGGTTTGAGAGATCCTCAGAGAGAAGCCTCCCCTCCCCTAATGCCCGCACCACTCCCTTTGGTTGGAAAGTCCTTCCTCAGGTCTCACTTCAGTCCCTCCAGTTACAGGAGTTCTTGCCTTCCCATCTTCCCCCCATTTGCTTTTGGAGAATAACTCAGCTCTTTTTTATTTTTTTTTCTTTTTTTGAGATGGAGTCTTGCTCTGTCACCCAGGCTGGAGTACAATGACTCAGTGATCTCGGCTCATTGCAATCTCGGCTAATTTTTTTGTATTTTTAGTAGAGGCAGGGTTTCACCATGTTGGTCAGGCTGGTCTTGAACTCCTGACCTCGTGATCTGCCTGCCTTGGCCTCCAGAAGTGCTGGGATTACAGGCATGAGCCACCACGCCCGGCCATAGCTCAGCTCTTTACCAGGACAGTTATCTGTGCTTCCTTCTAGTCTCAGAAAAGCTTTGCAGTAATGAATCAGGAAGCCAGTCTCCATAATTATCCTTAACATGTGCACAGGAGGCAGCAGGTTCCTCCTCAGGTCCTGTGGCTCGCACTGCTCATGTCTGACTTGGCTTCTGGGACAGAACCTCTGAGAAGCTCTGGGAATGGCCAAGGTAGGTCCCCTAGATTTTCTCCCCCCCTTGTTGAAATGCCTGAGATTCCAGTATGATCATTTCACTCTTTGGGTAGAAGGTACTGCTGACCCCTGATATAATGCACTGCCTCTGGGGTCATGCATGAAGCAAGGAGATACTGACCACAAGGAATGAGTGGGGGCTGGGCTGGTCTCAAGCTCTCTGTCAAAGCTTGAGGTACTCAGAGAGGGTCCCTCAGAATCCCTCGGAGATGGCCTCCTTAGTGACTGGCAATGAATTCCTTAGATGCTTCTTTTACCTCTCTTCCTTAGGAAAGCCCAGAACCAGCTTGATGTCAGGATCAGAACAAAAGAGGAGGAATGCATATGTTTGGACCCACTCCAGATGGCACGGGGATGGGGGGAGTAGGAAAAGTGGCATGGTGAACACAGCCCTTGCTATGCAGGTGACAGAGGGCAGAGTTGGAAGGAATGGAAGTCCTTGCACAGATGAGGACACTGAGGCTGTAAGTTCCCCAAGGCCACATAGGAAGTTAGCAACAGGTGGTACAGGGGCTCTGGGCTGTGGCCATGACGTGTCCCATTTCCCATCTGCTTTTCTCACTGGCGGGGGCGGGTCCGTGAGCTCCCAGATGGGTGAGCAACATCTTCTGTTGCCAGAGGGGAGTGTGATTTGAGGAGTTGCCAGGTGGGGTTGGGTGGGGGTTGGGCCATCCTTGGATTGAGGGGTGGGATGGGAAGGAAGAGGAAGGAGGGAGAGGGAGAAAGAGGGGGAGAAGAGGAGATTACGGTGGCTAAAGATAAGGGTGAAACTGAGGGAGGTGGGCCAGGGCCAGGGTCCTCACCGAGCCCTCGGAGCACCGGTCCGACTCCCCGCTGTCGAAGAGGGCCAAGTCTTTGATGAAGACAGCAGCAGCCCTCAGGATGAAGGATATGAAGAGGTGCATGTGGATGTAGTTCCGCGTGCAGTGGAGCTTCCTGCGTGGGGTGGGCAGATCTGGGAGGCCAAAGGGGCCTTGGATCCCCACCCCAGCCAGTGCTGTCCCATGCTCTGAGCAAGGGTGGGGCAGGGGAGCATGTGTTCTCCAGAGGGCAGGCCCTGCCTCGAAGGGGGTCCCATCCAGAACTACGAGCCCCACCCCCAGGTACCCCATCCTCCTGTGCAGCTGGGCTCCCAAGTGCCTCAGCCTCGTGTGTGACCCCAGAAACCTCATTCCTGTGTGCAGACCCCACCCTCTGGTGCCCTGTCCCCAAGTGCAGGGCTATCCTAGGGGAGACTAGGTTGCAACACATGCAACAGCTCGGTCATCTGCCTTTCCCAAGGGAAGCTGGCCTGGCAGGAGCTGGGGACTGTGTGCTGCTGGGGGGCAACGGTGGAGGGGTCGGGGCATGCCTGCGCCACGCTGGGCTCCACTGTGGGAGGGAAACTTGCCAGGTTTCCTTTGAGGCCTGTCACTTGGGCTGGGCCTCACCTGAACAGGCTCAGGATAGCCGTGGCAACCAGAAGGGTGGCGAGGGACAGGCCGTAACCGATGGTGTAGCCGGTCTTCACAGAACCGTAGAACATGGTCTGCTGCTGTTGGAGGGACAGGGAGAGGCTCTTGGGTGGTGGGGTGGGAGGCTCATCTAGGGGGTATTGGCAGGGGTGGGGTGCCCTACACACTCTGCCTGCCCACCCCTGCCTCAGCAAATGAGCAGGCTGAGGTCTGGGGCTCCCAAGAGCAGGTGAGCGGAGCTCTTCAATCCCCTGACCCCTGACGCCCTGGTTTCCACAGACAGGGCAGGACTGTGTCTTAGGGTGGGGTGGGGGTTGAATGTACTCCCTCTCTTTGCATCTTTATGAGGGACAAATTGGTGAGGGAGAGAATGAAGACCTTGCACGTCCCTTTTGTTAATTTCATGTCTCCAGCCATGTGCCCGGGTTCCCTTCTGTGCCATCTCTGAGCTGGGCACCCTAGGGGCCAGGTCTGCTTGCCCTTCAGACACCCCTTGAGGCCCTGTCTTTGTGCAGGGAGGAGAGGCATGCAGAGGCTGCAGGATGTCAAAGAAGACACTGGCACTAATGTCCCATTTTGGGCTCTTGGGAGTTGGGGTTGGTGGGATGAGGGCAGTCTGGCCTTTCTTGGGGAGGAGGGCAAAGCTAGACCCCAAGGGTGTCTTGCTTGATCCCCTCTCCTGATGCCCTCCCCATGGACACAGGTGCAGTGCAGCACAACAGCCACTAGGCAAGCCCCTCCTTCCTCTCCGCCTCCCACGCCTGCCTGAGAAGAGTCCAGTGGTTAAGAGGGAATGAGGGCCTATGGCTCCAGTGGGCTTCGAAGGCCTCTGAAGAAATTGCTGCCCTTGGGGGTGGGTGGAGTGAAAGCCCGTCTGAGAAGGGCGCCTGAGGGTGGGGCAGATGTCATCGCAGACAGACACACATACATGCATTTGCACCCTAAAGCAGTGAGGGGCTCCTAGCTGAGTACTCCAGCCTCCCCATCAATGTCCTTACCAGGTTCCCCAGTCTTTACAGAGGCCACCTACATTTTAACTGCTCTGGGGCAGATATCTGTCCTGGGACTGAGGACAACAGGCTCTGTCCCTGTTCCTGACTGGCTATTTGGTAGCCAAAGCTGGTTCCTTCCAGGACCTGCAGCACCTCAGTTTCCCCTCTGGATGGGATGGGGTGCTGGTGTCTGCATGCCCTGCCAACTCCCGGGCTGAAGTGAGACTCCCATGAGGCAGTGCGGTGGCCCAGCCTGGGGGTGCTGCTTCAGCTTTCGCTGCTCTGGGGGCCCCTCCTGTGGGAAAGCCTCCTCCCATACCCTGTCAGGGGGAGCCAAGCGTTGGGACCCCAGAAAGGCAGGCCTGGAGGAGGCTAGAGGAGGGCAGACTCCAGGAGTCCTGCTCCCACACAGACAGCAACTGCACCCCTTGGTGGGAGAGATCAAAGTCGCCTAGGTGGGCCCCGGCGCTCTGCAGGTGGGGTGTCGGTGCCGTGAGGCCCACCTCGTCCAAACTCGCTGCCTTGTCATCCAAACCACAGGCAATGGGGTACGGGCCGGGCTCCAGGTGTGTCCAACCTTCGTCGGTGCAGCTGCGGCTCACATTGCGGCCTGGGTGGAGGGCGGGGCAAGGACAAAGGCTGAGGCTGGGAGCACGGGGACCTGGCTGTCTCTGCTTGGAACAGGGCAGAGAATTCAGCCCTACTCCCACCAACCCTGGCGCTGTCAGGCTCCAGCTGCCCTGACCCAGTTACCCAGGGCACCGTGGGGGCACCCGGGGCAGGGAAAAGCCTCTTCAGGGCTCCTGCACTGATGACAAAATCAGAGCAGACATTCTTGGGCTCAGTCCTTTTGTTATGGTCTGAACCTGACCCCAAGTACAACATACACTCTGATCCTTATCACAGACCCTGCCTGGATCTTTGTCACAGAATGATTCCTGACCCTTGCTGTGAGCAGAATGCTGACCCTTGTCACAAGGCCACGGCTGGGGGAGGGGGGCCCAGGCCTGCCCAAGCCTCCCCAGTCAGCCTGCCTGGGCCTGTGGGGCTGGGTTTCCTCTCACACCTGGAAGGGCTCAGATGTGCTGCTGAACGGGGAGCAAGGGTGTGAGGATGAGGAGGGGTTGGGTTTGGGAACGCCTGATAAGCATGCAGATCTGAAATCCTCATGAATGGAGAAGCCAGGAGTTCCTGGCAGGGGAACCTGTGCAGGCAAAGGCACGTGAGGGGGAATCAGGCAGCACAGCATGGCAGGGGCTTGGGGCTGAAACAAGCAGAGGCTGAGGCTTCAGGGAAGCTGCACTGTCCACTGTCCTCAGAGGCTCGAAGCTGCAGCAAAGGGACAGGACCGCTTCAGGGCTATGTGAGGTGAGGGGTACCATTGAGGGTCCCCACTCTCCAGCACTGGGGAGGTGTCCTCTCCCCAGAGAGGGAGAGGATGGGATGAATAGAAATTAGATGAGCCGGAGAAGAATCTCGCTTCCCCATCTTGGTACCCGTTCATCACCGCCATCGTCGCCGCCATTGTCACCATCAGCAGCATCACGGTTGTCAGCCTCATCACAATAACAGGTTTTGAATACTTTTCAAATATCAGCGCTGGTCAGAGCACTTTAGGCACATCCTGTTTAATTTCCTCAATCATCCAATGAGGAACGTAACTCAATTTCACAGTTGAGAAGTGGAGGCCCCAAGAGGTTGGTTACTTGCCCAAGGCCACACAGAGAGGACAGGATAGAGCTGATCTGCTCTCCAGAGTCTTCCCAGGTAAGCTTGGTTCTCACCTTCACGGAGGTGACCTGAGGACTTATTTTGGTGACCAGATAAAGAGCTGCAGGACGGTCAAGCTGTCCTGTGAGCTTGGGAAGGGTCACTGGGCACATGTGTTTATTTCCAAACTTTGCTGTATGCGTGAAATATACCAGATGATTCCATATTCGCCGTTTCTGTGAATCTTCCTGGCAACCCTTGGAAAGAGGTCTTGTCACCCTACTTCATGGATGAAGGACTGAGGGACGGGGGGGGGGGGGGGGGGGATGGGGCAGCCAGGGAAGAGCAGCTGTGGGCTGGGTCTATTTCCATTGCGTGGCCCAGGGAGGGCAGGAAGGATTTGGCTGAGGAGGAGGCATTGGACTGGGCGAGTTTCCTGTCTTGGCATCCCCTTTTCTGCCCTGGGCTCCCAGCCTCACTGCTGCAAGAGACTCCTAGGAAAGGAGAAAAACCTTCAGCTGTCCCCCTGCGCCCCTGTCAGCTTCCCATCATTTCAGTCAGAGGTGGGCCTGGCCCAGAGCCTTCAGCCGCTCAGCCCCTCATCAAAGGGCAAGCCCTTCCTCAGCTCCAGTTCCAGGGAGCTAACTGCAGGCCCTGAGGGCCTGGCTCCCACCCACAATCTGATTTTTTTTTTTTTTTTTTTTTTTGAGACAGAGTCGCGCTCTGTTGCCCAGGCTGGAGTGCAGTGGCGCGATCTCAGCTCACTGCAAACTCCACCTCCTGGGTTTACGCCATTCTCCTGCCTCAGCCTCCCGAGTAGCTGGGACTACAGGCGCCCGACACCTCGCCTGGCTAGTTTTTTGTGTTTTTTAGTAGAGATGGGGTTTCACCGTGTTAGCCAGGATAGTCTCGATCCTCTCACCTTGTGATCCGCCCGTCTCGGCCTCCCAAAGTGCTGGGATTACAGGCTTGAGCCACCGCGCCCGGCCCACAATCTGATTCTTTTGAGGACTTCCCCCTAGGAGACTTGGGCAGGTAGAAAAGAGGGTTAAGGGCTGCTTGTGGTGGTGCATGCCTGTAGTCCCAACTACTCAGGAGGCTGAGGCAGGAGAATCGCTTGAACCCAGGAGATGGAGGTTGCAGTGAGCTGAGATCACACCACTACACTCCAGCCTGGGTGACAGACAGAGTGAGACTCCGACTCAGGAAAAAAAAATGAGGACTAAGGCCAAAATCACCCAGCCTTGAAGCTGGGACACTGGAGCTTTGGGCTGCCTACTCACCAGAGGGACCAGGGCTTGAGGAGGCCAGGCTCAATGACATAGCAAGCATCTGGTATCACAAATTATGCCAGCAAACCTGGGTGACTCTGGCATGTACACAGCAGCTTCCCATGCCGCTGTATTTGTGTGTGTGTGTATGTGTGTGTATAGTGGCGGAGGTGTTAGGGTAAACATTAATGTGTTAAGGCTAGGAATTGGTAGTTTTTATTATCCCACCAAAATATGGGGATCCCAGGGTTAAGAGAAGTTAAGTGATTTGCCCATGGTCACACAGCAAGGGAGCAGCAGGTCTGAGATGCAGACCAAGGTCCGCCTGACTCCAGATCTTTCTGGGCTCCCAGCAGTGGACAAAAGGACACTCTGTTTTCTGGAGCCCTGGCTGCCATAGATGGTGAGGGAGAGAAAGGGAGGGGACAATGGGTCATCTTTGGGGCTAGGTGGCCTCTTTGAAGAGCCCTGGGACTGTGGTCAAGGCCTCATAGCAAGCCGCTCTCGAGGAGATCGAAATGGCAGTCACCATGGGATCCCAAGAAGCAGCCAAGAGTCTCCCTCCAGTCTGGGCCTGGAAACCAGCAGGCCCTATATCTGTAGAGGGGGACATGAAGGGCAGGAGGGAGGTAGCAAGGGACTTTAACCCTGTACTGGGAGGGACACCCCACTGGAGGGGTCAGGGCATGCGACAGTGGGGGCGTCACGGCATGCCTGGGCCAGGCTGGGCTCCACGATGGGAGGGACACTTGCCAGGTCTGCTTTGAGGCCTGTCACTTGGGCTGGGCCTCACCTAAGCAAGCTCAGGATAGCTGTGACGACCCGAGGGGTGGCGAGGGCCACCTTTCTCCCAGTCTCCTCCCACTCACTATGTCTCAAAAAGCAGTCATGGCCCCCGCTTGTGCCTAGGATCCTCCACTCAGTTTCTGGAGCCAGGAATTGAGGAATGATCCTCTCCCCCCTCTCCCCCATCAGTCACCAGCCCTTTCCCAGCTGCTTCTTCCCCAGCACCACCACCACCTCATCTCCCCCGGATTAAGTAGGAGCCCCCTGCTTTCCTGTCAGCTCCACAGCCTGAGACAGCTGGAAGGATCATGCTAATACCCAGACCTGACCGTGGAACTCTCCTGATTCCCTGCCATGGAACTCTCCTGATTCCCTGCCATAGTCCCCCATCCCTGCCAGCAAGGATGAGCTTCCTAGGCTGGCAGCAATGTTTTCTTATTTATAGCATCATGATGCAGGTGGTGGGGGAAGGGAGGTATCCCATAGACCCCACAGACATGGTTAACATAGACTGTACATCGAATTTTCTCAGCCAGAATGGCTCTCCCATATTTATTTTTTAAAATATCTCTTCAAATATTTGAAGGTAGAGGCCAGGCATGGTGGTTCACGCTTATAATCCTAGCACTTTGGGAGGCTGAGGTGGGAGGATCACAAGGTCAGGAGATCGAGACCTTCCTGGTTAACACGGTGAAACCCCGTCTCTACTAAAAATAGAAAAAATTAGCCAGGCGTGGTGGCAGGTGCCTGTAGTCCCAGCTACTGGGACGGCTGAGGCAGGAGAATGGCATGAACCCGCGAGGCGGAGGTTGCAGCCAAGATTGTGCCACTGCACTGCAGCCTGGGTGACAGAGCAAGACCCTATCTCAAAACATCAATATAATAAAATAAAAATAAAGAAGTGAGCCACCGTGAACATTTTGGTGCCTTAATGAGCTATTCCTTGCCTGGCCAAACTCCCTCCTTCAGGTATTTTATCCAGCCTATGTAGATGACTTTTTTCTAACTCTCCACAATTTTTATCTTCTATAAGCTTTCTTTAGCTTTCCCTGTAGAACCAGGTCCCTTCCTGTGGGTATACTTCTTCCCAGGTCTGTATCTAAAAGGGTGTGAGTTGGTGTTGCCATCATCCCTACCCCACACTTGCAAACTTCCCTCTTTGGAATTTCAGGTCGGTTGCCCACACCTTAATCTACTTGCTCAGGAGAACACTGTCTTTTTTCTGTTTTCAGTCCCTAATCGCAGTTTCCTATTTCTCTCCACCATTTTCAGAGACCAGGCCCACAGAGTATGGCTGTGTAAGTTGTTCACTGTACAAGGGCACCTGGCTGGTAGGCATATTCTGCTTGCCACTAGGTGGGCTCTAGTGAGAGGTCATCTCTGCCTGAGGAAGGACTGACTTTTTCTTGTCAGTCCAAAGGCACCGTATGGGCCCCATTGATGCCGGCAGCCTCAGGGTTAGCTAGATGGTGGGCTGGAGTCCAGGTTCTCAAGGGCAGGAGCTGCCTTGACACATTCCAGCAGGGACAGAAGGAAGAGCCACGGGGAGAAATGCAGTTAGCAGAGTCTCAGGGAGAAAGGCAATTAGCAGGTGCTTCCAGGGATCAGAGAGAAGGCTGGTTTCCAGGCTCAGTGATGGCGTGCACTGTGAAACCTGCCAGAGGAGCTCATTGTTATCTGCCCAGGCACTGGGTGTCCCAGGAGGAGGTGGCCAGGCCAGGTGGGCATTGGCCTGGAATATGGCATGGCTGTGACCTTCCCAGACTCCTCAGGAGGGCTTTAAGGTCTGTCTTTCACCACTGAGATCACAACAGCAGTCACCTGGGGGCAAACCGGCTTACCCCAAAGAGACCCTGGGGTCTACCACCCATCCCCACTTTACAAACAGGGAAACTGGGGTCCAGGGAGGAAAAGGCCACCTGGAGTGAGAGACGCATGAGTTCTGTTCGCTCTCTGAATAATTATCTAGGTTCTGCTCCTCATGAGTCCTCCCCACCCCAGGCCTGCCCCTCCCTCCATGCTCCCCACCCAGTCCTGCTCTCTCTTCCCCAAGGCTCATTAAACCTAAGCCTAGGGTGGGGCCTGCTTGATTCCTCCCTGCCTCAGTCACGCCCATTCCCTCCATAAACTCTCCCACTTCTCTCCCTCATTGAGCTCACTACCTGAATTCAATCCATCATCATTTCCTGCCTGCCTTGTGATTGGGTTTTCCTGTTTATACTCTTACAATCCTTCCTTTTCACAGAAACCAGTTAGAAGTTAAAAACCTAAATTGGACTTTGTCAGTTCCCCGCTTAAAACCCCCCACTTCTCACTGGACTTAGGAAAAAACTCAAGTCTTCGCCTCTGTCCTCAAGGCCCTGTGTGGTCTGGCCTCGGCCTGCCTGTCCTTCCCCTCCCTCCCTCCCCGGCACTCTCCCTGCTCCAGCCACACTGGCCTTCATGGAGCTTCCTTGGACGCTTATTCCACGGGCTGTTGATTCTCTCTCTCAATTGTTCCCAATCTGGGATCTTTGCCTCGTGGCTCTTTCTTACCTCCAGGTCTTCAGATGGCAGCTGAAGTGTCACCTCCTCAGAGAGGGACTGTTTGTGAACCTCTGCCTTAAGTTGGTCCCCACTCTCCTTATTCTCTTGTCCAGCACTTTTTATTATTGATGATACATCTGTTTATTTCCTTATGAAATGTCTCTCCAATGAGAACACTAGCTCTGGAAGAGCAGCCCTGGGGGCTGCTTTATCCTCTCCCCACTGTGTTTGTCCAGCTCAGCGCCTGGCACACGGGTGGGTGCTTCATTCACTGCACAGAAGAATGACTGAATCTATATTGTAAACCTCTTTAATGACTCACTAGCAAGAAAGCCACATCCTAAAGGGGCTCCCCCTTTTCTTTTCTGCCTCATTCTGTGGACATTCTGTGGACATTCATTTAAGTGGAACATGACAAGGTGTATAAGCAAAGTCGTGTGGTGGCTTCATGGAGCCCAAGAGGTCATAGGCTCCAGGCATCGAAAGACTGAATCATGACCAGCCCAAGACAACAGGACTATGGGAACTATAATTTAATCAAGTACCTGTCAGTCAATCAGTTATCAATTGTTGAGCAAATATTTAATGAGCCTTTCCCATATGCTTATCTTTATGTGAAGAGCTAATCAAATCCCGTGAGTTCTTTAAAGACCCAGCACCATTGCCTCCTCTGCCAGGGAGTCCCTCGGATTGTTCCAGCCTCTTTGACCACTTTCCTTTGACTTTCCACTTCCTTGAGAGGTGAGTCCCACGGCAGCCGGCACCACTCACATCACCTTTTCAACCCAGGGGTCTTACCTTGAATGGGGGAGAAGAGCTTGAAGATGAGGGGACAGGCCAAGACAACAACCTGGCCCCGAGGGGTGGCTGGCCAGCAGGTGAGGTTGTCCCACATCTTGCTGCAGCCTATGGGGGTAAGGCAGAGGACACATGGGTCAGCACAGTGCGGGTGCCTCCAGCCCTGGGGCCTGAGGTCATAGGCATCCACTCTCTTCCTCCCTCTGCCGGGCTCCCACCTCAAGGAGCCTCCAGTCTGAGAGGGAAGGCACAGGCTTGCCCAGGCTGCATGGGGCCTGTCCTGACAGGGAGGCAGGGAGGAGGCCTGACTACAGTTCTTTGGTCCTTAGTGAGGGATAGAGCGCCCCCTGGGGATGTTTCCAATGCCAGTGGTGGTTTTGATTGTTACAGCAATAGGGGGGCCTCACTGGCATTTGATGGGCAGCCACCAGGGATGCCAGACAGGCAACTCCTGCACAGTGATGAATTGTCTCACATTCTGCACGGCTTCCAGATGAGCCACTGGCCATATATATAGGTGAAAACCTTTTGTAATGAACAGAGCCTAGACTCTTACACCATTTGACATATAAACACAAGCCATTTACTTTATTATTTATTTACTTATTTTTTGAGATGGAGTCTCACTCTGTCACCCAAGATAGAGTGCAGTGGTGCAACCTTGGCAACCTCTGCCTCCTGGGTTCAAGCAATTCTCCTGCCTCAGCCTCCCGAGTAGCTGGGACTATAGGCCTGTGCCACCATGCCCGGCTAATTTTTGTGTTTTTAGTAGAGACGGGGTTTCACCATGTGTGGCCAGGTTGATCTCCAACTCCTGACCTCAAGTGATCCTCCCACCTTGGCCTCCTAAAGTACTAGGATTACAGGTGTGAGCCACTGTGCCCGGCCAACACAAGCTATTTATTGCACAAGTTTAACATACATGGAGTTTTCCAGGAATGCAGCCACTGAGAAAAGGGAGGGAAGGTTGTATTTTGTTTTGTTCTGAACTTCACTAAGAGTTGTTCAATGTTTTGGAAAATCATGACACCCATAGCAGTACTGCCTGTGATACTTGAGTCACTGATGCAACTACCTGTGTCCATCAGTCTGCATTTGTAGGCCTCGCAGTCTCAGGATTTATATTTGTAGGTACAACCTTCAGACTACATCTAGTGTGATTATGCTTGAATATGTACATGGTACTTTATTATAAATTACTTTCCTTTTAATATTTATCTTACAGTATAGCTAGAACTTTATTTTTAATAAAGTGGATGGGCGTGTGTCCTGAATTTCATATTATGATAATAAAGGAGGCATTAGAAAATGTTTTGAGACTCTGTCTCAAAAAAAAAGAACTACATGCACCCCAGTATACTCATCACCCCATCATAGTCTCGCTCTGTTGCCCAGGCTGGAGTGCAATGGCACCATCTTGGCTCACTGCAACCTCCACCTCCTGGGTCAAAGTGATCCTCCTGCCTCAGCCTTCTGAGTAGCTGGGATTACAGGCGCCCTCCGCGACACCCGGCTAATTTTTATATTTTTAGTAGAGACGGGGTTCCGTCATGTTGGCCAGGCTGGTCTCGTACTCCTGACCCCAGGTGATTCACACCTGCCTCGCAGCCTCCCAAAGTGCTGGGATTATAGGTGTGAGCCACTGTGCCCAGCCCACACCTAGTTCTTGAACAACACAGATTCCCCCAGTGTGGTCGGATTGTGAATTGTGATGGAGGGGAATAGTTAGGGAACAAATTCAGCAAAAACCCTCCATTGTGGCTGCATTCTCTGCCACAGCTATCAGCCTTGCAGAGCCTGGCCAGTGAAAGATGCACAGTGGGGTCTCCAGGGGTCTGCTTTAATAGGCACATGCAAATGCCATCATTTAGTCTGTTCAGGAGCTGCATGCCCCTGACGGACTAGGACTGCTCTGGACCCGTCCCATGCAGGAGGCTTAATTGTCTCTTTGCAATCCTGCCAGTCCCACAGATTTGCTCAGAAAACCCAACCCCTGAGCCAAAGTCAACGCCAGCTTGGCCAAGCCCAGCCCAGCCCAGCCCACCTCAGGTCCGAAGGTTCACAAGTTCTTAAGAAGGGGGTCTGGGAAGAGGAGGTGGAGGGACATCCTTACTTGGGGAAGAGGCTCGGGACTCTGTGTGTTGGAGTGGGCTGGCAGCAGCAAGGGGCACCTTCTGGGGCTGCAGCAGTCAGGCCACACCTATAGCTGAAGCCTGAGGAGGACACCTGGATCCCCAGGGCTTGACCAGAGATTGCAGCCTCCCTTAGTCATGGACCCTGACCACTTTTCCCTGTCTTGAGGGCTCTTGTGGCCTCACGCTGGCTGCCAGTCCCTCTTCCATTCTGGGCCAGCCTCTCTGAAAGCCGAGTAGGGGCACTTCAGGTCAGTCAAACCCTGCTGGGGGTTCCAGACCCTGTTAAGAATATCAGCAAACACTCATATAACCTTTGCATGTGCCAGGCACTGTTCTAACCTCTTTGGATGAATGACTTATTTAACGCTTCCATTTCACAGATGAGGAAACAGAGGCACAGCGTGATTGGACAACCAGCTCAAGGTCATGTTGCTGGTAAGTGGTACAGTATATTCACATGTTCCCACTCCTCTCGGTTGGAAGGGCTGTCATTTCTCTGGGAATTTTGCCGCTGCTGGACTTTGTTTACCCCTCTCTGACAGTGCTGGGCACGCCCTGTTATGCAGACCGACTATTGTGTCTGGGTGCCTGCCAGACTTTGGGCTCTCTAAACCTCCGGCGGCCAGCACAGGCTGGGGAGTGAATCCGGGGCTGGGTCTCTGGCCCTGAGTTCTGCTTCACTGTGGTGGGACAGAAGAGAGGAAACCAGGCCCTGCCCTTGGGAGGCCACACTTGGCCTCAAGGAATCTTAGCACGACCAAGGCTGGGCTGTGAACTAGTGCTGGGGTGAGGGCAGCCAGCAGGGCAGGGGAGCAGGACGAGAGGCCAATATGAGGGACATGGTTGGGGAAGCAGGGGACAGGGTGACAGCCATGAATATACTTGGTACCTGGAATGGCCTGTTGTCCTGGGCTAGGCAATGGGAATATTTCCTGTGTGCCTGCCCTAATGAGGCCCCGCAGGTCCCATCACACATGTCACCAGGCCTATAGAAATACAGGGCCCAGGCTGGCTGTGTGTGCCCACAGGTGGGGCTGTGCCCCCACCAGGAAAGCCCAACCCAGAGCTTGGGGTAAGGGTTGGTGAGGCAAGGTGAGGTGAGGCCTCTGCTGTGTCATTCTGTAGACTTGTGTGCACACAGAGATACACACACTGATGTTTACATGCCAGTACACAGAACACCAGGCACACATGCAAACATGCACACATGTACACTTACCTGAACACAGGTAACAGACACAAGCAAATGGGCACAGAGAGACACACAACTCACAGAGACATACATTCAGAGAGACAGACATGTCTGGGTGTACCACTGACACTCACACTGATAGACATACAAGCCAACACACAGAGACACAGCACACTGGGCAGACACACCTAGGCATGTCCAGAGATGGCATGTGCCCATGCTTAAATAGACACACACTTCTGACTCACAAAGATACTCAGAGTCAGACACAAAGCTATAGACCCCAGAGGCAAGACGCAGCTCCAGACAGACGTGGGCCAGGAGTGCATACCTAGATGTGCATGAACACGCACAGAGCCCTGCACAAGGCCACAGGCAGACTCATGGCCACAATCTATGCCCGCCCTTCTCTGCATCCCAGCCTGGCTGCTGGTGACAGGGTGTTGGCACCCAACGGGAACGCTGTGCCAGCAGTGACCTCATCGGAATCACGAGGGTGGCCTGCCCCTCGGCATGGGAGGTGCGCAGTGGAGTCTAGAGTCCGGGCCTCTCGGGGCTGCCTATGATCCCACCGTTGGGGCCTGCCAAAGCCTATCTGCACCTGGTCCTGGCTCCCTGCACTGGTGGAGTGGGGTGGGGCCTGTAGGTAGTGGGCAGGCCCAGCCACCCCTGGACCCATGCCTCAGTCTCTGGGCCCTAGAGTCAAGGGGTTGTCCTGCTTTGAGATCAGGGTAGGCAAAGCCCATCTGTGAGGCTACACTTACTCACTGACAGAGCAGGAGGCAGACAGCCTGGGCACCAGGGCCAAGAAGAGGGACCTGGAAGGGGTTACATAACTGTCAGCTTTGGAAGGTGGAAGGGGAACTAGGGAGCCAGGAAGATGTAAAGATGCTCCCTGCTCCTGAGCAAGGCTGTTACATAAGTGTAAGCTCAGCCTCAGGGAGATAGCCTGGGATGGAGGCCCAGAATGAGCCCAGCCATCTCACTGCCTCCAGCCCAGACGTGCCAGGCTGCTGTCCCTGGCAGTAAGACTTGAACCTGCCAACCATGCCCCATTCCCCATAGGAAGTCTGCCTCAGTGACTCCCACCTTTCCAGACTCTCCGTTTCTCCAAACCTGCTCACCCCTTCAAGTCTGGTTCAAGTGGTACCAAATAATTCCACCCATTCTTACCTGGAGCTGCTGAGCCAAAAAGAGGGTGCTGTCATCTGTCCTGATAGCCCTGCTGTCCAGTCTAGGTAGCTGGGCACCACCCTTCACACTGCCAGGTGGAGCTCTCCCAGCCCCCTGAGGAGGAGTGGCTGGGCCTCTGGGGCTGACCTTGACTGGTCTCATCAACCAAATAATGAGCTGATGGTTCATCTGGTCACTAAGGGTGGGTTGGGATGGAGAAGCCAGTGTGTGCGCCTGTATGTGTATGCTTAGGGGCTGGGTATGTGTGTGTGTGTGTGTGTGTGTGTATGTGTGTGGTGTCACTATCGGTCCTCTGGGTGTGGCAGAGGCAGAGCCTGGGGTTGAGAGGGAGGAGTGAGCCTAAGTTTCCAGGCTGAGTGTTGGCTGTGGTGAGTATTCCACATCTGTCCAGACAAAACTTATGCCCTTTCTTGCTCTGGACCACTAAGATGGCTTTGAGCTTCCATGCGGTGCCTGTGGGGGTCACATATTGTGACTGAATGTCCCTCTTCTTCCTTTGAGATGCTAACAGTACAATGTTATAATCCTGGAGTATGGTATTATGGGGCTAGTTCTCCCCATGTCAGCTCCTGGGTGTCCTGGAACCTGCCTACCCTCATTGGTCACAGGTCCCCCACCACGCAGCATGCTGGGCCTTGTGTCCCGGGTGGGCTGGCTGCCATGGAGATCTTCACTTTTCCTGGAGAAGAGGGATAGGGACCCCCAGAGGCAGAGTTGGCTCCATGTACTTTTCAGAACCCCGATTTAGTATGTCCTCCTCAGCCGCAGCTGGGAGCTCCCCAGACCTGGGGTGGGAATGTGGAAGCCTGTTAGCCCCTTTCTTCTTCCATCTGGCTCCCCAGCCGCTCCTCACCATCATCCAACAAATGTGGAACGAACGTGACTTGGATCTCAGCTCGAGACATGAGGAATCGTGGACTCCCTGGGGGCATGCAGCCCCCCCTCTGCCCATGGGGGCCTCACCTGTTGTCTCATTCTCCAGCTGGGCCTCCTCCAGGCACTGCTTGTGCTGCACCTCGATCATCTGCACATAGTCACACTCCTCCTGCAGCCTGGCTGCCTGGCCGCCCTGGGGACAAAGACAGGGAGGGCCCATCAGCCTTGTTCATAGACTCGGGAGCACCAGGCCCAGTCTCTGGATGCACCTGCCCTCTCCCTGGAAGAGATCCAAGTTCCATATGGAACCCCAATACCAACCCCAGACTGAAACCTGAACCTGACTCCAACCTGTTGTCCATTGCCCCCAAACCTGGGTCGGCCCTGAGGACCCTGCCACAGCTTCTTGATGGCTCCCCCAATAGTGCTGCAGCTATAACTGCTTTGTCTCTTTGTAGGTGGCACAACTCCAGATGGTGGCAAGAGGGCCTCCCCTTAGAGGCCTGAGCTGGCCCTCTGGACTCTGCCACTCTCCAGCTTGGCTTGAGAGTCTGTCCCTGTCTTGGTCTCCCTGATGAGTGGGGCCAGCTCATGCTATTACTCTGTTATGTGGAATTGGATCCTGGCCTCTGGTTTCCACTGCCAGCCCCAGGAAGAATCCAGGAGTCTAGCTGTATTTTCCAGCTGCTGTCATTCCAGGATTCTGTGCTCAGTCCCCTGGGTCACCAGGCTAGGAAGGGGACTCTGGCCTTCCTTGCCCAGACCTCACCTGTCTCCTTTTTAGTTTCTAAATAATTCAAGCTATACCAGATCTACTGAGGGTAGGGAGGTTTAAGGAAGTAAGAGAGCACCTCTAGGATCCCACCAGGCCTCCCCTGTCTCTGGAAAGTGAAGAGAAGGGATGGAAAAGCCCAAACTTCTCCCCTGCCCCTCCCTGTATCCTGGCCAGGGATCAGGGGTGGGTCAGACCATGGTGACTGGGGACACTGACCTTGTGGAAGACATGTGAGTGGGGGTGATGGCTGTCTGGGAACAGCCAGAAAAATGTAGGTCTTGGGGAGCTCTTAGATGGGTTAGGGTGGGTGAAGGCCTCCATGGAGGAAGCGTTGGGCTGGCAGCAGCTTCTGCGTCTTTGGCTTTAGAAAAGTGGCTGCTGGCCCCGACAACCCCACACCAGTTTCCTCATCTCTTCCTGGGGAGAATGTTGGTTTCCACCAGGGCCATAGGAGAGAGTCCAGCAAGACCACTCCAGATTCGGACATTCTCAGTGTCTCCTCCAACTTGTCCCTCCCACCCTGGGACAGGATCCTTACCTCCCTGGGCCTCAGTTTCTCTGTAGGCTACATGGGCCTCAACCACCTGCCCTGCTGACTTAGAGATTTCTTGAAGTGGGTCTGTGGGAAGAGCATAGGTAGGCGATCTTCCTTTAAGGAGGTCCCTCCTGGCCTGCAGACACCAAAGTGCTTAGTACTTTGACCATTGTTTTAAGTAAATCAGCTCCATTTACTGGGATGTGCATCCCAGCTGGCAGCCAGCAATCCATTGCTGTGGAGGGAGAGGGGTCCAAGCTGAAGCTGAACAACTCAGTGCCTAAGAGGCTGTACAGCCAAGTCCCTTCCACCCCAAACAGCTCTCTCATTCCTGTTGAGGGCTCTCTGGCAGAGCTTCTGTCTCACAGGTCACCTGAAGGCCAACACTCCCAGAAGCAGCTAGCACCATGGTTGACCTTGTCCAGGTCCAGGGAAGGCCTCCCTCTCCAAGACTCCTTTAGATTTCCCCAGAATCCAGACCTCACCTGTGTTGCCCTGAAAGCTGCACAGTGAACATGAGCTCCATCTTGCACCTTTACCAGCCAACCGGGGTAAAGACATTAGCTGGTAAGTCATTTAAAACGTATTGAAAGTAACACAGTTGTGTGATGGAGCATGATACAGTTATTCGTATAACTGTTAAAAGACAGGAGGCTTCAAGGAAACTGTGTCTGTGGTTCCTCTTTGGGGTCATGTGCTTCCTCTCTTTTCCATAAGGGTTACTCAGGCTGAAATGCTGAAGACACTCTGTCTCAAGGGATTTGTGGCTGGTTCATCCTCAAGTATGGGGGAAGAGTGGCCAGGTAGATCTCAGAGGTGGCTTCTGGAAGAGGAACCTGGGTACCGGCCACCCTGCCTTGTATGCCATCATTGGTCTGTCTTGCCTGTCTTGGAGCACGTTTCTCACCAAGGTACCATCCCAACCCCATTTCCCACCAGCAATAGGGTTCATTCTACTTTCTGGCCCCTTTCCAGCCTCTCCTGATTCTCCTGTCCATTCTCACCTCTCATGACACTGTAACCTGAAAACAGGATGGATGTTAGTGGATATTTATTGTTTCTGCCTTCCACCATCTTTTGCTCTCTTCTGATGCCATGTTCTCCTCTGTGTCTAGGAAACAACCTCCTTCCCTACCTCTAGTTCATGGAGTGCTGATGAACTCTCTTCCAGGGGATTGACATGTGACCAAGGCTTAAGTCAATCAGAGCATTCCTGGCCACAGTGCCTGACACATAGCCCGAGTCAGGCTACTCAGAGCCAGGAGGCTCACTCCTGGGACTTTGGATTAAGTGATTAAGCAAGTGAATTTGCTTTTTCCCACTGGATTGGAAACCTTAAAGGAAGCAAGGGCTCAAGCTTCTGCTGTCTTCTTGTTGACAAGTGGAACACAGGGATGAAAACTACACAGTTGAAGGCAGAATAGAGAGATGGAGAAAAATCAGGTTCTCTTAATATTGTCTGGGTCTGTGAATGCAGCCATACCTGAAACCAGCCCTACTGCTAGCAACATGAGCTGATACCTTGCCTTCATAGCTTGGCTCAGTTGAGTTTTCTGTTGGTCGCTGTAAACAAAAGTGGCTAGCCTTGCCCTCTGAGGGCAGGACAACGGACGCCCTCACTTTCTGGGCCATCTTAAGCCAGGACTGTGGCCATGTAGTTTGCCAAGAAATATTTGTTTCTCAATCACCATGGGTGCCTAGGATTTCCGGCAGCTTTGGCTCGCAACTCTCTGAGGGTGGAAGAGTGTTGGGTCAATTTCTCCAGCCAACTCTGCTCCCTCAGCTGCACAGACACAGAGCCTTTCCTTAGAGGCAGTTTGGAGAGAAAGGAGGGGTGGGTACTGAAGCCTGTGGTGTTTATGAAAAAGTGGGTGTGGTCTGGAAGATGAGCTCTGAGCTCTCTCTTTGTCACAATTTAGTTTAGTGTTGAGCCCTATCTGGGGAGGGGTAGAGGAAATGGAGACCCAAAGAGGGACCTGAAGTCACCCAGCAAATGCGCATTCCCAGATGGGACCTAAGTCTCTGACCGCTGGTCTGGACTGCATCAGTCCTTCTCCACAGCCTCGCCTTGGGTCCTCTGGTCAACCATTGCCCTTTGAGGGACCGGGCCAGGGCAGCTCCCTCTAGTCCTTATCACTGAGGAATTCAGGCAGACTTTGGACTTCCTCTCCCACTTACTTATTTCCCTATTCTAAACATCCTCATTATCCCTCTGGACTTCAGGCACACAGAGAGAGTTGAAACATTCCCTGGCTGAATATAGCCAAGCCTACTGATCTTGGGGAAGTGTTCCAGGGTGGGATATAGCTAGAGTCTGGGCTTCCTACAGAATAGGTATGCTGTACTCATTCTGTAGAGGTAGGTCATGGAGGATGTGCGAGTTAGACAATTAGAAGTGGAGTAAGAGCACCCCAGAAAGTAGAGCAGCGTGTGTGCAAGCATGGAGGCATGAAAATGCAAGGTTGCGAGAAGCCTGGGGTAGCTGCAGCAAGGAGTTCCGGGGGCATCGGGAGACAAGTTGAGAGATGTAGACTGGGGTAGGATTGGGAAGGGCCTGGAATGCCAGTTTTCAATGTGAGCTTTCACTCCTAGGCCATGGGGGCCAACAGATACTTGAACCAGGAGACTGAGGATGGGGGATGCACATTTTACAAAGATCCCTCAGGTTGCAGGTGGTGGGCCTGAAAGCTATTGCACCAGTCTAGGCAGGAACTAATGAAGCCTGGGCAGGACAGTGGATACAGAGAAGAGGGGGCATAGAGAGGAGGGGGCAGGTGGAATGAACAAGACTTGGTTAGTTCCTGTCTCCAACTAGACTCAGGATTCTCCTGCCAACTCCCTGTCATTCACCTCCCACATCCAGCTAACACCATGGCAGAGGACAGAAGAAGATCAGGATGGAGGAGATGTTGTGGACTTCTTCAGTCTTGCCTGGGTTCCTTCTGGGCTTAGGAACTCCTGTCCTAAAGAAGGTGCTGAGAGCCCAGCTTGGCCCAGAACTCTCTAGCCTCAGCTCAACTGCAGGGTCAGGCTGTCTTTAAGCTTACTTTTTGGAGCTCAGTCCGGCACAGGAATTGGTGAGGGGCTAGAGAGAAAGCCCTGCTTTTGCCTCTCCATGTGGGGTTCTCTGATATCTGGAGCAAAGGCTAGGTGTGGTGATGGGGGTATGGGTGAAGATGCTGGGAGTTGTAGCTGTTAGATGCAAGGGGCTCTGAAAGACAGGGTGGGCCACGCTCAGGTTCGTAGGCCATGTTCAATCTCCTCAAGGGAATCCTGAGACCACAGCTACTGCCTCGAATCAGAAGCCCCAGCCTCGTCATCTGGGGCCAGGGAACTAGGGCAGGAGGAGCCAAGTAGCGCAGCAGGAAGCATGAGTCCCTCTGAGGAGCAGCTGGTCTCTGAGAAGAGCGCAAAATGCAGCAGGCTGGATAAGGTGAGGCAGGAGAAAAAACTGTCTGCAAATTACCAAGCATGCGGAGCCTCCATGGATGATTTGTGCTTCTGAGGTTTGTCAAGAGGGCTATTTTACTTTTTTCCTGCCTGCGACTGTTAATGGAGGCAGGGGAATGGGAATTAGAGGACAGGGGGCTCAGGAGTGGTTCCATTTACCCTCTCCCCCATGACCCCAGCCCTTTACAGAAACCATCTCATATCTCATGACTTATTTGCTCTACTCCGCCAGCCCCCTGCTGAAATCATGGGGTAAAAAAGAGACACGAGGGAATGGAGGAGCCAGAGAGAAAGCAGTGTGATCACAGGCACACAGGACAGCAGCCCAGCTTCCCATCCTTGCTGGCTTTTGCATGTGAGTGGGCGAGGACGTGCAGACCTTGTAGTTGGGAGGCAAGAAGGGAGAGAGGAGAGAAAAGGTGGGAGGAGGAAAGGGCAGGAAAGGAGCAGGTAAAGGACATACGAAGGTAAGTTGGATCATGGGATCCAGGAGTCACAAAAGAGAGGAGAAACATGCTCCCAGCTTTGCAGAAAGAGCTAAAGGAAGTCAAAATAAGACTTCCCCTCACTGTGGAGCAGCCTGCTAGGGTGATGGGAGTGTGCAATAGTTTGACCTGGGCAGTGGTGACACAGGTGTACACATATGTCACAATTCACTGAGCTGTCAATTCAGATTTGTGCATTTTACTAATTTTAAAAATATCTAAAGTCCCAGCACAGCATGGACATGCATGCCATAGCCCACCCTGGAAGTAGTCGCCCCTCTTCATGAGGTGGCAGAGCCTAGTTCAGACCACAGGTTCCAGAATGAGACTGTCTGCCGCTTCCTGTCTGGATGACTTGGGCAATTTACTCAACCTCATCTATAAAATGGGGACAACAACAATACCACCTACTTCTAGAATTGGGGTTGAGGGTCACATGTAAAAGACACCAGCCAGGCACCAGGAACATTAGCAGTGACTGTCAAAGCTCTAGTCGTCCTCATGCCAGGCTGCCCCTGCCGCCCACACCCAAGCCTAGCCACAGCTGTAGTGCCTTGCATAACCCCAGGCAGGCTGAAGTTCTTACCTCTGACAAGTGTCAGCCACACCCACCAGAGGTCTCGAGTCTGCCAGTTAGCTTCGCCCTGTACTGATTTCTCTTCTCTTCCTTGTATCTTTACATCCCTTTGCCAACAGCCCAAAGCCTCCCCGCTGCAAATTCATTTTTTTTTTTTTTTTTGCCAGCCTCACTTCCTCTTGGGGAAGGCTGAACTCTGGTAGAAGAGGAGAATGAGAACTGCTGTGTGAGGGTTGATGGGGTTGGGGAGGAAGAGGGGGAGACAGAGGGATATAGGATTGTGCTCGGGAGAAGAAGAACTTTCCACATCTCAGAGTGATATCAAGACAAGGGCTCTCATAATTAGCAGAACCTGAGCGCAGACATTTAGCTTGTTCCCATCTAAGGGTTCTTCTTGGAAGGTTTCTTTTGGGGGCATGAAGCCTTTATTTGCAGAGGAACACAGGCTAAGCATTTAGTTTAAATCCTCTGCTGCTTGTTTGTGATCCCCGCCACACCTAGGGAACTGAGTTTGCAGGACTCAGCTTATAAACACAGTGCCTGTGGGTGACATTGGTGTTGGAGCCACCTGCAGAGGGCTGGACTCCAGCACAGGCAGCCACAAGGCTATGAGTCCTTAGTACATGGAGGTTGGTTGGTGACCTCTTCCCCCTCCTCTGGTGACCTCTTCCCCCTCCTCTGGTGACCTGCTGTGCAGGAAGAACTTGTTTTGAAGTTAGGTAGTAGGAGGCACTTCCTGAGAGATAATAGGCAGCATGAGATGGGCTGCATGAAAAGACTAGGTCCTGCTCAGTGGAGCCCAGCCTGACTCTCACTGCCAAGGCACCTGGCTTTCTCCCTTCCAGCTCGCTGGACAGTCCTGTCAGACACAGACATGAAACTCCTGCGAGAAGACCAAGCCCTGGATAATATCACCACTCGTCCTGTGGCGCTTCATTACATTCCAGCTGGGGATATTTGAAAGATATTAAGCAATTCCTGTCAATTTTGTTAGGGGTAATGACAGTATGATAGTTATATAGAAGAGTGTCCTTTGGTTTTAGAGATGCGTTCTGAAATGATTTGGGGTAAAAGGTCAGGAAGTTTATAATTTACTTTAAAATACTTCAGCTCAAAAGCAAATGAAGCATATATTACTTGTTAGATGTTAACAATAGTCAAACCTCGGAATTGGGTATTTGCGCTTTCATTATAATATTCTCTCTGCTTGTTTATAAATTTTCACCAAAAAAGTAAAAATTTGAAACACTATACACGTGGTGGAGAGATTAAAATGCTTTTTCTTCTTCAGAAATAATTCTAAGGGGCCAGGCGCGGTGGCTCAGGCCTGTAATTCCTAGCACTTTGGGAGGCTGAGGCAGGCAGATCACCTGAAGCCAGGAGTTCGAGAGCAGCCTGGCCAACATGGCGAAACCCTGTCTCTACTAAAAATACAAAAATTAGCTAGGCGTGGTGGCGGGAGCCTGTAATCCCATCTCCTAGGGAGGTTGAGGCAGGAGAATCGCTTAAACCCGGAAGCTGGAGGTTACAGTGAGCCAAGATCACACCACCACACTCCAGCCTGGGTGACAGAGCAAGACTCCATCTCAAAAAGAAAAAAAAAGGAAAAGAAAAGAAATACTTCTAAGTTATGTGAGAGAGTTTGTACATACTGACATTTTCAATAGGTACAATAAAAATCATTTTGTATTGGAAGTCAAATAGAGTAAGGCAGAATCTGGGGGTTGAACAGAAGGGGTTAAGAAAGGGACTAGGCTTTGCATAGTACCCAGGCCCCATTTCCTGCTCCATGGCCAAAGGGGCCACAGTGAAGGGTCCAGCAATGGCAGAGTTGTGGCAGGTAGAGGTTAGCGCCCCTACCCTTGTCTCATGGCCCATGTTGGACTTCCACTGAGGCTGCCCACGGTGTGAAGGCCCATCTGCTCTGAGAGGCCCCATTGCCTACCTAGGCCTGGAGCCTTACCCCCAAAATGTTTTGGCCACCTCATGAGGACACCTCCCCTAAGCCCAGGACTCCTGCCTGCCCTGGGAACCCCTGGGCAGATGAGGGCCAGAAATAGCTGTATAAGGTTCCACAGGGCTCCCAAGCTGGGGACGGAGGAGAAGGGATGACGGTCACACAGTTCACATAGCCACCTTCACAGCTTTTACCTCCTTCAGAGCTCACAGAAGTCCTGCCTGAAAGACAAACTCCATTTCACAGAGACCCTGGTGCTCCAGGGGTAGATTATATCCCACTCAGGAGGCAGAGTTGGCTCTAGCCCAACCCTCTCCTCCCGCTTCTCCTGCACACTGGGCCGAGGCCTCTCATCTTCCGTTTTGTGGTGAGGACCCTGAGGCCCTTTCACAGAGGTTAAAGACGTTCCCAAGGTCAAGCCATTGCCATGGAGTGGAGTGAGGACCAGCTCTCCTGTCCCCAGCCTGGGCTCCCCAAGGATGCCCTACAAACCTCAGAGAAGGCCTAGTCTTAGTGCACCAGGACCGGAGGGTGGAAACTTTCAAAGGGGCTTGCTTTTCCAGCATGGTACCCTGGGAGCCCTGGCCAGGCCTCACTGAGGTGGTAACCTCACTTGAGGAGGAACCTGACCCAGATGCAGCCATGTTTTCCAAAGCTCATAGGGTGGCCTGCTGGGGGCCAAGAGGGCCTGGGCAGCTGTGGTCAGCCTCTGGAGAGGGTAGAGTCAGGTGGTGGGGGCAGCAGGATGCTGGTGGCAGGGCGAGGCCTTCAGGAGCTGGTGGCCACTAATCAACCTCAGAGTAGGGGAGAAGCCAAGCCTCTCCCAGCTCCTGGGACTCCTCCTTCTGGGGCCAGGCCCATTGGTCCTGTCAACAGAGGCTGTTTTATGGTTTAGGGTGAAAGATTGGCTCATTTGGTCAAACTCTTCAGAGAACCGTCCTGCTTCTTCCAGGGAGCCTCCACTGACTGTTCCTCTCAGCAACCCCTCCCCCGGTTCTAGGAGACTGTACCCCACATCCATCTGGGCCCTTCCTCCTATGTCACTGGGTCTAGTCTCCCACACCAGATAGAGGATTTTCCCAGGAGGAGGCCTGTAACTCTCCTCCCCCAGCCTTGTGCTGGGCATTGCCCTGAGCAGCTCTGCTTCTGGATGAGGAGTCCCTGTGCCTGCTGTCTGGGGGGGCAGGGGCACTGGAAGGCTTGACAGGTGACCTTGGGGCAGACTTCCTCCTCTGAGACACTGGAGGTTTTCTTTCCTTTTTTTTTTTTTTTTTTTTTTGCCTCCTTGTTCAGAGATTTCCCCTTTCCAGGCTGAAGTCAGGGCACCATAAACAGGAGTGATAAGCCTTGGGCCTTCAACCTGAACTTTGCAGCTGCCATTTTATGACTCTGATAACTCCTGGCACCCCCCCCAACCCCTGCAGTCACACCGAGTCCAGCTAGAGCAGCATTGCCTGGTGTCCGTTCCATGAGGGAGCGATTGGTAGCTGGCGGGGAGGAAGGAGAAGCAAGGAGGGAAACAGGGACCCCTCACTCCAGCCTGCCCTCACCCAGTCCTGGTTGAGTCCCTTCTCCTCTCTCTGTGGACCCAGCTCCTGCACTGGACTGTAAGGAATATGGGAATATAGAGACCCCCAGCCCCTGACCTCATAGGATGGCCAGAATAGCCCAGCCTGGGAGGTGGGTAGGGCTGAAGGGTGGAGTTAGAGGGGGAAGGGTCGAGTTGCTTGGAGCAATCAGGGAAGGCTGTCTGGAGGAGGAGATAGAGTTGGGCACTTAATGAATAAGATGTGGAAAGACAGGGGGAGGGTAGGCATTAGAGGGAGGAGACAGATTTGGGCTGTCTCTGAAGTGTGAAGCAGAAGTGGCCTGATGTGAAAGGAGGCCTCTCTGAATCCACTCTGCCCCTGAGCTCAGAAGCCTCTCAGGATGGAGGAATGGGGTGTCAGCAGTGGTTCCAAGATCCCTGGCTCATCCAAGAAGAGTTTGAGTGGCTTGAACCCGGGGTTGGGAGGGCCAGAGGGTTGTTGGAGAGGCCTGGAGGCTTCATGCAAGTTGTGCCAGAGCTGTGGCCTCTGGGACAGAGTTTGGTGAGACTTTGAGTGCTCAAGAGGTTGGTCTCATGGCTGTCATGGGTGGAGGTGAGGCTCCTGCCAATTGTCAGAGGTCTGCTCCTAGGACAGGCAATGAGCTTCCCGTTCCCAGGGTGCTCAAGACACCCGCTAGATGGAAACACAGAGATTCCTGCTCTGGTGGAGGTGATGGTGAGGGAAATGATCATGGGAGAGAATGAACTAGATAATCAAGATTCCTCACCCTCGCCCAGCCAAATTGGAGTGGGCATTTAAGGTCCTACCTAAGCAGCAACTCTAGATTACTCAAGGTCTGGGGTAGGGAGAAAATCAACCTCTGTCTAGGTCTAACTGGTGGCAGACAGATGTGGCTCTTGTGTCTCTGGACCTCACTTTGCACATCTGTAAAATGGGCTTCAGTAGACTCAATGAGCGCTGAGGTCTTCCCTGTTCTAGAGTGAGATGATCCATGCATCTCCTGCCTCAATCGGCGTCTGCCTCATGGCCCAGGTAAACCATCCACAGATACACACATCACACCCACACATGGGGCACACGAGTACACATGTATCAAGGGCATACACATATCCACGTTGAGAGGAAGCAGAAGTGGGAGGAAGAGGGAGGCCACTGCTTGTTAGCTTTGGCTTCCTGCTCAGCTCTCTCCGTGCACAGGCCTGGCCCCTCCTGTTAACCACCACCCTTAGCCCCTCACTGCCCACCAGCTTCCACCTTGGGCTCTGGTACCTTTTTGCTCTGCTCAGTGGGAGGGCACAGGGAGGGATGTGCCTGTCACTCACCTGATCCCAAGAACCCCTTCTCAAATCCTGGGGCCCCCAGCACTGGTTCTGCTGCTGACACCTCCAGACCGTCACAGCACACAAGGACGGCCCTCACATCCTCCCTCTCACCTACGGTGTACCAAACCTTTCATCTCAGTCGGCCGCAATACCTGACCCTGCTCCCACTGACCGCCCCACCCCACTGCTCATCGGCAACCACCACAAGGAAGGCAAGTCTGGGGCCCACTCTTCCCCACTGCCCCTCCATTGATGCTGTGCCTGCTCCGGGCTGCGCTGGGAGGGACTGGGCACGACCAATATCCCAGCCCTCGCGTCTAGGTTCGGTCTGGAGCGGTGGGAGGAGGCGAGACGAGGTGCTTGATGTCCCCTATTCTTCTTACACAGACACGCGCACGGATGGCCTGGCTCCCGCCGCCCCCCACCTCCCCCACCTCCCGCAACTCCCAGGCTGCCGGGACTCAGGGCGGCCGGGCGAACACTCACCACCGGCCCAAGGGCGCAGGCGAGGGCGCCTGCCAGCACGCATAGCCAGCGGGCGGGCAGCGGACTTGGCGGGCACATGGTCTGCCCTGAGCCCGCGGCGGGCGGCCCCGCGCGGGCAAAGAGCTGGCGGGCGGCGCACCAGGCGGGCGATGGCCGGGAGCCTGGCAGAGTGGCGCTGGCGCGGTGGCCCCAGAGCTAAGAGGCGCAGCTCAGGGCTGGGGGCGGGCCCCGGGGGCTCGTCTGACGGGCGGCGGGTCTAGCCAATGGATGGGTGGAGGCGGGGCCGCCGCGCAGGTATGGGGCGGGGCCGGGGCCCCCCTGCGAGTGAGGAAGCTCTGCTCTCCCTTTGCCAATCCCACACCTCGGTCTTCCGTCGTGAGACATTTATAGGCCTTCGCCCCTTAAGGCTTATCACCCGGGAATCTCGAGACCAGAACACGTCCCATCCTTCCATGCTCCCACCTCCGTACGCCCCCTCAGCCCCACCCCAGGGCGCTCCTCACGTCTACCCTCGGAGCCACCTCCTCCAGGAGGCCTCCCAGCCAGCCTCCCCATTTCCCACCTGTGCGCCTCGGAGGGCTCCTGCGCGCAAACCCGATTACGGGACATGAAGTGCCACTCATCTTCGCAGGTTGCGAGCTGAGGCCCAGCATGTGACCTGGGGCTGACAGAGATCGGGTTGTTTGATCCGTTTTCAACAGCCCAGATTCATTCTTCGCGCCGAAGAAGCCGGGCGAGAGGAAGCGAGGGCTCCAAAGAGGCCCGACTCTGGGTTCCTTGGTGTTCCCTACTCTCGGGTGACCTGACGGAGCGCGTTCAGAACCTGCTGGGTGCCCTGGCCCTTCAAGCCTCGAGGGACCTGCTCCAGGGAGGATGGGTTGTCCGCACCCTCGCAGGTCTCGACCAGGGCACCTCCCCAGGGAGGCTGGGCTGCAGCGCCCTCGCGTGGGGAGCGAGGTCTGCTCCCAGCCCGCGGGCCGACTCAGCAGCTGACCTAGAACGAACCACAGACCTCCTCCTCCTCCTGAATTCTCTATTTTACAGCTGGGGATACTGGGGTACTGGCCGCCTGCCTCTGGTGCTGAGCTTCCAATGGGCGGCGGCTCGGCCGCCGGGTGACACCGGGCCAGCCCCTACTCTCGTTTATTCTTCCCTGGAACGGGGAGCGGGGTCACCAGCTCTGCGCCCTGGGAGCGCGTCTTCTTGTGGACCAAGCGCAGGTGGCTGCTGGCCCTCTTTCTACGGGCTCGAGCCTGCACAATCGAGGCTAGAGGTGTGGTCGCGGCGGCAGGATAGCGTGGCTGGCGGAGCAGTGTGATAGAAGGCGGGGCGGAGTTCCGTGGAGAGGCGGAGAGGGCAGCGGGTCCCAGCGACCCGAGCAGAATGTGCGGCTACCTGAAGGAGGTCCCGCAGGCGCGCAGGAGCTGAACAGCAGGCGCGCAGGAGCTCCCTGAGGACCCACCAGGGCTTCCCTCCCTACAGCGAGGGAACGTCGGAATGCTGCCATGGGTTGGGCTTGAGGGGAGTCGGGGGAAAGCCGGGAAGGGATGAGTACCCTGGCCCTTTCTTCAGGGCGTGCTTACACTTTCTTTCTGCTCTCTCTTCTTCCTCCCCTTTCTTCCTCCCTTCCAGCATTCCAGCCCCTGCACTTGCTCTTTTTCCCTTCCCCGCCTCGTCCTTCCCTTCATGCCTACCTCCCTCCTTTCTTCCATGCACATTTATTAATCGCTTTCTGTGTGCCAGGCCCTGTGCTGTGCACTGGGGGCACAGAGGTGGATGGGTGGCATCCCCTTGCCATGAGGGAAACTTGGGGAACTACTGTGCTCCCTGCAATTTCTACCTCCTTCCCGATATAATCAGTGAGGCTGGACACAGGCCCTGCCTTAGATTTGGGAGCTGTAGAGACGCCTCTTTCCTAGCCTTTCTTGAGTTTGTACTCAATCTCCCAGTGGTGGGAGGGTTTGAATGATCCTCAGCCCTCTGCTCAGCTATCCACACCCCTGACGGCTGCTGTTAGCTCAGAAATCAGGGGTCTTTGTCTCTCCTTATGACCCTGTGTACCCCGTCTCAGGTCTCAGTTCCCTGGCAGGACAGTGGAATTGTGTCTTTTTCCTGGGAAGTTACTTCTGCTGCCATGGTGTCCTAGGAGCCCTAGATGTGAAGAGCACATCTGTAGGTTTGGGGTGTTGTGAATCCTCAGCCCCCACTCCTCAACACACACATACACACACAGCACCTAGCCAGCTGCAGGATGCTGAAATCCCACCATTAATATGTCATCCCCCCTGGGTTGTTGAAGTTCTCCTGCTCTCTAGAGGACAAGGTTCTTGGACACTGGAGGGTGTATGATGGGTGTGAGGATTGGAGAGGCAGACCTCACTTTGCCATGTGACCCCCAGTGGATGGCTGGTGTGCAGGATGAGGAGAGAGGGAGAGGGACTGGCTACCAGTGGGGATGGGCTGCCTTTCCCTGGCTCTGGAGCGGGGCCCACACTACCCCTCCTCTGTGGGAGGGCTGGATGGCCAGGCTGGAGGCAGTGAGCGACCGGGAAGGCATCTGATGTCTTTGCAGGCCTTGCTCCCTGGAAGGGAGCAGGTGAATCAGAAATAATTGTTTCCTTGCAGATTCTTTGGGATAAACATCACTTCTTTGTTCTTTCAGAATTGTTCTCCTGGGGTATCCACCCTTCCTTACCTATCATAGGGCACAAAACATTCAGAAATGAAAAGAGCAGAAAGAAAATAGCAAAACTAAACAAAAGCCTAAGAAATTCAACCAATGTTAAATGTGACCATGTTTCAACTAATTGCTCCCAAATGTCCTGTCCTGTGTTCTGAGGCACTGGGGGGAGGGGAGGTCAACCATGGGCCCACTCTTGGGGAGTCCTGTAGAATCTGCTGAGGGAGCCATCCTTTCGTGCACCCAGTTGATCTGGGAAGGCTTCTTGGAGGAAGAGGGATGTCAGAAGCAGAGGTGGGGCCGACGGACAACCTGAGGGAGTAGGAAGCCTGTGGTCCCAATCTCCCCACCCTGTCCAAAGCCTAAGCCCCTCTGGAGTCTACCTTGCCTTCCCAGTCCAGGTTTGAGGAGGAGAGCCATAGTCGCCTCCTACTCTCTGTTCCCCCATGTCCTTCTTGCACAGATTCCTCCCTGGGGTGGTCTGTTCTGAAGTCTTCCCTCTGGGATCCCTAAAACCTGTCCCTAGTCTCCAGCCCCATCTCATATCCCTTCTGGATGTCAGAATCACATGGGTGCCAAGGACACGGGAGGTGGCGGGAAAGAGAGAGAAGTGGAGTCACTTGCCATCCCCCGTGACAACAGGCATGGCACAAAGAGAATCTGCAGTTACTCATTCGGAGCCTGCCTGGCTTCCTGCCTGTCTCATCCATGTGGTGTGTGCCGCCCTCGCCTCCTCTCAGAATCGTGCACTCACTGACTTCAAGACTCCCAAGTCAGGGGCTCCACGGTGGAGTGGGAAGGGGGCTGGGGAGCCACAGAGTGGCCTTGACCTGTATGGTGGAGGCAGATGGTGAGGAAACCACCTGGCTGGGGGAGTCACTGCTCTAAGATTCCTCTGACAGAGCCACCCACATTGCTGTCCGGATGCAAGCAACATTTGCTTTCTCTGGGCTTCTAAGTTGAAGGGACCTACACTTTTGGTCTTTATCCATAGAGCGGGGCTGGCAGCTCCGGGAATATGGAGTGATCACCACCTCCCCAGGGTGCACCTTCTTTTGGGACCAGTTCTTCCTGTGAGAAGATGCACCTTAACTCCAAGCTGTAATTTGGTGGAGTGCAGAAGAGGCCTGGGCAGGCATTTAAAGAATCAATATTCCCTTCATCCCTTCTGTAACAGCACGCAGTGAGTATCATTCATTCACCCTTCACGTATCACCACCTACACTCATCTGGGGGTTGGGGATGTGACTGTGACTTAGACATGGACTGTCCTCTGCAGGGAAGCCTAGCAGTGCTTGGGTGTGGGGTTGTGGGGGATCTTCTGGTGGTGCTACAACTGCATCTAGGAAGAAAACCAAGTTCACAGGAGAGCAGGTGATGGAGAAAGAATCATCCTGACTTAATAGATTTGGAAATGAAACCCAGGGACAAGTTCTGAAATGGCCATCCCTGGTCCTGGAGGCTGAGGCTTAGAGCTCTGTTGGGGGAAGGGTGGTGCTAACTATAGGTGTGTCAGTTCAGGTCCTCTAGTGAGCAAATGCTAAGGTGGAGTTAGGAGTGTGAACGTTTATTGGATGGCAGGGGGACCTGTGAGAGACAAAAGAGGAGAAAGTAGGATTGGGCAGAGAGAAACTCCGACTGTGATGCAGATCTGAAAAAGTCTCTGCCAATTTGATAGCAAGTTCCAGGGCAAAGGCTGGAATAGAAGCCTTAGTAACCCTACTGTGCTTGGTCAATGTCTGGGGCTGTCTGTGAAGAGTATTGACAGGCCAGGTCATAGACCTATTCACCAGAGCCTGAAGGCAATGTGGCTAGAGGCCCCAGCTCATTGCCCTCCTCACAGTTGAGTGGCAAGCTCTTTCTAAAGGGGGATCCAAGTGATGCCCCTTTACAACTGCCACAAGGGGAAACTGAGGCATGGAGAATGAAGTGTGTGAGAGAGCTCCTGCTCCAGGGGATAGAGGAAGAGGAGACCTAGGTCCTACCCTTGGAGCTCCTGGTCTGGGCACAGAGAGGAAAAGCCTGAGAACTCCTTCCCTCAAAACCCCAGGGCTTGGTTTGGTCCAGGGGGTCAGCAGTCTGTCACCAGACAGCTTAGCCAGGGGGTTGTATTAGTCTGTTTGCACACTGATGATAAGGACATACCCGAGACTGCGAAATTTATAAAGAAAAAGAGGTTTAAGGGACTCATAGTTCTATGTGGCTGGAGAGGCCTCACAATCATGGCAGAAGGCGGAAGGCAGAAGGCAGGCAAAAAGGGCTTGTGCAAAGGAACTCCCATTTATAAAACCATCTGATCTCATGAGAGTTATTCACCACCACAAGAACAGTACGGGGGAAACCGCCCCCATGATTCAATGATCTCCCACCAGGTCCCTCCCACAACACATGGGAATTATGAGAGCTACAATTCAAGATGACATTTGGGTGGGGACACAGCCAAACCATATCAGGGGTCATAGTGTTGGGAGTGTGGGAGACTCTAAAGGGGAGTACTGCTCCACCCTGTTTTCAAAAGCAGCCACAGCTTCTGGTCAAATGCTTGCTGCAGCGTGTGTGTGTGTGTGTGTGTGTGTAAGAGAATGTATGTGCCCTTGTGTGTGGGCATGAGTTCACACAGACACATCTACTTCCAGCCAGGGGTCTGAGAGCAGGGCTTGACCAGTGTGTGCAGGGAGGAAGTAGAGTTAGGGGCAAGGTTCAAGGTAGGTAGGGCAGAGAGGGGCTGAGTTTCAGAGGGTGCCCATGACCACGGACAGCACTGCATCATCTCCCAGAGCTCATTTCCGAGGCAGTGAATTCCTGAGGGTGGTGAGGCCACTTCTCAGCCCAGGGAGAGCTCAGACTAACTCCACAGGGGATCTCAAAGTTCTCACGCTCACCTCCCCCTTCCCAGTCCTGCATTCCTGTGTGTAGCTGACCTTCGGCAGAGATTCTGAAAAAGGGAGATAATGTAGGCAGGACAAAACAGACATGGAGTTTAACGTAATTGATGCCACCAGAGATTAGTGTGTGTGTTAAAAATGTGAGAGTATCCACTGGGGAGAAAAAGAAAGTATGTAACTCCCAGATAACCAGAAAAAAAGAAAAATGAAACTAAGAAAACTCCATGTATCCAATAAAAGATTGTTTGTTTGGGAGGATTAAAAATAAAGATTGTTTGTTTGGGAAGATTAAAAATAAAGTTTGTTCGTATGAGAGGATTAAAAATAAAGATATATGACAAATAGAAGCATCAAATCATGTATCAGAAATAATTACAAACATGAATCATCATAGTCAGTGGGAATGAGTGAGAATTTAAGATAGAAAACAAAAGGCACAAAGAGGATAGTTCATATTGTTGGACCACTCAATCTCTCAAGAAGATATAAAAATGCCAAGCATCTATGCATCTAATGCTATAGTCTCAAGTTATGTAAAAAAGAGAGGGACTGTCAAATCTACAGTCATAATGGAAGAGTTTAACACCCTTCTCTCAGGAATTCTTTTCAGCTCTCAGAATAAGGACAGCCACATCTCCCTGTATGTGTATATGTAACTAAAAATATGGTGTCCAGCAACCAAAGCAAGTGGCAGAATGATATGTATGGTACAATGTTACTTTTATAGAGTTAACAATACTATCTGCAAATAATACTATGTAACTTTTATGGATACTAAGTATGCAGTAAAAGTGTAAATCATGTCCAGGAATGGTAAACACAAAGGCATGTTGTTAGTTACCTCTGCAGAGAGAGTCAGGGAAGTGGAATAAGGGAGATGTATTCTTTTTTTTTTTTTTTTTTTTTTTGAGACAGAGTCTTGCCCCAGGCTGGAGTGCAGTGGCAACATCTTGGCTCACTGCAACCTCCAACTCCCAGGTTTAAGTCATTCTCCTGCCTCAGCCTCCCGAGTAGCCAGGATTACTGGCACACACCACCACACCCGGCTAAGTTTTGTATTTTTAGGAGAGACGGGGTTTTGCCATGTTGGCCAGGCTGGTCTCGAACTCCTACCACAAATGTGGCTGCTTGAAACAGCACTCATTTTTTTTTTTTTTTTTTTTTTTGAGACTGAGTCTGGCTCTGTCGCCCAGGCTGGAGTGCAGTGGCCGGATCTCAGCTCACTGCAAGCTCTGCCTCCCGGGTTTACGCCATTCTCCTGCCTCAGCCTCCGGACTAGCTGGGACCACAGGCGCCCGCCACCTCGCCCGGCTAGTTTTTTGTATTTTTTAATAGAGACGGGGTTTCACCGTGTTAGCCAGGATGGTCTCGATCTCCTGACCTTGTGATCCGCCCGTCTCAGCCTCCCAAAGTGCTGGGATTACAGGCTTGAGCCACCGCGCCCGGCAACAGCACTCATTATTATCTCACATTTTCTAGAATCAGAAGTCCATATAAGGGTTAGCTGAGTCCTCTGCTTGAAATTAGAGTGTCAACCAGGACTGTGTTTTCATATGAAGCTCAGGGTCTTCTTCCAAGTTCATTCAGGTTGTTCAGTTTTCATTGTTATTCCAAGTTCTTTCAGGTTGCTCAATTTTTTGCAGCTATAAGATTCCCTATTTTTTTATTGGCCATTGACTTGGGTGTCATTCTCAGCTTCTAGAGGTTGACCTCAGGTTCTAGCCATGTGACTCTCTCTGTAGGTAGTTCACAACATAGAGGTTTGCTTTTTTTTGACAGGCCAGTAAGAGAATATCTGCTGCAGCTTTGAAGCTGCCTGACTTATGTCTCTGAGCTCTAGAACCTCCTTTTAAAGGGCTCACCTGATTAAGTCAGGCCCACCCACACTCACAGGGAGTGGATTATACAAGGTGTGCACACCAGGAGGCTGAAATCTTGGGTGCCGTCTTAGAAATTTGCCAACCATAGGAGGGATACACAGGGGATTCTGAACTGCACTGAATATTTTATTTCTTTAAAAAATGTCTACAGCAGGCCAGGCATGGTGGCTCATGCCTATAATCTCAGTACTTTGGGAGGCCAAGGAGGGCAGATCACAAGGTCAGGAGATCGAAACCATCCTGGCTAACATGGTGAAACTCCGTCTCTACTAAAAATACAAAAAGCTGTGCGTGTTGGCAGGCGCCTATAGTCCCAGCTACTTGGGAGGCTGAGGCAGGAGAATCGCTTGAACTCGGGAGGCAGAGGTTGCAGTGAGCTGAGATTGTGCCACTGCACTCCAGCCTGGGTGACAGAGCGAGACTCTGTCTCAAAAAATAAAAATAAAAAATATATATAAAAAACACAATCTACAGCAAATATGACATTATATTATGGTCTAATAAAACTGGGTGACAGACACTTTGGGTTTGATTTTCTTATTCTTTTCTCCCACATGTTTGGAAATATTCCACACATAGATAATTAATAAATTTTAAAACACCAGAAATCACCCTTCTAAGCAATTATGGTAAGGAAGTATGGAATTATACATTATTTAGAAATGAATAAGGATGAATATTAAAATAAGAGATATGAACATTCTAGTAACTGGAGGAAAATTTGTAGCCTTAATTACATTGATAATAAGCAAGAAAGACAAAATTAGTGAAACAAGTTAACAGCTAAATATACTAGAAAAAATAATAATTTAAGTCCAAAGAAAGAAGGAATTAGTAACTATAAAAACAGAAAACAATGAAATAAAAATAAAATATTGAATTGATTAAAGTAAACTTTCCTCTTGAGTAGACCAGTAAATAGACAAAGGTTTAGCATGGCTGATCACAAATGAAAGTGGAAATATACAAGAGAAAGGACATAGTTCCAAGAATACAGTATATTTGAAAGCTATAAGGGAATACTATCTTAATGCCAATGTATTTGAACATCTAGGTGAAATAGGTGCTTTTCGAGAGAAATATAAACTATTAAATTTACCTGTAAAAAATGCCAAGCTCAGATAGTTTTATAAGAGAATTATATAAACCTTTAAGGCACAGATAACTCCTATGTAATCAAACCGTTTGAAAGCAGTGAAGAAGATGAAATGTTTTCCAACATATTCTATGAGGTATCGTAATTCTGACAAAGCAAATACATGGTAAGTAAAGAAAACTGTATTTCCATTTTGTAATTTCATGGACATCAATAAATATATAAATCTATGAATTAATTTAATACATATTTAATGTCTAATGTTTAATTAATGTTCATACATGAATACAGAAGCAAAAATTAAACAACAGGGTCAATAAAGTACAAAGTTGTCTTAGTTCCTGAGCTAAGACAAGGGAGACAAACCACTGCTGCCCCACTGGGGAAGGTTTGAGGCAGGTCTGTTGTCAGCTGCTGTGCCTTAGGCAGGGCGCTGCTGGCCGCTGCCTGGTGAGGTGAGGGGACCTGGGCCCAGGGCAGGTGTGGGCAGAGGCAGCCTCACCTGCCAGGTGGGAGTTGAGACTGGAGGAGAGGACCCTGGCTGGTCATAGAGTGGTTGCCCTTGACAAACCAGATGTTTCCAGAAAGGGATGGGCCCAGAGTCTGGGCTCCCATGGACTGAGAAGGTAGAGCACAGCCCAGGTCTGTGCCACTCTGACGAGGACCTTGGGACCTTGAAGAAACGCCCAGAGAAATCCAGTACAGCCATATCCTGATCCTTGCAGAGCAGGGGTGGGAGTATCTATTTAACTTTCTTTTGACCCATCAGCCAGACCTGGGTTCTGACCTGGGGCCTTTGCAACAACCACTGTGTCATTCCCCTGATTGAAGGATGGGTTCTAGGACTGGGGCCAAGCTTGTGGCGAAGACCAGGCAGAGAGAGCAAGAGATCTGAGCTAGGTTGGGGAAGCTCAGCTCTAATCCCTCCTCTGTCCCCCATTGCAGCCACAGGTGTCCAGCATAAAGGCCTCTAGGGATGCTAGGCCCCACTGTGCCCACAGGCAAGCAGCCATGATCACTAAATGCTTCTTATCATCTTTATGACTCTGATGATTACCAGAGTGCTGGCCCCATGTTCGGCCCTGGGAGTGTGTGTCTACTCTCCCTGGGGGGACATGGCTAGTTTAGGGTCCCAAGGCCCTCTTGAGAGTGGCACAGTCCCTGATGGCTGCCCACAGTGGCAAGGTAGGCTGGTGTGCTGCCACTGGACAGGGGCTGTGGCCTGCAATATGGGGTCTGCAGCAGACAGCCTCAGATCTCACTGGAGCCAGAAGCCCCCCGGCTCCCTCCTCACCTTTCCTTCATTTGGGTGGAATCTCAGTCCATTGACTCAGGTTCAGGAAATATGGCTTGTCTTTATTTTCTATAATTCAAGTTAATTTTGACTTTATACTCTCATTACACCGGATTGGCAAAAAATAGAACTTCAGCCTTTCTTGGGTTCCTGCGTGGTTTGTTGTGGGAAAATGTTAGAGTTCTCCTTCCTTCTCGCCCTCCATTCGTTGCTGGTTCTGCCAAGACCTACAGGATCCCAGCTTGCATGGTTCTGGCAAGTCCAGGGCCTGGGGCTTTGGGGACTGAGGATTTGGTGTGGCTGGAGCCTGGTGTCCAGGGCCCAGCCTCCTGTGTACCCTGCAGTCCCCTTCCTGAGGTGGGAGCAGGCAAAGAACAGGTGGGGAGCAGGTAGTGAGTCTAGTGCTGCTTAAGGGAAACAGTTTGGAAGAAGCCCAGGGAAGTCCTCCCCTTTTCCTCCTGGGTCCCCAGGCTTGCCACCTGAAAACAAATGCCTGGTCAGGAAGTGTCTTGAGGTCACTTCTGCTTTTCTTGCAGCCTCCACCCTCCTCTGCAGTGACAGGAATCATTTCTGGGAGAAGAACAGCAAAGACCGTCTCATGCTCTCATTGCCAAGTTGGGTCCCTAATGCTTTTCCCAGGTCCTCACCTCCATTCCCTTCCAAGTGGGGCCGGGACAACCTCAGGCCATGGTGGTGCTTGCTCTGTGGAGGAAGGAGAGGCCCCAGTAGCACCATCTTTTCTCCTTTTGAGGAAACTTGGTGAAGGCAGCACTCAACAAGGAGAGGAGGCCTGGGAAGCTGGGGGTGGTGGTGACCAGGGGAGTCAAACTGGAGCTGCCTGGCAACCTAGCTGCAGAGAAAATCCAGCTGGGTAGGACCACCTGCGCAGGGCTGGGAAGGAAGCCAGGAAGATGTTTGCTGAAGATAGAGGGGTGGGAGGAAGAGAAAAGAGGAAGGAGAGATAGGGGAGGAGGGATGAGGAAGGAAGGGAGGATGAGGAGGGTGGGCAGAGGATGGAAAGTTGGGAGAGAAGAAAAAAATGAGAGGGGAGGAGGGAGTGGGGAGGAAAGGAGAAGCCAAATGCTGGAGCCAGGGGAGGAAGGGGAAGCCTTTTCTTCCAAGCGCATCCCTGATTTCTCTCTCTCATCCATTGCTTCCAGTCTCAAGTCTTCGTTAACTCATCCCTCACCTGCTTACCTGTTCACCTGCTCACCACAATTGCTTCCTCAGAATCTCTGGCACCCCACTCTCCAATCTCAGTATCTGGATTGAGTGTTGTTATTGTTTCTTAAGAAGAGCTTCAGGCCGGGTGCAGTGGCTCACACCTATAATCCCAGCACTTTGGGAGGTCGAGGACAGTGGGTCACTTGAGGTCAGGAGTTCGAGACCAGCCTGGCCAACATGGTGAAACCCCAGCTCTACTACAAATACAAAAATTAGCCAGGCATGGTGGCGCACGCCTGTAGTCCCAGCTACTTGGGAGGCTGAGGCAGGAGAATCGTTTGAACCCAAGAGGTGGAGGTTTCAGTGAGCTGAGATCACGCCACTGCACTCCAGCCTGGGTGATACAGTGAGACTCCGTGTCAAACAAACAAACAAAAAACCAAAAACGAACAAACAAACAAAAAGAAAGCTTCAAAATACATGAAGTGAATAAAGTATTGTAATGATCTTCCATGCACCCATCACTTAATTTTTTTCCTCTGTCCCTCTACCTCAACCACGATCATTTTGGATCCAACTACAGATCTATCATTTTATCTGTAAATATTTCAGTGTGTACCTCTAAAGGATAAGGACTTTAAAAAATAACCACAATACCATTACACACAACACCATTTTCACTCCTAAGAAATATGAACATTCCTTAATAGCATTAAATATCCAATCATTATTTAATTTTCATTCCTTGCCTTGTAAGTGCTTTGATTGATTATTTATTTATGTATTTTTATCAATTGTTTGCTTAAATCTGATTCATACATTCAGATTTCACACAGAGACTCCTCTCAATCTCTCTGCCTGTGCTTCTCTGTTCCTTGCAGGCTCTCTTTTGAAGAAACTGTGTTGTGGGTTCTGCACATGAGCATCCTCCTGTCAAAGTTTGTGGCTTGTGTCCCTGTGGTGTTATTTAATACATTTCTCTCAGACTGACTATTGTGGAACACATTTTAAAACATCGGCGAGATCCTGTGGCTCCTTAGTTCCGAGCACTTACCAGGCCCTGAGTGACTCCTCCATCACGTCCCTTCACCTCTCTTCTTGTCTTCTGCTCTCCCTGAAGCCATACCAGCCTCCCTGCTATTTTGAAAATTTATTCCTAGACCTCTCTTGTTTTTTGGTCTGTACTGGCGGCTCCCTCTGCTTGGAATGGTCTTCCCCAGTATTCCCATGGCTCCCCACCTCTCTTCTTAATGACAGCCCCTCTCCTTAATACTGCAAACTGATCCCTTCCCCCTAACTCCTAAACCTCTTTACTCTCGACTCTGTTTCATAGCACTTACCGCCTTCCAAGGTGTTGCGTCTCTAGGGTACCTGGAGGCAGTTCTTACATCTGCCCTTTCTCTACCCACCCACTCCTCCCCTCTGGCTCCCAACCCAGTGGGCACTGCCTACTTGGTAAGGGACTTCCAGGCCAGGTGCCAAGGGAGGGGAGGAACTGGCCAGACCAGCTCATGCCTGTGTTTGCACAGGTCTGGGTAAAAATAGCCTCAGCTATGCACGCCTCTCTCACTTCCTCTTTGTTCTGGATCCTGCCCAGGCCTGAGTCACTTGCCAGCTGTGCTTGCCCCTAGGGCTATTCTTGCCTGAGATGGGACGGGACCCAGAAGGACAAGGACAGGGACCCTGACAGCTTTAGAGGCTCTGCTGCAGCCCATGTGAACCTTGACGCCTGCTGCCACTCCAGGAAGCCACCCTGAATTGACCACTGACTTCTTTTGCTTTGTGATGTCCCTAGCTTTCAGATTATTTAACCCCTTCTTTGGGGGTAGGCCTGTCTGTCCTCTGTCTTGCATGGGGAGAAGCTGGGGTGGGAAAAGAGCAAGGAGGAAGCTGGACTCCTGTCCTGGGAGCTCCCAGGCTAAGTGGGGAGACCAGAGTCTCTTGTAGGAATGAGGCAGGGTGTGAGTGGAGACTGCAGGCAGAGCTTAGCCTCTCTGGGTGGTGCAGATCAGAGGAAGGGCTTCGTGGAACTGTGCTGTCAAGGAAATGGAAGGTCGGGGGAGAGGTCTTGGACTGGTTGTGGAAGAATGCGTGTGAGTGTAACCTACGGTGGGAGAGTGGAGAGAAGGTAGAAGGCAGAAGGCTTGCTGGAGCTAAGACCACATTTGAGGGTAACTGAGCACCAGCGGAGGGCCATACGGTGGAGTAAGAAAGTACGGAACTGTGCGTAGTAAAGAAATGTCTTACACCTGGTCTGGAGGAGTGGCAATGCATGGGGAAACCTGGGGCTGAGGAGCCCTTACTCTGAGGCCAGACTAGGGCTGGGTCTTATCCTCCCGTCCACACGGTGGGGCTGGATGCTTTGCCATAGCCAGGCTGCTCTAGCCTGGCACATGCCGGCCACTCAGCTGAGGGAGTCACTCACTTCCTGATCCTCCTGATGTCAGTGTGAAGACGCATCACACAGAGTTAATCCATCATCCAGTGCCCTTCTGATGGGGTGGAAGCCACAGCTCCCTTACTCTTGACCCACGTGGTTCAGTGATTGGGTGGGGCTCATCCTCCGCTCTGGCTCCAGTAGTGAGCACCTGCCTCAGGCCTGGCCAATGGGAGTCATGCCAATGGTCACATGCCCCAACCTGGGCCAATGAGCATCAGCCCTGGGGCTTTTGCTGGAACTGTGGGAAAGAAGCTTGCTTTTCTGCTAGTAAGCTGGGAAAATGCAAGCTTGCTGCTGCTGTGGCATATTTACCTGCCTGAAATCAGGAAACACAAGGAAATCAGATCCAAGCGATAGAGACAGATTTCTGATGACATTGTTTGAGTTCCTGAATCCAGTTGCACCTGAAGCCCTGTGAACTTTTCTGTTTCTGATATATAAATCTTTTCTTTGCTTAGACCAGTATATGCTGGCTTCATGTTAAGTGAAACAGAAAGAGTTCTAATACTGCAAGGTCCCACTCCAACTCCCCAGCCCTCAAGTTGTTCAGGGACAGCAGAATAGAAGAGGCCACCTTGGGGAGAAGTGGGAATGTACGTATGGTTTGTTGTAGCTCAGGACAGAAAGAAGCACTTCTTTTGAATCTTTGTGTTGGCCTCTGATCCTGCCCTGGACAGTCTCTCCTGGACCTGGTGCTCTTTCTTTTTCCTTAGAGAGATGTTCTGCTCTCTATCCATAGAGTGAGCAGAGCCAGTGTGGTTCCCCCAGACCTCCCCCTCAGTCCTGCCAGGATGTGCTGCTCCTTCACAGTAAGGGCTTCCTGCATCCCCTTCCACCCAACCCCACTGCTTTCCATCTGGAAGAAACATTCAGTGTCAGTGTGCGAAAGGAAGACAGCCTTTACAATCTTGATGACAGTGTTGATCTCCATTTATTTCTTTATTCTGGGGATTCATTTCCATGTGAAATCTGTCAGGAAAGCACATGTCGAGAGGAAGTTTTAGATGCTGAATTTGTGAGGATATAGCTTCAGCTACGTGGGCTAGAGATGGGAAGAACAGTGGCTTAATTAAGAAAGGGATTTATTTCTTTTTCATAGAGAAGCCAGAGTTGGTGTGGAGGCGCTTGCTGTGACATGAAAGTTCCAGAATTCTTCGGTCTTTCTGCTCCACTATCCCTTGGATGTTGTCTGTATCAGTTATTGTACTGGTTTGCTCTGGCTGCCATAGCCAAGTACCATAAGCTTGGGGGCTTAAACCACAGAAACTTATTTTCTTGCAGTTCTGGAGGTCAGAAGTCCAAGGAAAGGGTGTTAGTAGGATTGGTTTCTAAGGACTGTGAGAATCCCATGACTCTCATCCAGCTTCTGGTAGTTGCTGGCAATCTTTGGCACTCCTTGGCTCGAAGAAGTATCATCCCAATCTCTGCTTTCATCTTCACGTGGCATTCTCCCTGTGTGGCATGTGTCTCCAAATTTCCCCTTTTTATAAGGACGTCAGTCATATTGGTCTAGGGCCCACTCTAATAAGTTTATTTTAACTGGATTACCTGTGTAAAGACATTTACTTCAAATAATGCTACATTTTGAGGCCCTAGGGGTTAGGACTTCAACATGTAAATTTTTGACAGGAGAGCCAAAATACAATCCATAGTAGTTATTTAGTATTATATAACAAATTAACCTAAAACTTAGCGGCTTAAACAAATTATTTATTAAGTCTTATGGTTTTTGTCGATCAGGAATTTGTAAGAAACTTGGTTGGACAGGTTTGGCTTGAGACCTGTCATGAGTTTGCAGTCAGATGTCAGCTAGGGCTGTAGTCACCAAAAGGTTTATTTGGGGTACGATCCATTTCCAACCATTTTCTGTCTCACATGGCTATTGGAAGGAGGGCTTGGTTCCTCCTCACCGAGACCTTTCCACAGGGCTACTTGAGTGTCCTTATGTCATGGTGGCTGGTTCTCCAGAGTGAAGGACCCAAAGGACTGAAGTGGATGATAGAGTGCCTTTTACGACTGTCTGTGGGAGTCATACACTGTCACTTCTGCCATATTCTATTGATCACAGAGGCCATTCTTGGTTGAATATGGGAGGAGGCTACACAAGGGTGTGAATATTAGGAGGTAAAGACCTTTGTCCACACGGCCCAGGTTGCACACTGCTGCTTCTGCTTTCCAGGCAGTGGGAAGAGGCAAAGGGGAAGAAGATGGCATGCCCCTTCCTAACAACTGAGTGATTTGGAAGTTGCACAGTCACCTCTTCTCACATCCCACTGGCCAAAACTTAATCACTATGGCCACTCATGGTTAAAATATACAGCTGAGCAATATAGCCTTTATAAGAGGCAGTCTTGTGCCCAGCTTAAAAACTCTATTACTATGTGTCTCAGTTTGGGTCTCCCTGGAAGCAGAACCTGGAGCAAATTACTTGGGTCCAGGTAGTTTTTTTAGGAAGTGACCCTAGCAGGCTGCAGGAAGGGAGCAGGGAGTGTGCCGTCAAGGTCTCTGCTTCAGAAGATGGGGGCCTGACTCAGCGAGAACCTCAGAAGCCTCCCAGAGTGAGTGGGAAGCTGGGCCATTTATCTATGGGTCCTACTCTGGGGAATTAACTCCCCTGCACTTCCTGGCTGCATCTCCCACTCATCCCCCACAGCTGACTCTGTGGCTTTTAAAAATAGCCCTGAGACAGGCAAAATGAGAGACCTATGACTGTTGAGGTGGGATGTTGAGGACTGGTATAGAGCTGGCCCCTGCAACTGCCACTGTAATGAGAGAATGAGAGGAGGGGCCCCAAACATCTGCTACACTCTGGAAGAAGCAGAGGTCAGACTGGGGAACCATCCTAGCGTCTTTCATATAGTTTGCCAATTTTGCCTGCCTTGTCCCCTACCCAAAGTTCTTAAGGACAGGGGTCCAGGTTGTGCAGCTTAAAGACCTCGTGTCAGCCACTGACTCCCAAGGGAAGGTGCTGTGGGCTCACTTTAGTTTGTGCCTGGGAGTTCACTTCTCAGCCCTGCTGTACCAGCCTTCAGTGACAGCCCAAAATGGTCTATCTCCAGGAAAGTCCTGGAGTGTGGCCTCTATCACTCCCAGACCCCCTACTTGGAAACTGAGGTCTGACCTATCGGTCCTTGGCCACCACCCAAAATCCCAATTCAAGGGGCTAAGTCTGGTGCCTGTTAGGCTCTTTTTTCTATTCCACCCTGCCAGGAACCCTCCCCTGCTAAGCTCCTTGCTGGGCACAGTGGACAAGTTCAGAAGTTGAATCCATAAATACAAGCTAAAACAATAAGTAGAAAGAAGACAAGATACCGTAAAGTCCTTTTCTGGGCTGCCAGCCCCTGCCCTAGAACATTGATTTCTAAGATTTCCTGGCCCGTCTCTGCCAGGCCTCCCAACTAGAGGCCACTGCTTCCCTCTTTCACAGGGGTCTATCCACAGCAGAGGTTTGAACATTTTTACTGCCATGGACCTTCTTTTGAAGCCTGTGGACCCTCATTAGGACAATGTTTTAGTTATTTATTTTTTTCAATAATTTTGGGGAATAGGTGGTTTTTGTTACATGGATAAGTTTTTTAGTGGTAATTTCTGAGATTTTGGTGCATCTGTCACCTGAACAGGTGTCTTTTTCATATAATAACTTTTTTTCCTTTGGGTAGATACCCAGTAGTGGAATTGCTGGATCAAATGGTAGTTCTGCTTTTAGTTCTTTAAGGAATCTTCATACTGTTTTCCATAGTGGTTTTACTAGCTTACATTCCCTCCAACAGTGTAAAAGTGTTCCCTTTCACCACATCCATTCCAATATCTTTTAAAAAAATTTTTTAATTATGGCCATTCTTGCAGGAGTAAGGTGGTATCGCATTGTGATTTTGATTTACATTTCCCTGATAATTAGTGATGTTGAGCATTTTTTCCATATATTTGTTGGCCATTTGTATATCTTCTTTTGAGAATTATCTATACATGTCCTTTGTCCATTTTTTGATGGGATTATTTGTTTATTTCTTGCTGATTTGTTTGTGTTCTTTGTAGATTCTGGTTATTAGTCCTTTGTTGGATGCATAGTTTGTGAATATTTTCTCCCACTCTGTGGGTTGTCTGTTCACACAGCTGATTATTTCTCTTGTTGTGCAGAAGCTTTTTGGTTTAATTAGGTTCCATCTATTTGTTTTTGTTTTTGTTGCATTTGCTTTTGGGTTCTTGGTCATGAACTCTGCCTAAACCAACATTTAAAAGCGTTTTTCTGATGTTATCTTCTAGAATTTTTAGGTTTCAGGTCTAAGATTTAAGACTTTGATCCATCTTGAGCTGATTTTCATATAATGTGAGAGATGAGGATCCAGTTTCATTCTTCTACATGTGGCTTGTCAATTATCCCAGCAGATCATTCAAGAGAGGATCATTTAATTTCCATGTATTTGTATAGTTTTGAGTGTTCCTTTTGCAGTTAATTTACAGTCTGGATTCAGTTAGCTAGTATTTTGCTGAGAATTTTTGCATCTATGTTAATCAGGGATATTGGTCTGTAGTTTTCTTTTTTTGTTATATCTTTTCCTTGTTTTATTATTAGGTGATACTGGCTTCACAGACTGATTTAGGGAGGATTCCTTCTTTCTCTGTCTTTTGGAATAGTTTCAGTAACATTGGTACCACTTCTTCTTTGAATGTCTGATAGAATTCAGCTGTGAGTCCATATGGTCCCGGATTTTTTTTTGTTGTTGTTGTTAAAAATTTTTAAAGTTACTGTTTCAATCTTGCTACTTGTTATTGGTCTATTCAGAGTTTCTATTTCTTCCTGATTTAATCTAGGAGGGTTGTATGTTTCCAGGAATTTATCCATCTCTTCTAGATTTTCTAGTTTGTGTGCATAAAGGTGTTCATTGTAGGCTTGAATGATCTGTCATATTTCTGTGGTATCTGTTGAAATATCTCCTGTTTCATATCTAACTGAGCTTATTTGGATCTTCTCTCTTCTTTTCTTGGCTAATCTCACTAATGGTCTATCAATTTTGTTTCTCTTTTCAAAGAACCAGCTTTTTGTTTCATTTGTCTTTTGGGTTTTTTGTTTGTTTCAATTTTGTTTAGTTCTGTTCTGATCTTCGTTATTTCTTTTCTTCTGCTGAGTTGGTTTGGTTTGTTCCCGTTTCTCTAGTTCCTTGAGTTGTGACCTTAGATAGTCTATTTGTACTCTTTCAGTCTTTTTGATGTAGGCATTTAATGCTATAAACGTTCCTCTCAGCACTACTTTTGCTGTATCCCAGAGGTTTTTGTTTTTTGTTTTTTGTTTTTTTTTGAGATGGAGTTTCGCTCTGTTGCCCAGCCTGGAATGCAGTGTCACAATCTCGGCTCACTGTAACCTCTGTCTCCTAGGTTCAAGTGATTCTCCTGCCTCAGTCCCTGAGTAGCTGGGATTACAGGTGCACGTCACTATGCCTTGTTAATTTTTGTATTTTTAGTAGAGACGGGGTTTCATCATGTTGGCCAGGCTGGTCTTGAACTCCTGACCTCAAGTGATTTGCCTACCTTGGTCTCCCAAAGTGTTGGAATTACAGGTGTGAGCCACCCCACCCAGCCTCAGAGGTTTTCATAAGTTGTGTCACTATTATTGTTCAGCACAAAAAATTTTAAAATTTTCATTATGATTTCATTGTTAACCTAAAGATCATTCAAGAGCAGATCATTTAATTGCCATGTATTTGTATAGTTTTGAGTGTTCCTTTTGGAGTTAATTTTGTTTTATTCCACTGTGATCTGAAAGGATACTTGATATAATTTTGATTTTCTTAAATTTATTGAGACTTGTTTTGTGACCTAACATATGATTTATCTTGGAGAATGTACCATGTGCTGAAGAAAAGAATGTATATTCTTCAGTTGTTGGGTAGAATGTTCTGTAAATATCCATTAAGTCCATTTGTTCTAGGGTATAGTTTAATTCCACTGTTTCTTTGTTGTCTTTCTGTCTTTATGACCTATATAGTGCTGTCAGTGGAGTATTGAAGTCTCCTACTATTATTGTGTTGTTGTCCATCTCATTTCTTAGGTCTAGTAGTAATTGTTTTATAAATTTGGAAATTCCAGTATTAGGTGCATAAATATTTAGGATTGTGATATTTTCCTGTTGGACTAAGCCTTTTATTATTATATAATGTCCATCATTATCTTTTTTTTTTTTTTTGAGACGGAGTCTTGCTCTGTCACCCAGGCTGGCATGCAGTGGCGTGATCTCGGCTCACTGCAAGTTCTGCCTCTCGGGTTCACGCCATTCTCCTGCCTCAGTCTCCCGAGTAGCCGGGACTACAGGCACCTGCCACCACGCTTGGCTAATTTTTTTTTTGTGTTTTTTAGTAGAGATGGGATTTCACCATGTTAACCAGGATGGTATCGATCTCCTGACCTCGTGATCTGCCCACCTCGGCCTCCCAAAGTGCTGGGATTACAGGTGTGAGCCACCATGCCCAGCCTATCTTTTTTTTTTTTTTACTGTTGATGTTTTAAAGTCTGTTTTGTCTGACATAAGAATAGCTACTCCTGCTCATTTTTGTTTCCATTTGCATGGAATATCTGTTTTCACCCCCTTACCTTAAGTTTATGTGAGTCCTTATGTGTTAGATGAGTCTCTTGAAGACAGCAGATACTTGGTTGGTGGATTTTTATTCATTTGCCATTCCATATCTTTTAAGAGCAGTATTTAGGCCATTTACATTCAACGCTAGTATTGAGATGTGAGGTACTGTTCTATTCATCATGTTTGTTGTTGCCTTAATGCCTTGTTTTTTGGTGTGTTATTGTTTTATAGGACCTGTGAAATTTACGCTTTAAGGAGATTCTATTTTGGTGATTTTCAAGGTTTTGTTTTAAGATTTAGAACTCTTTTTAGCATTTCTTCCAGGGCTGGCTTATTAGTGGTGAATTCTCTCAGCATTTGTTTGTCTGAAAAATACTTAGTTTTGCTGGATACAAAATTCTTGGCTGACAATTATTTTTGTTTCAGGAGGCTAAAGATGGGTCCCCAATCCCTTCTGGCTTATAAAGTTTCTGCTGAGAAATCTGCTGTTGACCTTGATAGGTTTTCCTTTATAGGTTTTCTGGTGCTTTTGTCTCACAGCTCTTAAGATTCTTTCCTTCATCTTGACTTTAGATAATGTGATGACTATGTGCCTAGGTGATGATCTTTTTTTGCAATGAATTTCCCAGGTGTTCTTTGAGCTTCCTGTATTTTTAAAAATTCTTTTTTCTTTGTCTTTGTTAGATTGGGTTAACTTGAAAGCCCTGTCTTCAAGCTCTGAAGTTCTTTCTTCTACTTGTTCTAATTTATTGTTGAAACTTTCCATGGCATTTTGTATTTTTCTAAGTGTGTCTTTCATTTCCAGAAGTTGTGATTATTTTTCTTTATGATGTCTATGACTCTGGGTATTTTTTCATCCATATCCTGTATTTTTTTAAAATTTCTTTAAATTGGTTTTCACCTTTCTCTGGTATCTCCTTGAGTAGCTTAATAAACAACCTTCTGAATTCTTTATCTGGCAATTCAGAGCTTTCTTCTTGGTTTGGATCCATCGCTGGGGAGCTCATGTGATCTTTTGGGAGTGTTCTAGAACCCTGTTTTGTCATATTACCAGAATGACTTTTCTGGGTCCTTCTCATTTGGGTAGACGATTTCAGTGGAGAGGTCTGAAACTCAAGGCCTGCTGCTCAGATTCTCTTGTCTCATGGGGTGATCTCTTGATGTGGTGCTCTCCTTCTTCCCTAGGGATGGGGCTTCCTGAGAGCTAGACTGCAGTGATTGTTACTGCTCTTCTGGGTCTAGCCACCCAGTGGGCTACCGGGCTCCAGGCTTGTGCTGCAGTATGTCTGCAAATAGTCCTGTGATGTAATCTGTCTTCAGGTCTCCTAACCATGGATACCAGCACCTGCTCTGGTAGAGGTGACAGGGAAATGAAGTAGACTCTGTGAGAGTCCTTTGTTATAGATATGTTTAGTGTGCTGGCTTTCTTGAATGCTGGTTATGCTAGTAGTGAAGTTGTCACGTGGACACACTCAGGATTTCTCGTTAGCCAGGATGTTGCAGGCAGTGGAATTAGGTGTTTTCTTCTCCTTCCTGGGATCAGGGTTGTTCTGTCATGAGTTGCTGTAATGGCCTGAATTGGTTGACCTCCAGCCAGGAGGTGGCACTTTCAAGAGAGCACCAGCTCTCTTGTAGTAGTAGTAGGGGGATCCAAGCTTGCCCTAAATTGGCCAAGGTAAGTATTTCAATTTCTCAGGTGATTGGTAGGCCCATAAAGCTCCCAAGAGTTTCTGTCTTTTGTGTTTGGCTACCAGGATGGGTAGAGAAATACCATCAGGTGGGGGCAGGATCAGGCAGGTCTGGGCTCAGACTCTTCTTGGGCAGCACTTGCTGTGGCCACTGTGGGGGATGAGGGGTGTTTCTCAGGCCTATGGAACTATGTTCCAGAGGGGATCTTGGACACCTCTGCTGTGTCATATAGTTCGCCAGGGAAGTGGGAGATAGCTGGTAGCAAGAGGCCTCACTCTGCTCTCATGCAGCTGGGAAGGCCTATCTCACTCTTGCAATGCTCCCACTCAGATCTTGCCCCAGGCTGTGAGCTACCCTGCTGAGAAAGCAGGCTTTCAGACCTCACCCCTCCTCATCTTCCCACTCCATAGGTAGCTCCTGTGCTCCTGCACTCAAATCTGTACAGCTCCTGCTTGTCCCCTGGACTCTGCTCAAGAAAATTTGTGCCAGTTGAAACCACTACCCATTTCAACTGGGAGTTTTCTTCACCCTGCAATCCCTCCCCAATTCTTCTGGCTGCCTTCTCCAAGGGCCCCTGTGAGATATAGTCAGAGATGGCTTCCCTGGGCTCAACCTGGAGACTGGGAGTGCCTATAAGGCACATCCCACTGCTACCTCTACTTTGTATATTTCACACAACTTCCTAATTCCGTCTCAGCTCTAGGCAAGGCTAAATCTTCCTCTTATGATCTGGATTTTCAGATTCCCCAGTGGGGATGTGTGTTCAGAGGCAGATATCCCACCCCTCACACTTTGGGGACTCAGTTTTTTGCCTGTTTCACAGAATTTGCAGCAGCATGCCACTTCTTTCAAAGAATCTGTGAATTCTTTTGGTTTTCCTTGCACATTCCTGCAGTGGTTCTTGGAGCAAAAGATCATGGTGTTCTGTCTATCCATGTGGGAGCTGCACGTTAGCCCTGTCTCCCATCTACCATCTTCTCCAGATAATGTTTTAAAATGCACAAGAAACAAAACATAGAATTACAAAGGAAATCAATTGAAATGCAGTTATCAAAATACTAAAAACACATTTTGGTCACAGTAATACATGTGTTTCTTTATTAATGTATCAAATAACAAGATCTAGTGGCAGGCTGAGTAACCCCAGTGATTTTAAAGTAGTAATGAGAATAAATGACATTTTGAGACATCTCCACTAATGGTAACATGAGATGAAAGTAGCTGGGATTTCTATTGGTGATAAAGTCACAGCTCCTGCTGATACCACTGTGCTATGTTGTCTACTTTCATCATGGAAAAGAATGCCAACCTTCAGTTAAAATGGAATAAAGTAGCCATGTTTTACCACCCAAGTATTTGGACTCCATAAATTTCTATTCATGCATTTCTTGGATGTCACTGGACTCAGGGCTAAGATTACCTGTTCTATGGGAAGCCTTAACTGAGATCTGCTGCATTCTCAGGCCTCATGGCCCCAGCTGGACACTCTCCCTGCCTGGCTGGTTTTGACTGAGCCAACAAGGGCAGGGACCCTGCCAGCATATGTGGCCTATGTAGATGTTCTGCATCCAGACCTTGGGAAGAGGAGGGTAACTCCAGCCTCAAGTCATGACCACCATGGCTTCCAGGTGAGGCTGGGTAGAGGTGGAAGGAGGGCGGGACTGGAAGGTATTGGCCATTTCCCAAGGAGGGACTGGGGAACACTCTCCCAACTCTGTCCTCAAAAAAGGCATTTCTACAGATGGATGGAGAGGGCTAGCCCCTGACCGTTTCCTGGCAGGGCCTGGCCCTGGATAGCTTGGGCTTGGTGCTGGGGAAACTATGAGTCCCACGAGATTCCCAAAGAGAGTGGAGAAATGTGGAAGGTGCCTCATTGAACTCCAGAGCTCTTCCCATGCATTAGGGGTGGGGGCTTCCAAGAAGGTGGTCCTGGAACTAATGCAGGGCTTTGTCTCCAGAGCTTACCCTGCAGCATCCTGAGTTGTCCTAGATAGCCAGGTATGAACCAGGAAGAGGGACAGAGGAAGGAATGCTAGTTCAGCAGCTACTGCTGCAACCTTAAACTCCGGTGTGTAAGAAACTGATTTATGTTCCGTAATCCAAATTATTTCTGATTCTGGGCTCCTACTCTACTATAATGACAGAAAATTAAATCCCAGTGATTTTCTAGGCTTATTGCCTTTCTGGTGGTTGAGTCAAAGCTCTGGGGGCTGATGTAAGTACAGCTACTAAGGGGTTTCCATAATGGTTCTGGAGGTTCTCTGCTATTTTCCTGCTGTAACTGTGGGATCAGAAAACTAAGGCTTCTGGCTATGCCTGGGGAGCCGGCTCTCCAGGAGGCAGAGAAAGTCTCTTCCGGGCTACTCCACATGCCCATTTCCTCTTTGGGTTCTTGCTGCCCCTGCTGAGGCTCTGTCTGGGGAGTGGGCCCAGGGAGCTTTGCTCTTGAGTTTCAAGAACTTTTCCTGCTGTCAACACATCCTGATCAGTTTTGAGACTTTTTCCTCAGAGACCTCTGGGATCATCTATGAGCCGGGGGACTCATAGGTGTTCCTTGTCTCCTTTCGGATTCCTTTAGAAATAGACTCCAAGAGCAGAATTTGAGCACAGGCAATTTATTTGGAGGTGATCCTAGGAAGCACTCAAGGGAAATGAGGAAGTGGGACAGAAAAGAGAAGGCAGCCAATGCAGGGTGGGTAATGACCAGGTCACTGCCATGGGTGCCTGGAACTCCAGCTCTGGGAGGCTGCATGGAACACACCTCAGAGTCGTGCTATCGCCATCGGTAGGTGGAGGAAGCTGGGGCATCTCTCCATCAACTCCCATAGGTTGTGGGTTCTTTCATGTCCTGTGGCCAAAAAAGCCCTCAGATACGGAACTGCAGGTGCCTGCAGTAAAAAGTTACAGGTGTCTTTTGCTAGGGGAGGTGAATGCAGAGGGGATACAGGCAGGGCACCATCCACTCCATCCTCTCTTCCCTGGGTGATGTATCCAGGTCTACAGGTTGTTTGAGGGGAAGGAGAGAAAACCTCTGCTAACTTGTTAAAAATATCCTCCTGTGCACTGGCTTCCTTCAAGGCTGCTTTCCCCACCAGCAGTGCTCTCATGCCTGTTTTAGGGAGTCTCCTGGATAGAGTTCTGTAGGCTGGATGGGGAGCAGTGCAAAGACGAACTGGACTGAGCCTCAGCCCTACATGACTCAGACAAGGAAGAAATAAGACTGCATTAAGATAGCACTTTTATGTGAGGCAAAATGTCAGCGGGGAGCAAGACAGCTGGGGACCCTCAGAGAACGGAGGCAGCATCTCTGCTGGGATTCTGGAAAGTGTCAGGGAGATGCTGGCTTGTGAAAGTGAGGTGGGATTTGCAAGGTGGTGGAGGAGAGTGAGGGCATCCTGGCAGGAGGCACAGGAAAAGCGAAGGAGCTGCCGCTTGAGAGTCAGGGAGGACAGGACTGCAAGGAGCGAGGCCCGACCAGGACTAGGAGAGGAGCCTTCAACAGGCAGGCAGGCTGGGCCTAGCTCCACCCTACTGAGCCCTCAGGCACTTCCTCCTGTGGAGGCCACCAGGAGAGCCGGTCTGGCCACCAGTGCGGTCTTGGCTTCAGGGCAGCTCAACCCAGCAGTGCCAGCTGCCAGGAGCTCCAGTTAGAAGCCACTACCCTCATTAGCTAGCATGGGATCAGCTGCTTTGAGTCTCAGAGCTCCGGATGTCTTAGAGGTTTGTAAATCACCAGATTAAAAAACTAATTGCAGTATTTACCCTAAGCCTGGCTCATTCATGTCAATGACTGGTTTTGTTTCATTTCTGGTGGGGGCTGCAGAAACTGCAGAGAGGGGCTCAGTAGAATCCTGGGCAAACCTGAGCCTCAAGACGTGGTGGGTGCTCTGGCCTGGGAGAGCCAGGCTCTGACTTCCATGGTGGCTTCAGCTGTGTCTGCCTGGTCTTTGAGTGCCAGGCAATAACATTCACCCTCAAGTGCACTTTCCAGGAGCCTTTGGAGAAGGAGGGAAGAGCATTCGAGGGCACCAGTCAATTGGTTAGGGCCTGACTGGAGCACAGCTTCCCTCAGCCCTACCACACCCTGGGAGGAGGAGGAACAGGCTATAGGGTTGCTGAACAGAAGCGGTGAAGTGGCAAGGCTCAGAGGCCACTAGCTCACTTTAATCCAGCCCTGACCCTGGAGATGCTTACTGACCTAGGTGGCTTTTGGTCAGCATCTCAGCTCTGCCTCATGGTCCTCTACTCCCTCTAGCCCATCCCCACATGCTTCACTCTGGGTCTCCCTCCTGACTTCTCCATCCTCTGCAAACTCCTACAGCCTCCAAGTCTCCCCACAGCCTGGCTCCCTGCCTTTCTTGCTGCCCTGCCAAAAAGGGCTTTCCAAAACACACATTGGCTGTGCCACTCTCCTATTCCCCACTTTCAAGGGCTCCCATTGGCTGAAGAACAAAATTTCTCAGACTGACATCCCAGCTCCCTCACTCTTGAAGGGTTATGGCAAAGTACTTTTGGTATGAGTTCTGGCTCTACTACTCATCAGCTGTGTGACCTTGGGCAAGGTGTTTAACTTCTCTGCACCTCAATTTCCTTGTCTGTAAAATGTGGATTTAGTCCCTAAATCCTGGTGAGGATTAAATGAGTTAGCACATGGAAAGCATTTAGCACAGCGCATGGCACATAGTAAGTGCTCAGTAAAATGTAGCTGGTATCTATTTCACACTACTCTGCCCCAACGGCTGCCTAATATTTTGACCACCCTTAACTATCTCAATGGCCTGAAGTTCTGTCAAGACTTCCCAGTACGGCTCTTAGTTATCTATTGTGTAGCAAATGACCACAAACTTAGCATCTTAAAACAATGAATACTTATTATCTCACAATTTCCGTGATCAGGAGTCTGAGCGTGGTTCTCACAAGGCTGCAATCCAGGTATCAGTCAAGGCTGTGGTTTTACCTGAGGCTCAGCTGGGGAAGGATCTGCTTCCAAGCTCATGTAGTTGTTGACAGAACTGTTTCTTGTGGCTGTAGGACCAAGGACCTCACTTTCTTGCTGGCTGCTGGAGGTCCTTGCAGGCTGTTAGCTGGAGGCTCCCCGTGGTTCTCCAGGCTGCCTGAGCTCCTTGCCATGTGAAGTTCCCCAACATGGTTGCTTGCTTCCTCAAAGCCAGTAAGGGAGACAGAAGCTCTAGTAACAGCGTTACAGTATTGTGTAGATACTTCTGTCTCACTGGGTTCAGACTCCTTTTGAAGTCCCAGCCTCTACAAGGTGAGGGTTGAGTGTGGGTCAGGGTCAGGGTGTGATCTCAGGTCAGGCATGAGAATAGAGCTCCAGGGACATGCTAGAAAGGGACTGGGCTTTTGTTAGATTGGTAATGAGAACCAATCAGTCGGTTTTCAGAAGACAGCACAGGCCTTTCCAGGAGCCACAGTGAGCCCAAAGCTATCAAGATCCTGGGTTCTTCTCATGAAATAAGGTAACTACACTTGGGGATGGAGATAATAGCATGAAGGGGACCCAGAGATTGTTTCTTATACTCAGCAAAGCCACTCTGCTTATCTGGGGTAAAGGCAGAAATTGCTATTTATTCAGGTGCTACTTAATCCTACTCCTCTTTTTGGCTCAGAGAAAGGAATGCACAATTCCTGCTAGACCAGGCCTTCATAAATGAAGGCTATGTCTGGGCTTGATCACCACTCCGAATGATGCGATTGCAGAATTTCTCTATGAGAAGGGGGTGGCTGGTCCAGTTTTCCCTGTTGCATGAAAAGAAGCACAGAGTGGGCAGAGCAGTGACCTGTTGGGCAGGGAGCAGAACTGAGTAAGTATTAAGGAGAGTCTGGGCCACATCTTGGACTCTGTTGGGGTGTATGTGTATGCCCATTATATTGTTGAAGAAATTGAGGCTGCGAGAGGCTAAGGGACCTGGGGAAGCTCACATAGTGAATCAGGAAGGACTGTTCTTACGGCTCCTGTCCTGCCTCACTCCTGTGCTCTGATGTCATAGTCTTTAGGCCCTGTATGTATACTTTGCCTTTTTGTACCATATATGTGAGGTGAGATTTGGCTGGGAGATCTGTGTGGCCCCAGGACTGAGGAGCATATTCTCCTTCCGGAATTGCAAGATATCTACGCTTTGGGGGAAGGGCTGGAAGCTTCAGGCCCCTGGTGGTTTGGAGGATGGTTTAATCTCCCAGCCCTTATTCCATGCAGGTAGAGGACAGAGCCGGATATGTTTTGGAGAGCCAATAGATGACACACCTGTTAGAAACAAGAGACAGTCCCTAGGCTGGACAGTCTGAGAGATTGTCTGCCCATCTCTGAGGAAGCTGAAACCCAAAGAGCCCCAAGTCACACACCACACAGAGTGGGGCTGGGCTACAGCTTGAGGTTCTCTTTCCACTTCTGATGGTCTCTCTGGAGGTCTGGGAACCCAGGAGCACCCCCACGTCCCTGACTTCCACAGAAGGGTCTCCCTGTTGGCTGCTGAAGCCAAGGGAGAGCGTGCTCTGGGTAACACAAGGTCTGGTTAACAGAGAACTGTTGCTTAAGTCACAGATGAATTTAGAGCCCCACAAAATCCTGCTTCCCTGGAAGATAGTTAAACTCTGTGTAAGTGTCAGGGGCTCCTCAGCACTTAGAATGCCACCATCTGTGCCCTGGTGAGGCATGCAGTGCAGTGACGTGTTGGAGAGGAGCCAGCTTCCGTCTTCCTCTCAGGGCTACAGGCTGGGGTCTGGGTTATCTGCACTGGACAATGGGCACACATTCCATCTTGAAGGACAGATGTCCGTACCAGCACCAGCCACTTCACATGCACACAAAGTCTGCAGTTGCATAATGGCTTTTCCGTGGAGCCAGAGGGAACTGGCTGGAAGCAGCAGGGGTGATTTAGGTGTGTCACAGGAGGATTTGCTTCTTTTTGCCAAAGACCCATCGGGAAGGGGGGAGAGGCAAACCCACCTTCCCAGGAGCCTAGTTCCCAAGGGCTGGGTGCTCCTTACTGCCAGGGAGGAGTCAACAGGCTCTTTGTCTTCCAGAGTGGGAGAGGGAGTTTGCTAAGGAGGGATGAGTTGCCTTTCAGACGCCTCTAACCAGGCTCCTGGAGGAGGAAACAGGATGAGATGAATTGTCCAGGAACAGGGAGGGTGGAGACTCTGCTTTGAGGGTTGGGGTGTGGATTGGTGACCAGAGCAGTTGTTTGAGAGCACTTCACCCCTGGGCACAGGGTGGTGCGCTGCAGGTTGCAGGGGGCAGGGAACCACGGGCCGTGCCATGCAGCCCTTCCTGGAAGCCCAGTCAGGAGCTGCATCGGCTGGGTCCTGATGGGCACAGAGGCTTGCTCCAGGCTGGAACGAGCAGCCTGTTGAAAGCCAGGGCAGGTGAATCCTGAGCCAAGATTCCTGCCTCCTACCCCATTGCAGGGCTCTCCCGAAACCAGGATAGGTTGAGTCCTGGCTCTGTGGTGATCTTGACCATGCCATTAGTTCAGCCTCTGCCCCTTCTGGACCTCAGTGTTCTCACCCATGGAATGAAGGTGTTTAAGGAAAGAAGAAGAGACAGAGGGCAGGGGGAAGAGAGAAGGGAGGTGGGTGATGAGTCTCCTTAGAAGAACCCAAATCCCTCCAGATATTTGTTGGTTCTTGTCTTTTGCCTGTTGGCAGTTTGGGGTGGGAGGGCATACCCTTGCTTATTAATGGAGTGTATCTGTTTTGGGACCCAGGGCTCTGAGTTGAGCATATGGGAGAAGGGGTGGTGGGTGGAGGGTGACTGAAAGTAGGGCTGAAGGCTACGCTGGAGCCATCCCTATCATCTCTGCCTGAATGTCTGACTTCAACAACCTCAAGGGCAATTTTGCAATGAATCTCAGGCACATGGCCTCAAGTGTCCAAATGTAGACACTTTAAGAGAGTACCAGGACATGCTTTAAATTATGTATATTACAAGAATATTTACATATTAATTAACAAACTATTTTATTTTATTGGTGGGCTTATGCAACATTTTCAATTAAGAATTCAAGCTGGGTATGGCAGCTGACACCTGTAATTTTGTTTTGGAGGCTGAGATGGGGAAATTGCTTGAGGCCAGGAGTTCAAGACTAGCCTAGGCAATATGGCAAAATCCTGTCTCTGCAAAAAAAATTTTTTTAAATTAGCCAGGCACAGTAGCACACACCTGTATTCATAGCTACTTAAGAGGCTGAGGTAGGAGGACTGCTGAGGCTGCAGTGAGCTATGATTGCACCACTGCACTCTAGCCTAGGCAGCAGAGCAAGATCCCATAAAAAAAAATTTGTTTCAAATATAACATTCTTCCTAATTCATAATAGTAACATATATCCATGCGCACTAAAACAAAAACCATTATACGGATTATTGGAAAATAGCATAAGCAGGCTGGGCATGGTGTCTCATGCTTGTAATCCTAGCACTTTGGGAGGTTGAGGCGGGCAGGTCGCTTGAGACCAGCCTGGTCAACATGGTGACCCTATCTCTACAAAAAATGCAAAAATTAATTGGGTGTGGTGGTGTATGCCTGTAGTTCCAGCTACTTGGGGGGCTGAGGTGGGAGGATTGCTTGCTTGCTCTCAGGAGGTCAAGGCTGCAGTGAGTCAGGACTGTCCCATTACTGGTGATACTAACTTTGATCACTTGGCTAAGGTAGTATCTCCCAGATTTTTTTCACTTTAAAAGTGTATTTTCTTCCCTTTGTTATTTGTGGGGGGTTTTTGGTTTGTTTTTTGTTTTTTCAAGAAAGGGTCTCGCTCTGTTGCCCAGACTGTTCCTATCGGAAATGACACAACTGTCATTTCCAGCTATAATGTCATTACACAACTGTAATCCAGCACTTTGGGAGGCCGAGGCGGGCAGATCACAAGGTCAAGAGATTGAGACCATCCTGGCCAACATTGTGAAACCCTGTCTCTATTAAAAATACAAAAATTAGCTGGGCATGGTGGCACGCACCTGTAGTCCCAGCTACTCGGGAGGCCGAGGCAGGAGAATCGCTTGAACCTGGGAGGCAGAGGTCGCAGTGAGCAGATATCATACCACTGCACTCCAGCCTGGGCGACAGTGCGAGACTGTCTCAAAAAAAATTTTTTTTAGTTGATTTTTGTTCGTTGATCTTGTGTTCTGCTACCTTGCTAGACTCACTTCTTATTTGGAGGATTTTTTAAAAAGATTGCTTGTGATTTTCTACATAGACAGTTGTATCATTTCTGATAGTAACAGTTTGATTTTTCCCTTCTCAATCTATTTGCTTTTATTTATTTTTCTTCTTTTATTGCAGTGGTTAGAAATTCCAGCACTATAATTATTTATTTATTTATTTTTGAGACATAGTCTCACTCTGTCACCCAGGCTAGAGTGCAGTGGCACAGTCCACTGTAATCCCAGCACTTTGTGGGGCTGAGATGGGCAGATCGCTTGAGATCAGCCTTGGCAACATTTTATTTATTTTTCTTCTTTTATTGCAGTGGTTAGAAATTCTAGTACTCTCTCTCTCTCTCTCTCTCTCTATATATATATATATATACACACATATATTTTTTTTATGTGGTGTTTATATGGTGAATTATATTGATTGTTCTTTAAATATTGAACCAGTCTTGTATACTTGGAATAAATAACACTTGGTCATGTTGCATAATTATTTTTATACATTGCTGTACTCAGTTTACTAATTTTTGTTGAGGATTTTGGTGTCTAAGTTCATGGGAGATGTTGATTTGTAGTTTTCTTTTCTTGTAATATTGCAGTCTTTTGTTGTTGTTGTTGAGACAGAGTCTCGCTCTGTTGCCCAGGCTGGAATGCAGTGAAACGATCTCAACTCACTGCAACCTCTGCTTCCTGGGTTCAAGCAATTCTTATGCCTCAGCTGGGATTACAGATGTGCCAGTAGCTGGGATTACAGATATGCACCATTACACCTGGCTAATTCTTGTATTTTTAGTAGAGACAGGGTTTTGCCATGCTGGACAGGTGGGTCTCGAATTCTTGGTCTTATGTGATCCACCTGCGTCAGCTTCCCAACGTGCTGGGATTATAGGCGTGAGCCACTGTGCCCAGCCTGCTGTCTGGTTTTTATATCAGGGTAATGCCAGTCTCATAAAGTGAGTTGGAAAGTATTCCCTCCCCTTCTATTATTCTGGAGGATGTTGTGTAAAGTTGGTGTTAAGTTAAAAAGAAAAATTTGGTAGAATTCTCCATTGAAACTACCTATGCCTGGATATTTCTTTTTTAGGAGTTTTAAAATTACAAATTCAATTTCTTCAATGGTTATAGGACTATTCAGATTACCCATTACATCTTGGTTAAGTTTTAGTAGTTTATGATTTTGGAGGAATTGGTCCATTTCTTCAAGGGAGTACTTTTTTTTTTTTTAATACGCGTTTATTTATTGACTTTTCTTTAGTTTAAATACATGACGGGTACAACATCACTTGGATTCCATGTCCAATAGCCTTAGCAGGAAGATTGCTTTGGAATTTGGCACGAACCATGCCACTGTTTCCATGGGCCTTTTTGTCCAAATAGAATTCTGTTTCATCTCCGGCATAAACAGCTTCAATTTTAAGAAGAGCTGTGTGTTCCCTTTGGTTCCGGAGACCCCGTTTATAGCCAGCAAACACGGCCTTGGACCACAGCCTTCCAGACATATTTCCTTTTATAAGTCCTGTTACCAGCAGGCCTCCACAGGAGCCAAGATGGCGGGAAGAGCAAGGGAGTCAAAGTTATCAGCATAAAATTGTGGTATTTCATTTATGATACTGGTGATTCATGTTTTCTCTCTTTACCTTTGTGAGTCTTGTTAGGGGTTTATTGTCTTTTTAAAATTTTTCAAACAAGCAGGCTATGTTTCGTTGATTTTTCTCTATTATTTTTTAATTTTTAAATTTCACTGATTTCTAATCTTATCTTTATTATTTCCTCCCTTCTGCCTGCTTTGGGTTTATTTTTCTTTTCTTTTTCTAAAGTTTCTTCAGATGAATGCTTACATTATTGATTCGAGATTTCTTCTCTTTTCTAATGTGAGCCTTCCTTCTCAATCATTTAACTGCATCCCACATATTTTGATATGTTATATTTTCATTTTAATTTAGTTCTATACATATATATGTGTATATGTGTGTATATATGTGTATATATGTGTGTCTATATGTGTGTAAATATATGTGTGTGTGTATATATATAATACATATATTTTAAAAAATATATTAAAAAATATATATTTTTAAGACAGGGTCTCACGCTATCACCCTATCACCCAGGCTGGAGTACAGTGGTGCAATCTTGGCTCACTGCAACTTGCACCTCCTGGGCTCAAGTGATCCTCCCACCTCAGCCTCCTGATTAGGTGGGACTATAGGCATATGCCACCATACCTGGTTACTTTTTGTATTTTTTTTACATGCAACCCAGGATGGCTTTGAATGTGGCCCAATACAGATTCATAAACTTTCTTAAAACATTATGAGATTTTCTTGTGATTTTTTTTTAAGCTCATCAGCTATCATTAGTGCTAGTGTATTTTATGTGTGGCCCAAGACAATTATTCTTCTTCCAATGTGGCCCAGGGAAGCCAAAAAATTAGACACCCCTGGATATGGTCTGTCTTGGTGCATGTACCATGAACACTTACAAATAATATATATTCTGCTTTTGTTAGGTGGAGTGTTCTATATATGTCAATTTGATTCTGTTGGTTGGTTGTATGGTTCAGCTCTTTTATATTCTTGCTAATTTTTTTTCCTAGTAGTTCTAACAAATGCTGAGAGTGGGGTGCTAAGGTTCCCAACTCTAATTGTGGGGTTTTCAATTTCTCCTTTCAGATAACTTACGTATTTTGAGGGTCTGTTATTTGGTATTTACACATTGAACATTGCCATATCTTTCTAGTGGACTGATTCTTTTATCATTATGTAATGGCCCTCTTTGCATCTAGTAATTTTCTTTGCTTTGAAGTCTACCTTATCTGACATTAATATACTTTTTATTGGGCTCAAAGTTTGCATGGTGTATTTTTTCCACCTTTATACTTTCAATGTATCTGTGTCTTTATATTTGAAGTGAATTTCTTGTATATAGTATATTGTTGTATCATCTTTAAACTCTACTCTGCCAATATCTGTTGCTTTATTGGTATATTTATATTAATTGATGATTTGCCATTTTCTCTTTGTTTCATCTATTTATCTGTATTAGTTCATTCTCACACTGCCATAAAGAACTACCTGAGATTGGGTAATTTATGAAGAAAAGAGGTTTAATTGACTCACAGTTCCACAGGCCGTACAGGAAGAATGGCTGGGATGCTTCAGGAAACTGACAATCATGGCAGAAGGCAGAAGGCGAAGGGGAAGCAAGCAAATCTTACCACAGTGGAGCAGGAGAGAGAGAGCAAAGGGGAAGTGCTACACACTCTTAAACAACCAGATCTCAGGAGAACTCAATCACTATCATGAGAACAGCAAGGGGGAAATCCACCCCCATAATCCAATCACCTCCCATCAGGCCCCTGCCCCAATATTGGGAATTACAAAATTCGACATGAGATTTGTGTAGGAACACAGAGCCAAACCATATCATTCTCATTCTGTATTTCTCTTTTCTTTTTGTTTATTTGTATAAATTTATGGGGTATAAGTGCAGTTTTGTTACATGCATAAATTGCATAGCAGTCAAGTCAGGGCTTTCAGGGTAGCCATTAGGGTAATCATAACTCAAATAACATACATTGCACCAATTAAGTAATCTGTCATCATCAATCCCCCTCCTACTCCTTCACCCTTCTGAGTCTCCATAATCTATCATTCTCCTCTCTACATCCATATGTACACATATTTAGCTCCGACTGCTGAGTGAAAACATACAATATTTGTTTTTCTATGTCTGACTTGTTTCGCTTAAGATAATGACCTCCAGTTCTATCCAAGTTACTGCAAAAGACATGGTTTTATTCTTTTTTAAACGGTGAATACTATTCTGTTGTGTATATACACCACATTTTCTTTATCCAATCGTCTGTTGATGGATATTTTGGTTGATTCCATACTCGCTATTGTGAATAGTGCTGCAATAAATATATGAGTACAGGTATCTTTTTGATGTATTGATTGCTATTTTTTTCTTTTTAAGACAGGATCTTGCTCTGTTGCCCAGGCTGGAGTATGGTAGCTTGATCATAGCTCTCTGCAGCCTCAACCTCCCAGGCTCAAGAGATCCTCCTGCTTCAGCCTCCCAAGTAGCTGGGACTACAGGTGCACCATACCTGGCAAATTTTTTAATTTTTATTTTTAATAGAGACAAGGTCTAACTATGTTGCCCAGGTTGGTCTCAAACTCCTGGGCTCAAGCAGTCCTCCAACTTTGGCCTCCCGAAGTGCTAACATTATAGGCATGAGTCACTGTGGCAGGCCTGACGGGTTGATTTCTTTTCCTTTGGGTAGATACCCAGTAGTGGGATTGCTGGATCAGATGGTAGTTCTATTTTTAGTTTTTTGAGAAATCTCTATACTGTTTTCTACAGAGACTGTGCTAATTTTCATTCCCACCAACAGCATATAAGAGTTCCCTTTTCTCTGCATCCTTGACAACATCTGTTATTTTTTGACTTTTTACTAATAGCGATTCTGACTGAGGTAAGGTGATATCCCATTGTGGTTTTAATTTGTATTTCTCTGATGATTAGTGATGTTGAGCATTTTTTCACACACCTGCTGGTCTTTTGTATGTCTTCTTTTAAAAAATGAATTTTCATGGGGCTGGGCGCGGTGGCTTATGCCTGTAATCCCAGCACTTTGGGAGGCGGAGGCGGGCAGATCATGGTGTCAGGAGATTGAGACCATCCTGGCTAACATGGTGAAACCCCATCTCTACTAAAAAGACAAAAAATTAGCTGGGCATGGTGGCAGATACCTGTAGTCCCAGTTACTTGGGAGGCTGAGACAGGAGAATGGCGTGAAACTGGAAGGCAGAGCTTGCAGTGAGCTGAGATCACACCACTGCATTTCAGCCTGGGCGACAGAGCAAGACTCCGTCTCAAAAAAAAAAAAAAAAAAAAAGACTATTCATGTCCTTTGCACACTTTTGGAGGGTACACAGTAGGTGTATATATTTATGGGATACATGAGATGTTTTGATACAGGCATACAGTGCGTAATAATCATATCATATAAAATGGGATACCCATTCCCTTAAGCATTTATCCTTTGTGTTATAAACAATCCAATTATACTCTTTTAGTTATTTTAAAATGTACAACTATTATTGACTATAGTCACCCTGTTATGCTATCAAATACTAGGTCTTATTCATTATTTCTAACTACTATTTTTGTACCCATTAACCATCCCCACTTCTCCTCCCTACCCTCCACTATTCTTCTCAACCTCTGGTAACCATGCTTCTGCTCTCTATCTCCAAGAGTTCAATTGTTTTGATTTTTAGGTACCACAAATAAGTGACAACATGTGATGTTTGTCTTTCTTGGCTTGGCTTATTTCACTTAGCATAATGACCCTCAGTTCCATCCATGCTGTTGCAAATGACAAGATCTCGTTCTTTTTTATGGCTGAATAGTACTCCATTGTGCGTAAGTACTGCATTTTCTTTATCCATTCATCTGTTGATGGATATTTTGGTTGCTTCTGAATCTTGGCTATTGTAAACAGAGCTGCAACAAACATGGGAGTGCAGATGTCTCTTTGATATACTGATTTCCTTTCTATTGGGTATATACGCAGCAGTGAGATTGTTGGATCATATGGTATCTTTATTTGTAGTTTTTTGTGGAACCTCCAAACTGTTCTCCATAGTGGTTGTACTAATTTACATTCCTACCTATAGTGTATGAGAGATTTGTGCACCTTTAAAAAAATTGTTTTGTTTTGAAACAGTTTTTCTCTGTTGCCCAGGCTGGAGTACAGTGGCATGATCTCAACTCACTGCAACCTCCGCCTGCTAGGTTCAAGCAATTCTCATGCTTCAGCCTCCCAAGAAGCTGGGATTACAGGCATGCACCACCACATCCAGCTAATTTTCATATTTTTTAGTAGAGAGAGGGTTTCACCATGTTGGCCAGGCTGGCCTTGTACTCCTGGCTTTAAGCAATCCACCCAGTTTGGCTTCCCAAAATGCTGGGATTACAAGCATGAACCACTGCTCCCGGTGAAAAACATTTTTTTTTTTTTTTTGAGACAAGATCTCGCTCGTCAGAGACTAGAGCACAGTGACATGATCACGGCTCACTGCAGCCTTGACCTCCTGAGCTCAAGCAATCCTGTCTCAGCCTCTGAAGTAACTGGGGCTATAGGCACATGCCACCATGCTCAGCTAATGTTTAAATTTTTTGTTGAAACAGGTTCTCACTATGTTGCCTAGGCTGGTATCAAACTCCTGAGCTCAAGCAATCCTCCTGCCTCGGACTCCCAAGTAGCTAAGACTAAAGGAATGCATCACCACATCTGGCTATGTATTATCTTTTTGATGTGCTATTGGATTCAGTTGGCTAGTGTTTTCTTGAGGAGTTTTACATCTATGTTCATTAGGGATATTGATCTGTGTAGTTTTCTTTTTTGTTGTTTTTGTTGTGTCCTTGTCTGGATTTGGTATCAGGGAGATACTGGCCTCATACAATGAGTTAGGAAGAATTCCCTCCTTCTCAGTTTTTGGGAACAGTTTCTAGAGGATTGATATTAGTTCTTTGTACGTTTGGTAGAATTTGGCTGTTAATCCATCTGGTCCTGAGCTTTGCTTTGTTGGAAGATTTTTTAAATTACTGATTCAATCTTGCTACTTGTTATTGGTCTGTTCAAGGTTTCTATTTCTCCTAGTTCAATCAGGAAGATTGTATGTTTCCAGGAATTTATCCATACCCTATAGATTTTCTAGTTAGTGAGCATATAATTGTTCATAATAGTCTGTGATTTTTTGTATTTCTGTGGGATCAGTTGTAATATTTCCTTTCTCAGTTCTGATCTTGTTTATTTGAATTTTTTCTCTTCTTTTCTTTTTCTTCATTAGCCTGGCTGGCAGTTTATTCATTTTGTTTATCTTTCTGGAGAACCAACTTTTTTTTTTTTTTTTTTTTTTTTTAAATACAGATGGGATTTTGCTATGTTGGCCAGGCTAGTCTCTCAAACTCTTGGCCTTAAGCAATCCTCTTTCCTTGGCCTTCCAAAGTTCTAAGATTACAGGCATGAGCTACCATGCCCAGCCCAAAGTCTTCTTATGCTTATGTTGTTTTGTGTCCAGAGATTTTTAGTTGTAAGACAGAGGACCAGGGAGAATTGGACAACTCATTTGGGTGGAACTGGGAAACTGTATAGTTGTTTTAAAATGAAGCATTATTAGTGTAAACAAGTCTCAAACACTCTTCTCCAGAGTAACTTGTTGCTTGGTAAAATGATCTGTAAGGTACTTAAACATTACCTGAGCAAAATCTGAAAAGCACACATTCCTCTCAGCAGATTCAATTCCAGTGACACGAATCTTAGTAGAATATGCAAAAATGAGCTAACTATAACATATAACTCTAAAAAGGAACTTCTTATTTTCAGTTAGACAAAAGGTGAATCCATGCAGTATTTGTGAAAACTAGATCCAAGTCACAGTGTTCTTAAAAGTTACTATTGTAGGCCGGGCGCGGTGGCTCAAGCCTGTAATCCCAGCACTTTGGGAGGCCGAGACGGGCGGATCACAAGGTCAGGAGATCGAGACCATCCTGGCTAACACGGCGAAACCCCGTCTCTACTAAAAAAACACAAAAAATTAGCCGGGCGAGGTGGCGGCGCCTGTAGTCCCAGCTACTCGGGAGGCTGAGGCAGGAGAATGGCGGGAACCCGGGAGGCGGAGCTTGCAGTGAGCTGAGATCCGGCCACTGCACTCCAGCCTGGGCGACAGAGCGAGACTCCGTCTCCAAAAAAAAAAAAAAAAAAAAAGTTACTATTGTAAGTTAAAGCAGATTAAAACAAATCCAAACAGTATTTGTCCAAGTTAAGATGAATCTAACCAGTTTTTGGTATCTGAATCTTGAACCTGGACCTTGGAACTGGACTTAGACTTTGAGCATTGTCCTAGTCCTTATGAATCTTGGATCTGGATTCAGATATTTCCTTTGGACTTAGAAATTGGATCAGTATCTTTAATTTTGAAGCTGGGGATCTTGGACCTAGATCTCTGATCTGATCATGACCTGAATTTGGTTCTGTACCTTGAAACTGGACATGAGATCTTGCCTTGTCCTTGAACTTCAATCTCTAAACTCAAAGTTGAACCTCAGGCCTAAACATCAGACCTAAACCTGGGCATGACTATTGATATGGATATTGGACCTGGACTTTGTACCTCTGCAATGGACCCTGACTTTGGATCAGTAACCGAGTCCTGGACCTGAACTTTGTACTGGAAATATGGACCTAGGTCTCAGACCTAGACATTGGTCTTAGGCCAGCATCTTGAATCAGGACCTGATTGTTGGATCTGGATCTTGTATCCGGACTTCAGACTTTGAACTGGTCCCAAATCTTAGGCCTTGGCCTAGACTATGTATATGGTTTTAGACCTTGGACTGAACATAAGCTCTCAACTTAGATTTGAATTTTTCTTTTTTTTTTTTTGAGACAGAGTCTCGCTCTGTCGCCCAGGCTGGAGTGCAGTGGCCGGATCTCAGCTCACTGCAAGCTCCGCCTCCCGGGTTCACGCCATTCTCCTGCCTCAGCCTCCCGAGTAGCTGGGACTACAGGCGCCCGCCGCCTCACCCGGCTAGTTTTTTGTATTTTTTAGTAGAGACAGGGTTTCACCGGGTTAGCCAGGATGGTCTCGATCTCCTGACCTCGTGATCCGCCCGTCTCGGCCTCCCAAAGTGCTGGGATTACAGGCTTGAGCCACCGCGCCCGGCAGATTTGAATTTTTCTATGAGCTGGGACTTGATTTTAGATCTCATTCTTGGTCATGAACCTGGATTTGGGACTTGAATCTTGGACACTGACATTTGACCTTGGGATCTTTGAGCTCAGACATGAACATGATCTTGCTTAAAACTTGGTGCTAGAACTTGATCTTCAATCAAGACTGTGGACCTGAGCCTTAGACCTTGACTTAGACCCTGACTTTGATCTCGTCTCAGATGTTGAATGAACTTGGATTTATAATGTGGATTTGAACTGGACCTGAGTCTTAGATTAAGACTGGGAACCTAGAGCTGTATCTTGGATCTTAGATCTGGACTTCTAACCTTGGATTTGGACCTCAGATCTGAAATTCTGACCTGGACCTGGAACTGACCTAGGATATGAATTTTGGATTTGGAATTTAGTCATGGATTTTTTTCAGGTCCTTGGATTTGCCAGTAGACCTGGATCTTGGACCTGAGTCTAAATCTAACATTTACATATTAATTTAAACCTAGACCGGAACCTGAGGTTTAGAACTTGTCCTTGCCCTTCTACAGTAAACCCGGACCTTAGACGTGGAACTGGACTTGGATCTTGGAAATCAGTCTTGCGCCTTGACCAGAACCTCAGACCTGAACCTTGAACCTTGGTTTTGAACTTAGACCTTGGATCTAAAGTTTGGACCTTGACCTCAGACTTTGACGTTTATTTGCTTCTTTGTCCTGAACTTATACCTGGAAATTAGACCTGGATATAGACCTTTGGGCTGGATCTTGGACCTTGTTTTGATCTAGACATTGGACCTGGGTTTAAACATGGAAATTGGACTTGCACATGGATGATGGGCCTGTACATGTATCTGGGCCTTATACCAGGACAGGAACCTTGGACCCCTGCATTAAGCCTGCATTTGAATCTGGACCTCCAACTTGGAACTGGACTTGGGCTTAGGACTTCAAAGTCAACCTTGAAACTTGGACCTAAACTCAGCTCTGGACCTTAGAATAGGACCTTGACCATGGCTCTGGATATGGCTTACAGAACTTCAATGTGGACCTTGGACTTGGACCTCACACCTAGAACTTCAACTTGGATCTAGACTGTGAGCCAGGACTTTGAACTCTGGATGTGACTTTGCATTGGACATTAGGCCAGACCTTATACACGAGAAATTGGACATGGATCTAGACCTTTTATTTTGACTCTGGACCATGACTTTGATGTTGGAGCTAAAGTTTGAACTTTGATTCTGATTCTGAACTTGTGTTCTTTTTTATTGAGCAAGTACGCCTGATTTTATTTAATTTTCAGTAAGAACATACTTTTGAGAAGAATGTATGAGACTGGGCTTGTTTATAAATTTGGGGAAACTGCTTGTTTTCACACTTACCTGATTCATCTTAATTGGCTCTAACTTGAATAAGAAAGTACTTTTGATAATAATATTAGTATGTGATAATAGGCTTTTTCACACAAATATTGTTTAGATTCACTTTAACTCACTTTAACTTGCAGTAGGAACTTTTGTGCACTCTATGTGATTATTAGTTGATTTTCACAAATGCTGCTGGAATTCAACAGTGTAATTGAGAGGAATGAGTTTTTTTAAATTTTAGATTTTTTGCTTAGAAATGCTTATGTTCATTATTATTTTTTCTACAAAGCAATAGGAAAGTCCATGTGTTGAGGTCTAGGTTCAAGGTCCAAAATCCATTTCTAAAGTCCAAAACCTAGATCCAATACCCTGGATCCAATGGTCTAGATCCACATCCAAAGTTCAGGTTCCAGGCCCAAGATTAGGTCTAATATGAGTTCAAAGAAACGTCCAAGATCCAGGTCCAAAATTCTTACCCAGGTTTGAGGTCCAGGTGTAAGTTCTAGGCGCAATGTCCAGGTCCAATGCCAAAGTCTAGGTCCAGGTCCAAAATTCAGTTTCATGGTCTAAGTTAAGAGCAAAGTTTCATGCCGTAGGTCAGGTCCTAAGTGCATTCCAAAGCAAGGTCCAAGATCCAGATCCAAGATTCATATTCAGGCCTGAGATCCAGGTTTAAGGTCCAGTTTTTAAAGTCCAGGTCCATGGCCAGGTTCAATGATCTGGGCAAATCCCAGTCTAAAGTGAAAGTATAAAGTCCAGATATCAAGTACAAGTCTATGTCTGAGGTTCAGGTCAAGACCTATAGTACAGGTTCAAATTCCAAGTCAATTGTTTCAGGTCTAATACCCAGGTCTAGGTCTAAAGTCAGGTTTGAGGTCCTGGATAAATCTAAGCATAGCTTGAGGTCCAACACCCAAGTCAAGTGTCGTGGTGGTTGGAGATTTTATGTTCACTTCCAAGACCTTCATTAAAGGTCAGTTCAGGTTTATGTCCAAGGTCCAGATTTGATGCTATAGTCCAGTTTTTAGGTAAAATGTTCACAGTTTATCCTTGGGGTCCAGGTTCAATGTTTATGTCTGAGGTCCGTATCCAAGATTTAAAGTCCAGGACCATGTCCTAATTCTAGTTTCAAAGTTTTATTTCAAGGTTCAAGACTAGTATGTAGATAGTCACCTATTTTATCATTTACTACAGTAAAATATACACAAATCTATTATAAAAAGTTAAAATTTATCAAAACTTACACACACAGACTGCACATGTTGCTATTCACAGTAAAGATAAATTCAAATGTAAAGATGCAATATTAAATCATAACTGCATAAAATTAACTGTGATACACACTGTACTACTGTAATAATTTTGTAACCACCTCCTGTTGCTGTTGCAGTGAGCTCAAGTGTTGTGAGTATCTGCTTAAAACACTGTGTGATGCTAAGCCTCTAACACGAAGAATTCAACCCTCCAGTAAATTGCATTTCGCAGTAAAAAGTGATTGCAGTTCTCCTGTATTTTTCATCGCGTTTAGTGCAACATCGTAAACTTTGAATAACACCATGGGAAACATACAAAGCACCACTAATGATGATGGAAGTACTCCTAAAAAGCAGAGAAAAGGCATGACATTACAAGAAAAAGTTGAATTGAAAAAGTTGAAAAACATGTACCATGGATTGAGGTCTGCAGTGGTGGCTGCCCACCGTTTTAAAGTAAATGAATACTGTGTAAGGACTATTGTAAAAATAGTGAAGTCATCGTGCTAGCTGTGCCAACAGGTGTGAAAACCTTAGACTTACTGTGAAATAGGTTTTTATCTCGTGTTGAAAATGCAGCTCTTATGTAGGTGCAGGATTGCTGTAAAAAGGCATGTCCTATAGACTCTAATATGATTCAAGAAAAAGCAAAGTCATTGTATGACAACTTAAAGCAAAAGGAAGGATCTAAAGCCTGAGAATTTAATGACAGAAAAGGATGATTTGATAAAGGAAGGATCTCAAGCCTGAGAATTTAATGATAGAAAAGGATGATTTGATAATTTTAGAAAGAGACTTGGCCTTAAAAATGTCAAAATAACAGGAGAAGCAGCTTTTGCCAACTTAGAGGCAGCAGAGAACTTCCCAGGCACCATCAAGAAAAGCACTGAGGAGAAAGGATACCTGCCTGAATAGGTTTTTATGCAGATAAAAGTACTCTATTCTGTAAAAACAAAAAGTGCTACAAGGGACATTTATTAGTAAGAAAGAGAAGTGGGCACCAGGATTTAGGGCAGGAAGGGATAGGCTAATGCTACTGTTTTGTGCAAATGCAGTCGGGTTTATGATTAGGAGTGCCCTTATCTATAAAGCTGCTAACCCTAGAGCTTTGAAGGGAAAAGATAAACTCCAACTGCCAGTGTTTTGGTTGTACAACAAGAAGGCCTGGACAATGAGAACACTTTTTCTGGATTGATTCCATTGATGCTTTGTCCCTGAAAGTCAGGAAGTTCCTTGCCATTAAGAGACTGCATTTTAAAGTTATTTCACTATCAGACAATGCTCCTTGGCCACCTCTGGGTGAACCCATGAGTTCAACAGTGAAGATATCAAAGTGGTCTACTTGCCCCCAAACACAGTGTCTCAAATTCAGCTTCTAGATGAGATGAGCATAAGGACAACTAAGTTGCATTACATATAGTATTCTATGGGAAGGATTGTCAATGCTGTGGAAAAGAACCTCAAGAAAATCTGGACAGACTAATTACACCATTGAAGATGTCATTGTTGTTATAGTAAAAGCTGTGAAAGCTATCAAGCCCAAAACAATAAATTCCTGCTACAGAAATCTGTGTCAGATGTGCATGACTTCATGGAATTTATGACAAAGTCAATCAAGGAAATCATTAAAGAGACTGTGGATATGGCAAGAAGGTGGAGGATGAAGAGTTTAAAGATATGGATGTTGGAGAAATTCAAGAGCTAACAGACACTACACTACAGGAATCAACAGAAGACGACTAATGAAGATGAATGCTTCTGAACCAGTGTCAGATGATGAGGAAGAAGACATAGAAGAAGCAGTGCCAGAAAACAAATTGACATTAGACTATCTGACAGAAGGATTTTGATTAAACAAGATGGCATTTGACTTATTTGATGACACAGACCCTTCTATGATGGGGCACTAAAACCAAAGCAAACGATGGAAGAATTGGTACCATATAGAAACATCTTTAGAGAAATGAAAAAGCAAAAATGTTGGACAGAAATTCTAATGTATTTCCACAAAGTTACACCAAGTGTGCTTGTCTCCACCGTCTCTCCTTCCACCTCCTCTACCCCTGCTACCCTTGAGACAGCAAGACCAACCCCTCCTCTTCCTCCTTCTTCTCAGCCTACTCAACCTGAAGACGACAAGGATGAAGATCTTCCTGATGATCCACTTCCACTTAATGAGTATTAAATATATTTTCTCTTCCTTGTGATTTTCTTAATAACATTTTCCTCTAGCTTACTGTATTATAAAAATACAGTATATAATACATGTAACATACAGAATATGTGTTAATCAACTGTTTATGTTATTGGCAAGTCTTCCAGTCAACAGTAGGCTATTAGTAGCTAAGTTTTGGGGCAGTCAAAAGTTATACATGGAGTTTCAACTATGCAAGTGGTTGGCGTCCCTAACCTCCACATTGTTCAAGGGTCAGCTGTATGCCATTCCAAAGAAGGCTTAACCTGGTGTTTTATCAGTAACTTCATCCCTTCAAAATCCTGAATCTCTGCATGATGGATGTTTGTTCTTGTAGTTCTGTCATTGTTTTGTTTCAATATTCCACAACCTAAGGTCTGAATTGTAGGATTATCTACAACCATCAAACTCTGTACAACAGTGATGTAAAGGAAGAGGGGATGAGGAAAATAAACTGTATCATTATCTATTAATACATGGCCCCCTAGGAAGAAAATGTGGTAGGTTCAGTGTCTGTTTCTGTAATGGCCATAGTTTTCATTTACGGATTTCTTCTTCTAGCATCCATTCCATGTTCTTATGGCCTTAGCCAGTCTTTTACATGGATTTTGACCTGTGGGGTAGTTCAGCCTTCATCCTGAGGGAGCTGAACCCTTACTGCATTGCTTGTATAGAGTTACTGTAGTCTTCTCTGAACTTTTACACTGTACGTGGTGGCCCTGAAGGGTCCATAGGAATTACCTGGGTTTTAGGAATAGCCTCTTCCCCCATTGTGCAGCATAAACCTTATTTACTGTATTACGTTATTTACCATGCTTCCATTGATTTTGTTAAATAAATGTTTCTCAATTTGTTGTAAGCCCTTTGGCCACTCTTCAGAGACTCTGAATGATTATATTTGCTAATCTTGACCAGTCTAATGGATGTTTCTCTGTGGGAGTTGTTTTCCAAGTTCCTCAGACTGGCATTCTATTGTAAGGTTCTATACTGCATGCTAAGTGGTATAATATCACCAGAAAGTATACTGTGATAAATTAAATATACTATAAACCACAAAGCGTACATAAAATAACACAACAATGAGCTAACCAAGGAGATGATTGAACCATAAAAATGCTTAATCTAAAAATGTAGAAAAAGAAGAAAAGAGAAACAAGGCACAGATGAAACAAATAGAAGCCCAACTATATAATCACATTAAATGTAAATTAAGCAGCTCAGTTAGAAGGCAGAGATTGCCCAACTGGATTAATTAAAAAAAAAAAAATCTACCTACAAAAGACTTCTTTAAATGTAAGGACAAAAATAGGTTTAAAGTTAAAAGATGGAAAAAGATATACCATGCTAAATAACTGAAGTCGTATCCGATGAATTTGAGTTCAGAGCAAAGACTAATAGCAGGAATAAGGAAGATCTTTTTTTTAATGACAAAGAGGTCAAATGATTCTAAGTGTTTATACTCCTAATAATAGAGCTTCAAAATGAATGAAGCAAAAACTGAGAGAACTGCAAAGAGAAATAGACAAATCCACAATAGAGATTGTAACTGTATTAGTTTTCTAATTGCTGCAGAAACGAATTGCCACAAACTTAGTGGCTTAAAACAACGTATATTTACTGATCTTATAACGTTCTTTAAGTCAGAAGTATGATACAGGTCTCTCTGGGTTAAAATGAAAGTTTTCTGGGCCTCATTACCTTCTGGAGACTCTGGGGGAGAATCTATTTCCTTGTCTTTCCCAGTTTATAGAGGCCATTAGTATTCCTTGGCTCATGCTCCCCTTCATCCATCTTCAAAGCCAGCAATGTTGCATTTCTCTGACCTTTTCCTCTGACCACATCTGAGAAGGGTTCTTCTCAGAGCTCACGTGATTATACTGGTCCCACCTGGATAATCCAGGATAATCTCCCTATCTCAAGGTCTGTAACCTTAATGACATCTGCAAAGTCACTTTTGTCATGTAAAGTAATACATTCAAAAGTTCTGGGAAGCAGGGC